>NW_026991712.1:55790981-56120981 GCF_029215605.1 Mirounga angustirostris | reverse complement strand
TGTAGTCAAGGTGGGAAGAGAAGGTGAAAGTGAAATGCTGGGAAGAAAAAAATTAGCTGATATTTTAAATATGTTATCCAGACGCACATATTATATTCTAGGTTTGTCAAGAATATGTGTGTGCGTGAACCCCCCAGTGGGTAGTAAACTCACCACCTCCTTAGATACCCTATCCCAGTTTCAGAAACAAATTTTATTACCTTAAATATCCCCTTCAACGTTCAAAAAATGTAGTACACACACACACACACACACACACACACACACAGCCATGGAGATTCCAGAGGCTCCCTCTTAACCACTATTCCCTCCCACTTCCAGAAGCAGCATTTTGTCCTGATGTGATTTCCATCTATAGGTTCCAGGGTATGTGGGATAAAATGGAACAAATCTTGTCATTTCTACCAAATGATGAGAAGGCTTCCAAACTTGAGTCACTTATCCAGTTATCATGGTCACTTGAGTTCCCCTTTGCTTCTCTTCTAAAGCCCTCTCCTCACCGAGTACGCACGCGTACATACACATATACACACACACAGATTGATGTCTCTTCCTGTGTCTCTCTCTCCCTCCTCTCTCATCTTTACTTTCTCTCTTGCTTAGCATAAAACTTACCAGTGCTCAACCCAACCCTTAAGCAATAATTTAGTATATTTTGTTAGTACATTAATATTATACATAGCATATATATACTAATGTATATTATTACCAGACCAATGAATATTGGTTATTATTATGATGGTCTACCACTATAAGAATAGTAATAACAAAAGCTAACACTTACTTAGTGTTTATTATATATGCCCATTATTCTAAAGACTTTATGTCCATTAATCCATTCTCATGACATGATTCATGGTACATATGATAAGAGCTTTCTGTGATCCTGTGGGAGAGCTGCACTGTGGTTTAGCTTGAAGAGTGGCCACATCCATGGAGCCTCTGTCCTCAGGCTCTTCGGAAGCCTATCCATCCTTGGTGGTTAGAACTTTCCTCCTCACCAAAATAGAGGAGGCAGGTCACACAATCTCCTGGTGTTCTCTCCAACATTCATAATGGAAATTTTGCTTTACATGTAGTCTTTTTAGTAACCATTTATCCAACACCTAACTAAGAAATTAATTATGCTAAAAATATCTGCTCAATTATTTCAACAATAAGTTCCCTGCTTTGGAGCTGGGTTGGGAGCTGGGAAAGGGAACATGGGCAGCAAATGTCAGAGAGACACATGGGGGAAGAAACTAAAAACGGAGATGTGCTGGGCTGGCACCCTTCTGAAAATGGCCCCAGGAGGCAAGAAGCCCTAGAGCAAGAAAGCTCCTCTGGCCCCAGGGTCTCCCCCCCCCGGTAGAGCAGCTTAATGGAGGCTGTGTTAATGCATTGAGGGAGCAGGGCTTTGCTTCCTAATCTGCACTTTGCACTCAGCGGCATGCGCACTGCGGGCATCCCTTCATGAGGTAAACATGAAAATGAATTGCTCGCTATCAGGATGAAGTTGGTGCTTGACGCGTGGAGGTGTGTGTGTGGGGGGAGGGGAGAGTTAAAGCTCTCTTAGGAGTGGAAGAGGAAATCTGGATTTGTGTCCTAATAACACACTGGGAACAGGATTCATCACAAATGCCCTGTTTTTAGAAGTTGCTACGGAGACACCAAAGTTCCCCCTGAAGAAATGGGTAGTTAGAAATCTGGGAAGGCTAAGATGATGGGGTGTTTCATTCATTCACTAATTTAAAATAGTCACAGGATCATAACAATAATCAGAATCTGGGCCCTTTCCCTTCCCAAAGGAGTTTTTATATATTTGATTTTGCTTGTGTTACTTATTTGATCTTAAAGCTGCACGGAACTCTAAGTCAGGGAAATATGACTACGCGGCTCGTTTCCCCAGGATAACCATGGTTTCTGTCTGTTGTTCTGTGGGTAATTATTAAAAGCATCTCTGACACTCTGGAATAGAATTCTTGTTGGGACAATAAATAACAGCCACTCCTGGGTGACAGGGATTTAACCATGTGCCAGACGTCATTCTGTCAAAGCTGAACTCTGCTTTAATGCTCAAAAGTCTGCTCAGGTAGCAAGAATGTGACCTAGAAGTGCATCATCACCATCCCTCGCCTGGTTCTTTTGGTCCTTTTTCTCTCCGACACCTAATTCCCCTCGTGCTTCCGAACTTCGTTGATCGCCAGCCTTTGGTGCTCTTCTCTGCGTCTTCCCACTGTACCCAAATCATCACAGTTCCCGACATGGATGCGTGTCCTGAGTCCATGGCCTAACTCGAGCTGGTTCTGAGCATCTGCTTGGGACGGCTTACTGCTGTTCCAACCACAGACTTTCAGCGGGTCACATGGAACAAAAAGTGTATTGCTCGCTCATGGGATGGTTCTACGTGAGACTTCTTGGTCCTGTGGTTCTTCTGGGAAATTACTTTCCAAATGATGACTCCTTTCATCTTACGGCTCTCCTGTTCCCCAGGGCCAGTCCTATGCTTTTAAGCTGTGAGAAGAGGATGACAAAGAGAATGGAGGGAGGGTCTAGAAGTGGTCGGTAGCACTTGTCCCTGAATGCTGTTGGCCCAAATTTAGAAAGATAACCTGTCACTGGCTTAGTTTTTTTGCACAAAGAGAAAAGGAAATAGAGTTTGGTTTCAAAGTCTCCTAAAGTTGCCCTTTCTGGTAATCAAATACCCATTTCATTCCTTCTTTCACATGTAGAAAACGTCTCCTCCTGGTGAGAGAGAACTCCAAGTCACACCAATCCCTTCATTCGCTCAAAGTCCCAGTTTCTGAGGAATGAGCAGTGCTCCCTATCAAGTTCAGATGTGACTTCTTGTGGTCCGGGGATGCATGAACAAAAAAGATAAGTGATCTTATTTTACCATTATGTAACACAGAATGCCAGCTTCTCAGCTTCTAAGAGCTCATTCTTCTTTGCCCATGGTCTGACCACTGGGCCAATGCCACATATTTTAGGTTATGCTATGGCAGCTCACATCTTCAAGACACAAGAGTAGTCAAAAAGGACTACCAGGCTTATAAACAACTGCAAAATTTCAATGCCTAAACAATATAAAGATTTTGTTTTTAATTTATGGAACTGCCTTATCATCAATGGTCTTTTTTTTTTTAAGATTTTATTTATTTATTTGAGAGAGAGAGAATGAGAGAGAGCACATGAGAGGGGGGAGGGTCAGAGGGAGAAGCAGACTCCCTGCCAAGCAGGGAGCCCGATGCGGGACTCGATCCAGGGACTCCAGGACCATGACCTGAGCCAAAGGCAGTCACCCAACCAACTGAGCCACCCAGGCGCCCATCATCAATGGTCTTGATCAGATGATTCTCCTGGGGTCTCTCTTCAAAGAGATGACTTGGGGTTCTAGGGTATTTCCTTGTGGACCTGTCATCCCCCGAGGATTTAGAATCATTTATTTCCAGTTTTGTGGGTCGCTGTTTTTAGGGAAAAAACCTGATTTTTAGGGGCAAGATCTGGATGTGGCTCACAACACTTCTACCACACATCCCATTAGCTAGAACGCATCTCGATCACCTCACTTCACTGCAAGGGGAGCTGGTAAATACGGTCAAGCTGCATACATACACAAGAGGAGAAGGCACTTATCAGTTCACTGCCCCTCACCTTCTTTTTGGCACTTTAGTACCTGTTCTGCAATATTGGACTAGACCCCTTAAACACTTCTTCTGCACCGAGACCTCCACATGAAGCTCTGTCAACAGGTGTTGCTGGAAGGACATCACAGCTGGAAAGCAGCTTCTCTTCCTGATCTGGTGGGATGGGTTTTGCTTTCTCTGCTTCTGCTCCACAGTCCCCTGGGTGTGTGTGGTGACATCCAGCAGTGGTGTGCCCCAGGTGCATACAATCCCTCAACAACCTTGCAGCCCCAGCATAGGACTGGTGATTACCCCCAGCATCCCTTCTGGTGTGGGCATCACACACTCCAGGCCTTAATGCTGGCAGCAAAACCCAACTCTCTCTGAGCACCTGCCTACCACCCCCAAGTCATCTGCACCCTGAAGTGTGGTTTCCTGCTCTTCTCTGACGGTGGGTCAGCTCTGATCTGGACAAGCCAGCAAACTCCTCCACCACCCAGTTGACTGCAATCACACTTCTCTGATGAGTTCTGAAAGCCAGGCTTGGAATTCCACATTGATCCTTTCTTAGACACTGTCCCTCCATCCTCGGGTGTCCATCAGATAGAGTTCTCTTTACAGCTTTGTAGTTTACTTCTCTATTATTAATTATTTCTAACAAACTTCTCCTGCTCAAATTAGTGCATGGTTTTGGCCTTCTGGTTGGACGTAGGCTATTACACACACTGGATTTGACGCGTATAGAGCATTTCTGCCTAGTCTGACTCACACACGGGAGCCCCAGACTGTTCCTGTCAAATTCTATAGCACGAAGTGTATTTCATGGAGAAGAGAACTGAAACCCAGGTCTTCTGGTTCTAAATCACCATAAAGGATAGGAAATCATATGGGGCACAGCAAGTGAACTTTTCAGTAGAAAAAAAATCAAGTACAAAACACCAACGTTATTTCTAAAACATAATGGTTCCCCACCAAAGATACTTAGGATGATAAAATGATTTATGCAAATTAAACATAAAGTAAATCATCGAATAAAAGATCAAAAGCACCTTTTATTGACACTGCCAGATTTAGCGGTCCTAAAATTACTGTTTTTTCCTTATCGATTTCTCTCTGTGGCTAATTTTTGTTATTGAGATATAATTCAGATGCCATCAAACTGACTCTTTCACAGTGTACGATTCAGTGGTTTTAGTATATTTGCAAAATATGTTAATATCACAACTGTCTGATCCCAGATCGTTGTTATCACCCTAAAAAGAAACCCTCTCTCCATTAACAGTCATTTCCCTTTTTCCCCTGCCCTCAGCACCTGGCAACCACTATTTTCCATTTGTATGGATTTACCTCTTCTGGACATTTCCTATAAATGGAATCACATGATACGTGGCCTTTGTGTCAGGCTTCTTTCAATTAGCTGAATACATTTAAGTCACATGCATGCTGCATGTGACTTTTAATGTTTGATTTTTATAATCAGTGAAAACACAGTATATTCTTCTCTGTCACCTATGTTAATAAAAGTAGGACAGCCATCTAGTTTTCACTTGTAAGGAAAAGGGAATAATTATGGGGGGGGCGGTTAAAAATCTTGTTTTCACAAAATCCTAAATGTGAGCAAAAAAGAAAGTGAAAAATACCTCCAATCCTGCTTTTTAAGCTTTCTCTCATCGTGTACTGCTACTAATAATCAACACTTACATAACACTTCAGAATTTCAACACATTTTTATATTGAATGCCAAAGGTAACACCTACTGCAGGAATTATACGCTGTGCTTTAATTCCAGGAGACTAGAAGAATCATATAAATAGCACCACTATTTTTTTTAGTTGTTATTATCACACATCCTAAATATAAGTTAATAAAACCGCTAGTATTTCTGTAAAAATGCTTCTGTGAACAGAGATTGGTAAAAACGACAGAGGAGTTTGCTTTTTGCGTTTTTCGAGGAGAAAATCTTAAAGTTAATTATGAACAGTTTCTAAAACACCAGCATGATCTACCGTTACTTAGATGTTTTTCCATAATATAGAAGGGAGACGAGATGTGATATAAAATGCCATCATCACAATCCTATCTAATGTTTTTTTTTTTTTCAACCCTATCTTCTGAGGTGCTAAAAGCTATTCCCCAGCAGTAATAAACGTCTAGCCTGTGTTTAGTTAGAATCTTTGCAATACTCCTCTGAGATATGAGGTAGGAATATTATTACAGCTGGGGAAAGAGATGATGGTAAGTTAAGTGACTTGTCCAAGGAGACACAATAAATCAGATGTAGGCCTTGGGAATAAACCTTGACTTCCCTTTCAGATTTTTCTCTGTGATACCATATGGCCTTTCTGAGCCCCTGGAGGTTTTCTCATTAACCCTGCAGTTAATTTTCATGTTTTATAAGGCTTTTCCCAGATACATAAATATAATCTTCTTTAATACAATTTCTCAGGCAATGTAAATTAAAGAAATCCACTCCTAATAAAGACCAGAGAGAATCTACCTTATCCACAAGAGATAGGAAACCCCGCAACTTAGAGTAATGATTTCCATCTGCCCCTAGTAACCGATACAAGGTTATCACATGGCCTAGCTTATTACACTGATTATTGGGGACTGATACATAAATACGTTGGGACCACTGTCTGTAGTTTTTCAATAATGGGAACAGCATGTGGACTATATAATATGGACTCCAAAGATTTCTTCACGAAGTGTAAGTCAAGAAAGATGCTTCTTATTCTCAGTGTTAAAGAGATGCCTTTCCTCCCATATTCCATCTATCGTGCCTCTGGGTAGTGAGTTAGATGTGGACAAACTAGATTTAGACAGAGCGACAGCCATTCTTCCCAAGATACCTCACTTCACGAGGTATCTGCTCCTCAGAATCCATCAACTCTGCTGGCCTCAACACTGTTCTTCTGCATCTCAGAAGAATAGATGTATCTCATGAGCCACAGTGACTCTTCTCCTACCTGGCTGGGATGGACCAACTGTGTTACATGTCACCAATGTGCACATCGCTGCTCCTTAAGAACATCGCCCACTCCCTTTCGTGGTTGTTAGTTCTGTACCGTTTCTCACCCTAGCACCCACGGTGGAGAAGCCAGCTTTTCACTTCCAGATGGGGGTCCTCTTCTTAAGTCCTGAGCCCAGAGAAGAAGCCAAGATTTAGTTGGCATTATAATACTATCTTCAAACTTATTCCCAACCACAAAGAAAACAACCTCTTGCATCACTAAAATAGAGTAACTAAGAGCTCAGGATTTTTTAAAACATTTTATTTATTTATCTGAGAGACTTGGGGGCGGGGAGAGTAAGAGAAAGAAGCAGGCTCTCCGCTGAGCAGGGAGCCAGATGTGGGACTTGATCCCAGGACCCTGGGATCATGACCTGAGCCGAAGGCAGACACTTAACCGACTGAACCACCCAGATGCCCCTACTAACAGCTCAGCTTGAAGTAAATATATTTAGGAAACTTCTAGGAAATCCCAACAGCTCTATCCAAGAACTATAGGCAGGTACTCGGCCTACATTGTATGACTGATGGAGTTTACAAAAGGGCCCTTCCAAGAATAAAAGAAGATTCTGTCCTGAGTATAAATTGCAGCCTCAATGGCAGCAAGAAATTAAAAAAAAAAAAAAAAAAAAAAAAAAAAGGATCAAGTTTCAGGAGGTCCTATTATACTCATATAGACTGAATGTATGGAGCAAGGTGTCCTATTGTTTCAGCCAAAGAAACAGAAACAAGAGGAGATTTTAGATAGATAGCTAGGTATATGTCTATATTTGGACACACACTAATTTTAAGAGTGCGGGTCATGAAGAGCACAGCATGGCCAGTCAGTGGAATCCTTCCTGTGTCTCCCAGTGCAAACATTTGAACGAAGGTGTCCAGGCCGGCAGAGCATAAGGTCGTGGAGGCAGGAAGCACAGCTTTTGCTAGTGAATCACTAGAAGGAATAGTGAGTCTTGGTACTGCCATTTCCACCTCTTGATTCCTGGACCATGAATACTGGCTCTGAGTGAAACAGCCCCATGTACTGGGCATTGATTTAGAGCATATAAAGCTTCCTGGAGAACATTACCTTAGGCTTGCAAGGTATTACCATGTAGCTAGTGCTGTAACTGGGTCTTTAAAAGGCCATTGTGCTGTTCTGTCAAACCAGCTGCTCCGAAATGGTGGGATACTTGATAAGACCAGTGAATTCCTGAGCCTGGGCCTATTGCCACACTTCTTTTGCTTTGAAGTGACTTCCTTGATCAGAAGCAATTCTGTGTAGAATACCACAATGGCAGATAAGGCATTCTGTAAATCCATGGATGGTAGTTTTGGCAGAAACATTATATGCAAGGATGGCAAATCCATGTCCAGAGAGTGTCTATTCCTGGAAACGGACACACACCATATACACATAGTCATTCTCCATCGTAGGGATAATCAACTGGCCTACGCAGTGAAATCATATGGGCCACTGAGGTCAGAGAGTGGGCTATTACTATATGATGGGAAATATAGACTATGGTCACTTTGAATGAGCAGATTCCCTTTGATCTAGAGTAGGAACATATTTCCATAACTTACACTGCTGAGAAAAGTTACAGTTACAGAAAGAGTTACATTACAGAAGAATTATTGTTTTGTATCTGGAAACTATACTCTAGTACCTTAAAATTACCTGCGGAGTCAAACAAATTTCCCCGTGCCTAAGAAAGACCAAACTCAGAAAAATGTCTTAATAAAAATAAGGGTTCATGCCCAGGCCTATCTTTAATTTCAGTGTATACTTGGACAAACGGCTTTTTTTTTTTTTAAGATTTTATTTATTTATTTGACAGAGAGAGACACACCGAGAGCAGGAACACAAGCAGTGGGAGTGGGACAGGGAGAACCAGGCTTCTTGCAGAGCAGGGAGCCTGATGTGGGGCTCGATCCCAGGACCTCGGGATCATGACCTGAGCCGAAGGCAGACGCTTAAGGACTGAGCCACCCAGGTGCCCCACAAATGGCTTTTATTGAAATGCTTATGTAACATTTTAGTCCTCGTATGAAAATAAAAATAATAGCCATTTTGTGTGTATGACCCCCCCTTTTGGTGAGGATTAAATAGTAAAATGTACTTATTTAAAACTGACCTCAGAGCAGAGACTATAGAAACTGCTTAAGAAATTATAACTAAAAGATATACTCACCTAATTTCACAACAATTCTATAGTGGTGTATAACCAGTCCTTTTTTATGGATGAAGAGACTGAGGCTACAAGAGATCAAATGTCTTGTTGAAAGTCAGAAAACCCGCCTTGAAGAGATGCACCATGATTCCCATACAGGTTTTCCTCCTCACAAATAATGTTTATCATGGGTTGAGTTTGTGTGTGTTTGATTTCAAGATAAACTCTCGTTGTAGAAAATTTTATTTATTATTTATTTAGATTTTATTTATTTATTTGACAGAGAGAGACAGCGAGAGAGGGAACACAAGCAGGGGGAGTGGGAGAGGGAGAAGCAGGCTTCCCGTGGAGCAGGAAGCCCGATGCGGGGCTCGATCCCAGGACCCTGGGATCATAACCTGAGCTGAAGGCAGGCGTTTAACGACTGAGCCACCCAGGCACCCCTCATTGTAGAAAATTTTAAAAACACACAAAGAACAAAATAATTATTCCTTATTTCCCTTCTATTTCTTTTTTTATTCTTATGTTAATCCCCATACATTACATCATTAGTTTTTGATGTAGTGTTCCATGATTCATTGTTTGTGCATAACACCCAGTGCTCCATGCAGAACGTGCCCTCCTCAATACCCATCACCAGGCTAACCCATTCTCCCACCCCCCTCCCCTCTAGAACCCTCAGTTTGTTTTTCAGAGTCCATCGTCTCTATTTCTTATACAAAAATTATATATAAATTTAGATGGTACTGTTAATGATAATGATAATAATAGCTAACATTTATTGAGTCCTTCTATGAACCAGAGCTTTTTCTAAGTATTTCACATGGATTAAATCACTTTGGCCTTGACAATGACTGTGGAAGGTAAGTAATATTCTTATCTCCGGTTACCAGTGAGAAACTTGAGGCCTAGAGAAATTACCCAGCTTTCTCAAGGTCACCAGCCTAGTGCTGGGGGTGACTCACACTTGAGTTACTAGGCTGGGAACTCTAGTACAGACATATTCTCTTACATTGGAATCATATTCTGCATACTTATTTATTATAAATTAGTGACTTTTCACTAAAATATATGTTAATATCTTTTCATGTCATTAAGTATGGTTCTACATTGATGATGCTTAATTGGCAACATAGTATTTCAACTTAAAAAGTATGTCATTATTTATTCAGCCAGTTCTATATTGTTGGATGCGTACTTGTTTTTTGTAACATTTTGAGTGGTGTAACATTCAAAGAATACCTTTGTAGATACATTGTTGTGTGCATGACTGGATGTTTATATGGGGCCAGCTCCTAGAGCAGAATGTCTGGATCATTTTTAAAGGTTTTTGTTACAGATTTCCAGCTTGCATTTCAATAAGATGGTATTGATCATCTCTCCCACCAGCAGTGAGGGAGAATACTCTGAATCCAGGTCTTCTGATTCTTACTGAGGTCAAGCCTGACTCTGATAACTTCTGCTTAATCCTGCCACTTGATGACAGAGGACAGGTCTGAGTCCAACCCCCTAAGAGCTTTCTGTGTGATGCCCTTTTAGTTCAAGTCTTATCCCCCATTTGAAGCATATCTATGTGATTATTTGTCTAAATCTAAAGGAACAAAATGTTACATTATTGGGAGATTCAGATGGGAACCCTTGTCACCAGATGCCATCGGGAGACTTTCATTCGTAAACCCACTTTATGCATGGATTTGAATGGAAAAGGGCAAAAGGCAAACTTTTGAATATAATAGATAACTCTACTACATTATAAGTAATCTGGATTTATTATTAATCTCAAGGATGTCTTTTTTTCCCCCTCCTGCCATAAACCTCTGTCCAGAAGAAGCAAAGGCACCACCAGCTTCTCAGGGTATCCACCGTGCAAGTCAACTCAAGGTTTCTCTTGAATCTGTCTGCCTCTAAGTTGTTTGAGATTTGTAGTCAAGGACTCTCATCAAATATTGTGATGCAATTAATGATGTTTGATAATTTTGCTTTATAAAAAATATTATCTTCACAACTAATGCCTATGCAAACCAGGAATTCTTTATAAACTTCTTAAAGTTAAAATTGAGAAATAAGGCATCTGCCAACTAGGATGGATAATTCCAAGTGTAAAAATTGAGAAAGATTAGAATTTCCCCCATTTTGCTCCTATGTAAATACGCATACGTACAAGATTTACCCACTAGTTCCATGAAAAATTTGTCTCTTTTTGCCTCTCAGTGCAAAGACCAACACAAAGATGAGAGATAATACTCCAACCTTAACTGTTTCACAAATTACAGCTAATTACTTTAAAAAGAATTGAAAATGTTGAAATGTGAAGGAAAAAAAGAAAAGATTCCTTTAGGCGATTTTTTTTCCTGTCAACATAAAAGTGGATGGATGTAGGCATATCATCATCTGGGAAAGTGTACTGAGCTAGAATTTGGGAAGGCTTCCTTGGGAAGTTTTTCTCTTGCTCTTGACGTTGCACATTCGAAGTACTTCGGGACCTTGGGAAAAATTCTCAGGACACGGCACCATCTAGATGCCAAAATGTATTTATTTTTATGTCCGGTGCTCAAGCCGCTCATGGAATGATACTCAAGAGTCTGAATTTCCTCCAGTGTGGCAGTCTCTAAGGCCGGACATTTAGGAGTTAAAAGAGGGGAGGCCAGGGTGCAGGGACAGCTGGAGATAATTACTTACAATCAAAGGACACGCAGAAAAGCAGCAGGAACAGCAGGGTGAGGTGTTCTGCCTGGCTGGATTATAGGAGTCATCTGGACAGAGGCAACTGGGCTTAAATACTAGTAAGGGAATTTTGCACTGTTTGATCTTATTTTAAGACCTAAGAAAGAGATTGGGATTGGTTTGAACCTGGTTTAAAAAGCCCAAAGGTAGACATTCCTGCCATAAACAGCTTGAACTCTCTTGTCCTGTAAATGGGGATATAAGAAAGATGTGTTAGGGCCAAGAAGGCTTTGTATACTAAACACAAGATCAAGTTTTACTTCTAAAATTCTGAAGGATAATTTTGTACTCCTCTTTTCCAACATGAGTTATTAGTCTAAAATCCTGGACATCTGACTTCGTTCTTTGTATTCTATTTTCTAAGATCTCTACATAATACATCCCGGCTTTCAACTTTTTTCATCAGTTCACTTTTTCTGCAGTCCTAAATTATATTTCAGGGCTGCCATTTTCCTTCAGAGGGCCAAGATTCATGAGGCAAATAAATATTTCTTCAGTGAGAGAGTGTATTGTAGCCAGCACTATTTTAAGGAGATATCAGATCTCTGAAACCTTTAAATTGGATTTTCTTCTCCAGATACATATTTTTTTCCATTTAATAACATGAATAAAATGGATTCACTGCATTATATTCAGTACCTAAACCTGACTCTTGGAAAAACCTTTCTCTGATGAACTCCCATCCTAAACTGTGAGTGTTCTTCTTTTGATTTAAAGAAGCAAGCTCCAAACTTTACAACATTGGGTACTTTATCAGGTAACCACAGAATTAAGCATACCAAGCAACTTGAAATAAAGCATGCTTATTTCAAAGTTGCTGGCATTAGATGTTACAAGATAAAATGGGAAAACGCCTCATGTACACATGCCTGGGGCAGGATTTAGACAGAAGGCATAAATGGTAGCCTTTTCATTTATGACACTGAATTTGTGGGGGGCAAAGTTGCATGGTGAAAGTCCTACAACTTTGAAACACAAAAGCACTGTCAGAACCGAAGATGTGTCTCCCTTCCTTAGAATTTGCCCGTGGATCCCCGTTGTTTGCAGGATGAAGTCCAAATGCCTCAGAATTCATAGCAGGACTTCATGGTATATTTCAAGCTGACCTCTGCTTCTTCCTCTTCTTTTCCCTCATCTTTGTCCCGTATGCCCACGCTCCATCAGGCCCTAACAAGTGTCATCTGCCTTCTGACCCTTGAGCTTTCGATCCTGTTATATCTCCAAATTCCAATACCCCGCCCTAATTGTACAATCAGGCAATTTTCTACTCAGTCCCTCAGCAACCTTTCCCTCCCCAGCCCAAACTCTTAACCAATGCACAAGAGGCATCCCCTCTTACTAAACAAAAATCCACACCTTACTTCTACTTACCCTGAGGAATGAATCGTTCTTTTATTGGTGCATCCGTAGTACTATGTACATTTCTCTGTAATTCATTCGTCCAATAATTCAGGCACTAATTCATTTATGCATTTGGTTTTAGGAAGTGCTTAGTATTTTCTGTATAATGATGGCCAGTCCTTGCTCTAAATTCTGGGAATTAAGCAGTGAAGCAAACAGACCGATGATCCCAGTGCTTATGATCTAGCCACCACCTTCAACTTCCTCACATAATGTTATGATTAGCCACTTGCCTGCCTGCTGTCCTTGGAGGAGGGATACTTTCTTAATAATCTTTGAATTCACAAGGCTTAGTAGTGTGGTCGATATTTATGAACACAATAATATATCCGGATTAATGCTCACCGTGCACTAAGTAGCTCTTTTCACGCTTTCTGTGAAATTTCCCATGGTATCCTCACAACAGCCTTGTGAGTTGAACACTTATGAGCACAGAGGAGGCAAGACACCTGTTTGAGGTCTCACAGTCCTTAAATAGCAAAGTCAGAAATTGAATGCAAAGTATGGCTGACTTCCAGAGTAAAGTGAGTAAATGAATGAGTGAATGAATTAGTGAATGCAATGCTACAGAAAGAAGACAGTTCTTTGCCCAGTGTTCCAGGTAAGGTGGACAGTTAGTTGTTGGCCTAAAGAAGAACAGTTTAAGGAGTGAAGTTCTCCATTCTCAGTGCAGAGGAGGGAGAAGCAACTGGCTTCATGTGCTTGAAGAATTTGAGGCTTATGCTAAAAAAAATCTGTCTCATGTACTTCATCACTAAAGCTGGATCTCTTTGAAGTAGCCAAAAATGGTTAATTCACTCATTTTTTTAATCTCTTCCTAAAAATTATTTTGGACTGTCTTTAAAAATGATAACCAAATAACCAAAATAAACAAAGAAATCCCTGGTCTTCTCATTTTGGACCATTCTGGAATTGCCCATATGAGAAGCTGTTCCATTTCACATTAGTGGCCACAATTCAGTGTCGAAATTCCTCCCAGGACTCCACCCCTGGAGTACATTTCCTTATACACAGCATATAGTTTTCACATCAGATCGTAACAAATACACTCTCTAAAGTTAGTAAAAAATCTTTTCCGCTCTTTCTCTTTAATGCGATTACAGACAGTTAGCAACGGTTTATGAGAATGGATAAGATTTGGAAGTGTCTCGAGCCAGGGAGAGGAAACATCCGAGCATGAAGCACGCAGGCTCCCAGAGCTGCTCCCACAGTACCAGAGCTGGGCCTGTATTTCCTGATACATTTCCAAATTCTCACCAGAAAAACGGAGCTTCTTGCTGTATATCATTGCTCTTGGAGTCACTATTCTTTGTTAAGCAAAACTGCTAACAATAATAGGAAGAATTCATTTCTCCCATTTTGCTTTTAAAAGTGGTCACAGAAACAGTTCCACTCACTCCTTCGACATAGTTCACGGATTACTGACGGAAGATAAAATTCCTTTTTATCGGTTGATACTTTCATGTTTTGCTTTTCGCGTCTCTACATTATTTGTTAAATATAATGGTCAAGTTATTTTTATGAAAAAGAATTTTCACAGGGGGTTAGGGGCCACCTCCTCTGCCCTTGGCTTGGTGTTTCTCTGCGGAGATGCATCATTAATGTAATATTCCAGACTCTCTGCACCCTCTCATTTACTTCTTCTGCAGGATGAAGAAACTTCTCAGGCTGGTGGACTTGGAATGACTAAGCATGCTTAGCTCTGTCCTTCCTTTTGTCCTTTTCTTGAAGATGTGGCTGTCTGAGGATAGTAAGCACTTTGGTCTGTGTGAGTTTTAATAGCTTCTCACAGAGTTGGAAGTTCACAATCTAGCTAACCAGACACAGTGACTCTGGACTCAGAAGTTGGACAGAGGGGTGTCATTTGGGGCCTATCCAAACCTCAGCATTAGTTTGGAACCACTGACAGATTATGCTTTGTAAGGCAGAGAAGTTTCTGAAAATTTGGTCTGAGAAAGAGCTCTGAACAACATATGAATAGGTTGTAACTTTAGACCTTAGCTCTAAAATTCAATGACAAAAGGTTTTTCAAATTATAAACTCCCTTTCTGCTTCTTTCTCGGTCATCTTTGTATTGTAACATCTGCCACCACCTTATCTAAACAAATATGAAGGTGAACAGTGCAGTTGAATGGGAGGTCTTGAGTTCTTAGGTATCACATAACTAAATTTGAGATGACATTACTGTTAGTATTCCAGATCCAAACTAAGAAAGGACTTGGTCTGAACATAAAATTTGCTTTACTTACACTTGAATTCTGAGAATAAAGACTTTTACATCTGATTTTGTTTTTCTCTAATCTGGCGATGTGAGGAATGATTAAAGCAAGAGTTTACATGTGGCAGAGCAAGGTAACGATTTGTGATAGGTTCCCAGTCAAACATTCTTTTTTCCTCTCTTTTTTCCCAAGAGAAATAAATTGTCAGACTTTGAGAAGGTGGGGTTCTAATAAAATTCTTCCCGCATTTCATCTGTTGCTGCTTCTGGTAAAACACCTCACACACACACATGCGCGTGCACGCGCACACACACGCACACTCACACTCACATGCACACGCACATGTTCAGCAAAGGCTAGGATTTCTGGAGATTATTTTCAGAGTTTCTGTCTCACCTAAAGCACATATTCGAAAATTCTTCTGGAAAGGTTATCAGAGGCAGTAAAGGATGTGGACACATCACTATGTAGGAGTAATGGGGCATAAAACCAAATATTTATTCTACCCACTGAGCACCAGCTATAACTACAGTTTAGGAAAGAATTCCTCCATACCTGTCTCTAATGGTGAATGTACCTTCCAGATTTATCAACTATGCCAGGTTTGAAGATTAGTTCCCAGCAGGAGTTTCCTTAAACTGAAGAGTACTTTGAAAAAGGTTTATTTGATCCTCATCTCATCTTTACTTAAGTATGGTTAGAAACTATGGTAATGTATTTTAAGTAGAGGCTTCATTCATTTTAATGAGATAAAATGCCTATGGTGGTCTGATAATGTTGGAAAGATATTTATTTACAGCTCTATGGTCATTCTCTTTGAAAAAAGACTATTTTACAGTAAGATTTAATCAGTTTCTATAAAGAAATTACTTGTTGTAATGTTACTGACATAGTAGGTATTAATTCTTTCAGTTTGATTTCTGGATGACCCAGTTAAGACTTGAGTCTCTTTACTTCTGTAGATTATTACTTTCTTTACTTCTTAAGGTTTGGCAATACATGGTATCTTTTTACTCTTTCATTTATTTCTTTTTACATGGTATCTTTTAAAAATTTAATCTTCTAAACCTGTATCTACTTTTTTTCAGTACAATCACAAGGAACTGGCTAAAAATTACCCTCCAAAAAGAGAACTATCGAGTCATTAAAATCACATTAGCGAAGTATATTTAAAATATGAAAAAAAGTGGTATAGAATGTGAGGAAACAATTTATGCCAGTCCACATGACTTCATTATAAACACATATATGTATTATTAATGTATAAATAAAATTAGGAAGAAAGACCCAAAATGATAAAAATTTTTGCCTGATAGGGTATGTGTGATTTTTCTTTCAAAATGTTTTAATATTCTATTTTTGCTATTTAGAATCTGTTGAATAAATATTACTTTTGTAATAAAAAATATCATTTTTGACTCTAAACTAAAGAAAGTTTCTGGGTGGCTAAAAAGGCAGCTTTCTGCCCCAGCTCTTACAAACTATATTAATTTGTCTCATTATGTTTGCTTTAGCCATGCAGCCACATAAAATAACATTAATAGATCTTATTATTTTAAGTATTAAAATTTTTGTTTAACTGTGTACTACACGTTGCCTTTCCCACCAACTGTTTAAGGTATTTTACAATAAAAATAATGAAATGGTAAAGTCAAAACAGAATGGGAAAAGAGGACACAAGTCTGCCAATCATAAAAGCCAAAATAATTTCTGTGCTTCCATCTCAACTTTGTCTCTATGGTTTTCTTCTCTTTGTAAGGAGGAAGATGGTTTTGAAGGAAATACACTTTTTTGTAGCACTTCTATTGAAAGAAATAGCTCAGGTGGGAATCTAACCTTGGGTTTGGTAATCACAATTATTCCATGTTATCAACAATATGCAAAATTTGCTATTGCATTTAGCAAAAATTTACTTTTATTTAAAGAAAAGGGCAAAATATTAAAATGAATCCTAACAAAGGCAAGTTTCTTTTGTTGGCTACCCTGATGAGCTGTTTTATATAATTTCTGGTTTTCTAACTTGATCCAAGGATGGAATTTGGAAGGATGGAAATCACATCACATGTAAAATATCAGCGAAGTCCAGCTTTTGATTGTACTTTTGTGGCTAGAAGGCTAATAGTCCATATGTGTTGGTGAAGGACAGATTGATAGATAAATGGTAGCGTTTTAAAAGCACATTCTCAACTTCCTTATTTACAAATGAGGAAAGTCTAGTACAAAATTGCATAGCATGATAAGAAACAACACCTCATTCATCCATCCATCCATTCATTCATTTTTTTCTCTATTTAACAAATATATCTGTTAAGATGTTTTCATCTGCAGAAAACATAATATACATATAAAAGTGGCTTAAAAGATGGAGCTTAGTGTTTTATATAACAAGAATTCTGGTGGTAGGGAAGTTCCTGGTTGGTTAATTCAGTAACTATAATTTCATCAAGAGCCTACGTATTTTATGTCTTCCTGCTATGCCATCCTGAACCAGTGACTTTTCTTCCTGGGTGACCCCTTGTTTCATGACTGCCTGGTTTCAAGATGCTGCCATCGTGCCAGGCACCACATCCTCACACAATCACATCAAGACTCAGAAAAATGGCATTTCTCCTTGTACGTCTTTTTGTCAGGAAGGAAAACTTTCACTAGAAAGTCCCTGGTGGACTTCTCCTGCTTGGAAGTAATCACATGCCCATTCTTAAATTAATTGTTAATGGGATGGGGGCGAATATTACCCTGACTGCCTTGGACTAATTAAAATTCACTCTGGGATGTAGGAGGAAACTCCTTCCTTGAATACCTCACAAAAGGAAAAGTGAACAAAATTGGGATTCTGCCAACCACAAAACAACTCATTGGGCCTCTATTCTAGCTAGCTCTCTGTTAGTCGTAGGGAATACAGGAGGGAGAGAATGGGTTCAGGTCACTTTTCATAGAAGATGCAGTCTAGTGGGGAGAGGGGTAACTTGTCATTATCAAGAGAGCAGAATATCATTTTGGATGAGGAAAGTGAATAAGCAAGCTGCAGTATTGTGTACGTGCACATATGGAGTGCTTGGCTTTGTCGCTTTAAAACAATGACTGCTTTAAATCCACCAGAAACCACTTTAAATATCTTAGACAACTGTTGAGTGAAAACCTGAAAACTGTATTTACAGTTGACCCTTAAACAACACGGGTTTGAACTGTGTGGGTCCACTTGTACACAGATTTTTTTTCTCTTCCTTACCATTTTCTTGGTAACATTTTCTTTTCTCTACCTTACTTTGTTGAAAGAATACAAGTATATAACACATATAACATATACAATATGTGATAATCAACTATCAGTAAGGCATCCAGTCAACAGTAGGCTATTAGTAGTTAAGCTTGGGGGGAGTCGGGGCACCTGTGTGGCTCAGATGGTTAAGCGTCTGCCTTCAGCTCAGGTCATGATCCTGGGATCGAGCCCCATGTTGGTCTCCCTACCCGGCGAGGAGCCTGCTTCTCCTTCTTCTGCTGCTCCGCCTGCTTGTGCTCTCTCGCTCTGTCAAGATGAGTAAATAAAATCTTAAAAAAAAAAAAAGTCTGGGTAGGGATAGAGAAGGTTTTCCAAATTAGTGATTCTGGAGTGTAATCTTGAAAGCAAAATCTGTCAATACCAATAAACACAAAAATCTCATGGCTTTAATGCAGCAAAGGTTTATCTCTTAATTATGCTACAGGACAAGTAGATTAGATATCTTTCCATGGTGCCTCTCTTCCAACAGTGATTCCAGGATTATGGCTGCTTCCAAACTGCAACTCTACATCTTCGAGTTCTCTGATGTGGCTGGGAGAAAGAGATGGAGAATGAGATGAGATGTAGGTACCCTGACATTTATTTGCTTTGACTTATAAATGATATCTCTCACCTCCGCTCTAGATTATTGATCAGAACTAGTCACATATCCTAACTCAAGTGCAAGAGCAAAGGAGGATGTTGACCATTTGGTGAACATTACTCTCTGCCACAGTTAGACAAAGTGTATCGAAAAAGACAAAAAAGAAAGGGTTAGCAAAAGTACAGAGGTGAGAAACATCATCATCTGGGCCAGGTGGATTTTGGTTTTTTTGAATATGATATGAAAATGTGTAGATGATAAGAACATAAAAGAACAGTCATGACCCAGATAAATGAATGTTCCATAGATGTTAAGGGTCTTGGGTTTTATTGTACAGGAAAGACAGAACCCTTAAAAATTTTAAGTAGATTTGAACTCTGGGGACTATGGTCCCTGAGAGGGACAAGATTGAAAGCAGAAATACCTGTTATGAAGTAATCAAATTAGGAGTCTGTGAAGACCTTCATCAAAACCTGGGCAATATAGTAGGGATAAAAGAAAAGGACAGATTTGAAATACATTAGAGGCAAAATCAGCAAGAATATAAAAACTGATTAAACATGGGACACTGGGAAGAAGTGAAGAATAACTCCCAGATTTCTACTGTGGGTAAAAGGTATTATCAATTTAGACAAAGATTATTGAGGGAAGACTTTTTGAAGAGGGGGAAGATGAAGAGGTTTATTCTGGACTTTTAAGGTTGAGTTGTCAGTAGGAAAGCCGGATGGAGTCAACCAGCAGGGGTTTGGATAAAGGTCTAAAGTTGGGTCCAAGCTTGAGATGAAGGTGTGGGAAACATAAAAGTCTGGATGAAAGATGAGACCACAAGATGAGGTGTTTTGCCAGCTGTGAAAATGAGATGAGCAGGGGCTCAGAACTCAACCATGAAGAACACCAACATGTGAAGGGTATGAAGAAGAAGAAAAGAGCCCATAAAGATGAAAGAGAAGATACTGCCAAGTGTATAATGAGAGTAAGAAGTTCAGGGAAGGCAGAGTTTCAAGGAGAGTGCGATCAATCATCTTAAGTGGTGTCTTGAAGAAATCCAGCAGGATAAGGACTGAAATTTTTCATTGAATTTGGTGATTAGAAGTGCCCAGTGATAGTTTTACCAGAAAAGAGATTGGTAAGAAGGAAAGATTTCAATGGACTGGGAATTGCTGCAAAGTGGATAAAGTGGAAACACTTCCCCTTGAGAGGTTGAGGGATTTGCTCCTACCACACAGCTGGAGTTTGAGTTCAAGGTGGGCAGAACTGAAGCCTGAGGCCAGGTCAGGAAGCTTCTTTATGGCAGGGCTGGACCCAGACCAGTTCTCAGGATCCAGATAGTCACATTCATGAAAGCACCTCAAAAAATAAGTTCAATCTTTCATCACATTTTCTCATTTTTATGACCATGTAGATGAGTTGCTGAGGGGAATTTTCTAAGCATGTATTAAAACACACACACACACACACACACACACACGTTTGAAAAAAAAAAAAAAAGAGATAGACCATTAAGGTGATTTACTTTAAAGGGTGCTGAGCATAGCACAGCGAACTAGTAACAAATGATACCCCGCTAAATCCCAGTGCATTTTAGACTTTTAGGGAGTACTTAATGGGACCAAGCAGTCTTAGTAAAGTAAAATTGGATGGATGCATTTTTAAACAGTACCCCATGTCAACATAATTCTATCAAGGGATCTTTTCCAATAAGCAAAGCACTTAGCTCATATTTAAGCCATAGTTAAGGAAACAAAATTCTTAGAGATACAGTTCCCAATGTTTCTTGGGGGGTGGGGTCACAGAATTCTTCTCATGATAGTGGTCCTAAATAAAGGGAAGACCCTGGTTCTCATAGCATGTTTTGGGAACATTAAAAAGCTGTATGTCTCTAGCTTCATGGGGAGTGGAGGGAGATAAAGCTGACCACGGAGGCCGGAACCAGATAATGAAGGGCTTTATATATCATGCTAAGGAGTCTGGACTTTATCTTACGGGTTAGCAGAGAGCTATTAAAGACTTTTAAGTAAGGGATTATCATGATCAGATTTCTATTTTCTGGCAGCTACAGTGTGGAAGAGAACTGAAGGAAGACAAAGGATGGAGACAAAGAGACCAGTTAGTTAAGTCCTGTTTATTCTCATTCTTTCCCTCTGCCTTGAGATGCCTACATACCAAGACGCCAGACCTTCATATGACCTTTCTTACCAGGGGCCTCACGGGTCTGGGCTTTTACTGCCTAACACAGTGACCACATGTGCTTGTATGTGCCCATGTACATGTGTGCCATGCACACACGCACACACACACACACACACACACACACACCCGGATCATGGTTTTCATTCTGATCCTTTCTAAGCAGAGCCAAGACTTCCTGTTGTATTCAGGTCATCCGCAGGTCATGTTAAGGAACAACAGGATATATAATTGTATGAAGAAAAGATCCCTTGTCTTTTGGGAAGACATGGAAGGTCCATGGGATTTGGGCAAGGGGTGGGGATAGAGTTGTGTGAATGTGTGAAAATTATAGTCCAGCTGCTTAGATGAATTAATGTAAAATGTTCTAATTTCTATCTCTTTATAGTATATATCTCATGTAATGCATTGAAAGGTTGCAGAATTCTGAAGGGCAACAAGAGAAAGGAATTGAAGAAGAAAGGGTATTAAGAGTATACACACACAAGTAAATACTTGTAAAACTGTATCTTGACCTTGCCACACATTTGTTACAGAAGAGGAGGCAAAGGGAAATGGAAACTCACTTCCCCCAGAAAAAGAGAAGAGTAAATACATGTTAAATTCAATAAAATGTTTGCAAATGATGATTCAAAAGCAACAAGCTTAAAGGGAAGAGTAATGGAAATTGCCTATATGTATCTGGTTCTAATAGTGCAAGTTTAATAACTGCAGGAGAACAACTAAATTATAGACAGTCCTTGTTCATCACTGTGTCTTGGAAGGTAAGGAATAATGCAGCCTAAGTGAATTGCTAAAAGATTTTATACTTAAAGGAAAGTAAACTGATACATGTGTGGTCTTTAATGTCAGAAGTATTGTCTTTGGAACATTTTTTTTTTTGATCCCCTGGAAAACAAAGTAATATCTGTGGTTTTTTGCCTTCCTCATCTTAAAATATAGGAGAGAAATAGAGATGATCTCATCTAAACAGCAAAGCGGAAAGAGGGAGGACCACTTTATACGTTTTTGAATCACTGAGATATTGTTGAATATTGCAGTTTTGAAATGTGACTTAATCACAATGCTGCAACTCTCATTTCCGAGGGAAACTATGGCATATGCATATGTCTCTGAGATTAATGAGGCTGTACTAATATCAATAGCTTTGTCTGCCCTCCTGGGAGGAGGCCCAGGGTCCATTTCATACCCTGGTGATATACATGAGGTAGTGAGTCATTGGTGGCATAGGGGAAGCATGAAATCACAAAAGAGAACATCCAACGCTGGACCTACTGGTGGGCATCGAGGTCGGCAGGCTGATGGAGACAAGATAGTGAGAGTCAGCTAGATTATGGGTCGTGCTAGGACTTAAAGGTACCTCTTTCACTGCTCAAACACTGAAAGCTGGATGCGCTTCGGTTCGTGGTATCAGATAACTCTCCTGTTCACATGAGGTAGGGCACTAATCCTAATAGCAGTTGCTTCCAAATAGTTTATGAACTTAGCGCTGCTTCTACGCTCTAACCTCAATAGCTGAGAGGTGATGGGGATAAGCTGCTAGCTTTCAGAGTGCCAGATCTTTGTGCCTGAGACATTTCTTCCTTCCTTTCCTCCTAAGGCCAAGACACTTCGTCTTCCAAGTGTCCGTACTAATTAAATGCAGTCCTAGTATGCCAGAAATGTTTTGAATGTAAAAGATTAATGAGAGAGAACACTTTTGTGAAAGGAGGGAATTGAGACAGGAGAGGCTCTTCCTAGTTGGCATGGGTTTAAGGGAGAGGTAATCTTGAGGTCTTAGGAACATGAGCAGTGAATTTTTTTTTTTTTTTTTTTTTAAGAGACACTTGGCTCCGATGGGAAAGAATGAACAAAATATTTCAGGGACTGTGGCAGTGGCCACCCAGGAAGGCTCACCGTGATCCTGGGTGACAGATGAGCTGTAAGTGGGCTGTCTGAGTAAACGAGGGCAAGATGAAGCCATCCTAGATCGGCCCCTTCCGGCCATGTTCCTTCTTGTTTCGTTTTAGAGCTCCACATAACGGGAACCCACTGACCATTTTGACCTTTCCTTCCAGATTTGGCATTTAGAGGAATAAATCAGAATCAGCGCTGCCATTAAGCTCCAGATGTGGTGTCTTTAAGACAAAAGGGAGATCGTTACTGGCAGTTTTAGCACTCGGGACAATAGAGCACTGCTAACTTGGAACAGAAAGAATTAATCAGTAGGAGAAACTTGGTGTTCCTGTGGGCAACACCAGGCTCTGCAAATATTTTGACTATTACTTGTTCAATCAGCTGGGCGGCGGGAGGGGAGGAAGGAGACCAAGATTTGTGTTTTGGTAACTTGCCAGCACTTCGATGTCAGCTAACCTTTAGAGAAGCAGAAAGAAGATTTTTTTCTAAATACATTTAGCAGTGGTCAGACGGATGAACATATTTAGAGACACTGAAATGATGTAATAATGGCAACAATGTTATTTTTACAGCATTAGGAGGAAAGGAGGACCACTACCAGCTGCCAAGCTCATTGGTCACATTGATCCCTAATAAATCCTGGGTGAGCCTGCCCAATATTAGTCATAGGAGTTAATCCCCGGAATCTGTTAGGACTTAAGACACATTACTTTTAGCTGGGAGGGTAAGAGAAAATATTCTGGCATGTGCTAAGCAGAAGAGTAATTTAGTACACTTTCTTAATATTTTGAAAAGCTGTACTGAGGCAACATTTTTTTTTTTTTTTGTGGGATGGAATGAATATCTTGTACTCTCAAGAGAAAAATGGCCATCTGTCATCAAAGAAAAATCAGGGAAGGGAACCCAAAGGAAGAGAAACTTTGTAAAGTTCACATTTTTAAGAAAAATTATTTAAAAAAAAAAAAAAAAAAACTACACGTAGGGGCACCTGCGTGGCTCAGTCGTTAAGCGTCTGCCTTCGGCTCAGGTCGTGATCCCAGGGTCCTGGGATCGAGCCCCATGTCGGGCTCTCTGCTCAATGGGGAACCTGCTTCTCCCTCTCCCTCTGCCTGCCGCTCTGCCTACTTGTGCTCTCTCTCTCTCTGTCAAATAAATGAATAAAATCTTGAAAGAAAAAAAAAAAAACTACACATGACATCATTTCCACATACTCCGAATTCCTATTTGCCGAAGGCTGACAAAGGCACAATGCCGCCAATGAAGACGGCTTTCTTTTCCTAATATATTTTCAGCAGTGGCCCTCACATCTCTAGAAGCAGTAGATACTATTAATATCAGTGTTCTACAGAGGAGCAAACTGCCATTTACTATGATCAGACAGCTGGTTAATTGTGAAACGGGGATGGCGCATCAGGCCTATTAGACTCCAGAGCCTAAGATCCTAAATAGGAGGCTAAACTGTAGAGAACTTCACCACTTTGCAGGTGTTGGGGACTGACATGGTGGCCAGGGGCACATGGGTTGAAGTGGGACAGGTGTGGGCTCTTCTCCTTACCGGCTGCATGAACTGAGTAGGCTGTGAGCCTCATCTGTGAAACGGAGGTCAGAGTGTCCTTTCATAGAGTTTTTGTCGAGATTAAATTACATAACATAGAAGCAATGTCCCATACACCATATGTGCTTGGTGAGGAATAATTGCTTTTTAAATGACAATTATTGGAATATACTTATTAAATTTAGCTATTCTTTGACCAGTGATGCCCAAACTCGGGCCCTATTCTAGACCAATTAGGTTATTATTTCTGACCAACAGTTCATCTTAGAATATGAATTCTCATCTATCATCCCTTGTGATTCTTTGGTTCAGGCTAGTTTGGGACATAATTCTTTTGGGTTTTTGGTTCCATTATCTCTACCCCAAACTAGCCAACTACTTAAGTTATTTGTTAAAGGCAACCCCATGCCTCTGCACTCTCTAGATCAGCCCTGCAAATTACAAATGACTCTTTATTTTCTCCTGGATCTGTAAAGATTAGTGATGTTGTACCAGTACGTCCGATAAACTTCAGCTCTGGTTCTCTCTGGCACCGAATTATAATTGGTTAAAAGCATCTAGGGGAAAGACGGTCTGAGTCCTTCACAATGAAATTACAGTTGATGTGCTGAGACCCAGAAAACATAGCCTCTACAGAGGCCTCCCGATCATCTGTCAGTCATTTGAAAGTCAATTCAGAATTTGCCTATTCCAGAAATTGGCACTAACTGCACTTGATTTCAATTACTTACACATTACTCTCAGAATTTCAATTGTGAGTCTATAAAAATTATTGGCTCTTGGTGACATGACAAAGGTTCTTAATAAGGAGAGTTTAGTATCGTTCTTTAACTAGACTGTGTAGTCCTCAGAATCTGGGCCCACGTCTGCTACATATAAAGTGTGGGTGAAGGATATCAGAGAAATAGAATTTACACTCCCTGCCCTCAAGGAGAATATGATCCAGAAGGAAAGATACGCGGCTCTGCAAAGATTAAGCAACATTTTCCAACTGGCTGTAAATTATAGTGCCCTGAACTCAACGAGTGAAAGAAATATTATGTTCAGGATCATCATCAGCTCTTTAAGGAGACTCACACCTGAGTTTCATATAATGTTTTCTCGTTTAGAGAGCAAAGCACGTCATTACAAACATTTGCAGGAAAGGAAAACGATATGGTCTTTTAAACCACATCTCTGTCCAGAACTTGTTCCCAAAGTCTGATCTTTTCTAGTACATGAACACATGATGCTCTAGTCTAGCATTTTTCAACTGTGGCTTGTGATTTGTTACTAGGTCAGGGAATACATTTAGGGGCCATGACCATCATTTTTAAAACATGAAGTAGAATAGAAAATATCAGAGACAGCAGACTTAATACAAAAAGAGCTTATGAAAATTGTGATTTCCTGTAAATGTGCCAAGTCACAAAGTAAAACGTATTTGCCACTATGACTTGTAGTTGAAAAGAGTTTGAGGAACAATGCGTCTGGTCAGCACCAAGGAAACTAAACAGAGAGTCCCAGTAAGACTACAGAAGAGTTTGATGCTCGCAACGCATTTTTCCACTGAAGAGAATTACCTCATGTTGTGGTAATGTTTTCTGTGCGAAGTTCAAAATCCTGGAGAACAAAGTATCAGTCATGTAACTGCCCAAGCCATACTGAAGACGTGGCTTAGATGAGCGACCACAGTGAGCTTCCTAACCCTTCACACAAGAAGTGTTAGGGGTACCTGCCACTTAGTTGCATGCAGAGCTAGGTAAGTACAGGTTTTGTCAGGGGCAGCACTGCTCCAATAAGCTCCAATCAGCTCACCTCATGACAGACCCTCTGGACCAGGGATCCAAAGAGAAAGAACTCAGAAGCATTCCTTCTGGCAAACTCACCAGTAAGATACATCTCACTGCCTTACCAAACAGAACAAGAGAGAAGTCCCGATGAGTAGTCTAGATAGGGAGGGTGATGAGGAATAGAGTAGTGTAGAATGTTATTCTAGTGGAAGAGCCCTGGGAAACATGAAGCCATGGAAATACAAAGGCTATTAATCTCCTACCACACTCTTTATTCTCAGGGAGTAGTGTTTGAGATATCACTGCCTTCTCCAACTCACCTGCCATAGGGTAAAGAGTCTTATGGTCAGCCTGGGTGAGGCAAACCCACCGGGGTAAATAAACAATAGCTTATCAGGGAGCCCTATCCTCGCCTTAAGAAACTATGATACCTCATATGAACTACTCTTTCTTTGTGTCCCCTTCTAGAACCTCTTAGGGAAATTATACTTTTGTATGCAGAAGACTCTGAATGGAGACACAATATTAACTAAATTAACTCTAAAGCCCTGCTTATAAAAATTTACTTCTTGAACCATGTCCTGTCTCTAAAGATGCCCAGCCACATTATCTAATTAGCTCACCTGAGACTGTACAATGGCAAGTACAAATGTATTCCAAATAACAGAACATTATTATATCCAAATGTCTCCAATTTTAGCATAAATGCCTTTATTGATTCCCAGGAAGAAATTATCAAAAATTAAATTTCTGGTCTTTTCTACATAAATCGAAGATTAACAAAATTTAAGTGAATCAAAAGTGAGTAAGTTAGCTGCCTCAAGTTTGAGATAAATTTATTAAATTGCAAAAAGTATCCCTATCACCAAATTTTCATAGTCTAGTCACTCATAGCCAAAGGCAGCTCACTCTAATACTTGAGTAGAGCTGGGGTTTCTTTACTACTTCCATCTTGGGCTGCCTTCTACCCAAATAAAATTCCTGTAAGCCTCAGAATTTGACTTAGTTTGACATCAGTATAATCAGTCAGGATAGAAGCCACTCCACGTTAGTTCCATTAAAGTATTATTTATTATATGGAATTAGAAACTTATACAATAACCATTTCTAGGGCTGTAGGAGATAAGATCAAAAGGCCACTTTCAGGAAATCTAGAAGTGTGACTCACGGGAAAGTCACAAGGAGCAAAGCCAAATAGGTAATTCTCAAAAGAACCCCCAGAAGCCATGGGAAGCCACCACCATTGTTCTGAGCTTCCTGTCTTCAACAGCTTCTCTTCCACCTTCCACTTCACATTAATGCCTCTCACTGTCCAAAGTGAAGGGTCTAAGGACTATCCCAGCACTTGTCCTACACGCAGGCAAGTTTGAAACACAAGCCAACGGCCAGGTCTTGGAGGCCATTATGCAAGTAAAACATCTTCCCTAGATGCCAGTACTGGGTAGAAATTTAGACCTTGTGACAGCTACCAGGAAAAACTCAATAGGATTTCATGGTTTTGTTGCCAATAAATCCAGTACAAATATGGGGAATTTATGGCTCGTGAACATGAAGTCAATAGTGAGAACTCTCCCATTCTGAGTCTGATGCAGGTATTTACCATCCTGGAGAATAAATGCACCTTTGCACAATGTCCTCTCTCAGAAAGTAGCACTTACAATATCATTCCTTCGTTACAAAGTTTAGAAATGTTCTGTCTTCTTTGGGTCATCTTTCTTTCCCATCATATTTAAATTCCCATTTTGTATCACCTTTTGGCCTCTTCGCATTCAGTACCCTCTTGCTAAACACATCATGTCTTCTGTCCTAAAAACACAGGCTCCTTTCCAGTTGTTTTTTTTTTTTTTAAGATTTTATTTATTTATTTGAGAGAGAGAGAATGAGAGAGAGCACATGAGAGGGGGGAGGGTCAGAGGGAGAAGCAGACTCCCTGCCGAGCAGGGAGCCCAATGCGGGACTCGATCCAGGGACTCCAGGATCATGACCTGAGCCGAAGGCAGTCGCTTAACCAACTGAGCCACCCAGGCGCCCTCCTTTCCAGTTTTTTTTAAGGCATGTTTTTTAGAGCAGTTTTTGGTTTACAACAAGAGGAAGGTACAGAGATTTCCTATGTACCACCCCCTCCTCACATGGGCATAGCCTCCCCATTATTAACAGTACTCACCAGAATGGTACATTTTTTTCCCCAAGGATGAACCAGCATTGACACATCACGATCAGCAAAAATCCACTGTTCCCCTTAGGATTCACTCCTGGTGTTGTACATTCTATGAATTAGGACAAAAGAATAATGACATATACAGTATCCATCATTACAATATCATTGAGATTGAGAGTGTTTTCACTGTCTTGTCCATCCTATTTTATGAGTTATTATTATTACTCCTACTGATACCAAAAGGAAGGCCTGTGAATCTACCCCCTCAATTCCATTTGTTTTGTTTTTCCTGGACAATCACCTCCAGCAGATGGCTGAACAAAATTGATGTTGGAGTTTTGAGAAGCATGTCCCCCAACACCGAGGCAGGCCCAATACTTTTGCCTTGCATGCTTCCCTGGGGCCTGGATTTTCCTCAGCTCTTTATCTCATTGAGTCTTGAATAACTCAGAAACTTTAATGTCAACAATAATATCTCCTTCTGCCCTAATTTTTCTGGAGCACCGAGACATGTCTCTTGTGTTCTCCCTATCCCCAAATTCATTCCAGGGAGACCGCGTTTTGTTTTCGCAATTAATTTAAACTCGTCCCTTTCTTTTTCTACCACCTGAAAAGCTCACTCTCTTTGCTGGATCTGCCACTTTTCTTTTCAGACATTTATTTTTCTAACATACTCCTGGGGATTGAGCCTTGCTCCACAACCACCAGCACGCCTGTCCTGTAAGAAGTGTGAGTTCAATCAACTGCAAGTCTGCCAAAAGTATACACTTTTCAGACAAATGTGTCTATTTCCTCCACTCCATCCCCACATTGAATGATCCTGCCCAGGATGCATTCCCTCATCAGATGCCCTCTAACCTGGCACCAAACTTGAATATAAGATGGAGTAAATCATAGTGCTTGAGTCCGGATTCTGGGACTAAACCAAACAAGTTTGAAGTTTAGTTACTTTATGTACCTGATATATGTTTTTGGGTAGATCATTTAAATAACTGTGTCTCAGTTCCTTCAGATGTAAAATCTGATTATTAATGTTATTCCTTTGTGAGATTATTGTAAATATTAAATGAACTCGGATGTAAAATTCGGAGATTTGTTCATGATACATAGCAATCAATAGATGTTATCTCCCCTGTGCCTTCTATTATCCATATACTTTCCAGGCATTCTACCTCCTAAGACAGAGAAGAGTATCTACAATCACTGGAGCCCCTTCAGATGTGCTGATTGATGCCTTAAACGTGATCCTCTAGCCTTCTGTTATATACCTACCAGCTAGATAACAGCTGATTCAAGCCTAAGGAAGTGAATATTTGCAGTCTTAAGGATATGCCTCTCCCTGGTTTTCTGGACCCAGGCTCCTCTGGGGAGAATCATTCAAGCGAGTTTCTGGAGATCTTGCCACCCTTCCTCTGATAGTTTTCTTTGAACCCCAGCCACCATTTTGGATCAAGTAACAACTGCAATGCTCTTCTCTGATCCCATCTGTAAGGACAGCTACACCCAGGTGCTTCACCTTCCTCCTTCCCTATTTGCCCAGACTGACTTCCAAGGTCCCTTTTCCCTGTTCATTTTGGGCTACCTTCTTCCCTAAGAGCTTAGCATTGCCCTTAAGAAAATCTCTCTCTTCCCCTTCATTAAAATTTCTTTATTTCTCTTTCATTCTCCCAACGATCATGTTCTGATAGTTTTTAAAGCAATCCAGTTCTTCCTTGTTACCCGAACAAATTTGGTTCCTGAGGACAGATATTCCTGGCACGGACTGTTTAAATTTACCTTCTTAGCTTGGGTTTGAATAAATTTCATCTCTCCACCTCAAGCAAAGCTGGTTCATCCCTTTTTTTAACAAGGACTCCTCTACTGGGGGGCTGTTCGTTGATGTAATCACTAGCCCTCTGAATCTGGATCCAGTGCCCTGAAGGCAATGGGTTGGGCAGAGCTCTTTGGAGACAAAGCAGTGTGAATACATGTTTTGAGCCTTTCACACTTCCACGCCCGACACTAAACGAAAATGGGGAAAAAGATTGACTCAGATTCCTACCTGTACCTGCTATGAAGCTCTGTTGCTCAGATGGTACCTAACTGCTTCTGAAATGTAACAAGCTAGTTTGAAGGCCTTGATGGGGAAAAAAAAAAAAAACAGCAATGGAGTTAAAATCCTCCACACAAGCAGTGCCTAGAAAGCCTGCACAGTGATATGTGACAAAACGGCTCTCTTTTTCTACGATTTGCTTATCCTTTATTGGGCCTCACCTACAATATTAGGCCGAGCTGCCACTGTGTGATTCATGGGCAGCAACAGTGACACGCATGGTCAAGCCTGAACAGCCAGCTAGCTTACTGGGGTCTGTCCCAGCTAATAACTGGCTGTACCACTGGAAAAAAATAGCCACATATATGCTGCCTCAGTATACCAAGGTACAACGCTACAGGACCTAAATCTATTAAGTACTAAGTAATTAAGTCTCCTCGCTGTCCCATCAGAAGCAAAGATTAACCCATGTTATTTTGGTCCCTAAAGAGCAGTCCCTGTGTCCATCTCTCAAGGTTAATAGACTCCTTTCTTCTCTTGAGACTTTCAATAAATAATGTTCTGTAGCCATAGAACACAGATGAAGATCAAAATATTAGCTTCTTACTGATAAAACCTGAGCTGAAGGATATGGCTAGGTGTGCATTTTCTTCATTCTTCAGTCACATGGTCACAGGGAGCCGGGCCACCCCAGGACACCCCTGGAAAAGCCTCCTGACCTAAGAAGCTTAGCATGTACAGAGAACAGACCAGAACATAGACTTTCCATGGGCAGGCAGCTTCAAAGAGAGAAGCTGGAATTACCTTGTATTCTTCCAACTTGCCAGTCAGAAAATCCCATGAGAAGGCATAAGTCAGCGGGGGAGCGGGACAGTCCAAAGGTATGGGTCTTTAAGAAGTTCCCTCGTGGGAGCATGAGGCCAGATTAACACTTTAGACTTGGCTTTCAAAGAATTGCCTTAATAGTAAAGAAAGGAGAAGCTGGGTAGAGAACTGCTCACCAAATCCCAAGAACTTTTCTGATATTCTGACCCAGGAACTAAACGTAAATAACGTGGCTAAAGTCAGGGTAGACATTTGTTTCGCACTGCAATGTTTGTAGTATGGGAAATAAGTCACATTGACCACCTAGAGCTAATGTTGATTTTTATTCTTGCCCATTTGTAAGGCATATCTTACTTTATAAACTATAGCGTTTTTAATTCAAGTTAGAAAATAGACCCTTGGGATTTTTAACAATAGCTTTGCTGCATATTTTAGTAAGAGTCCAATTCATATGTAACATTTTTGAGATTCTTCTTGAAAGTGCTTTGAAAACGTATGATATTGTACAGAAGTATGATACTGTTTTCTGCAAGTTTAGAGCTTTATACAGTGGCTTTTGTTCTAATAAGCCATATTTATCTCGAAAGGTAGACAAATGGGCACCTGCAGTTTATAAATAGTGATTTTGGAGTGCCTGATCTGCTTCTGAAGTTTTGACTGTCCTGGCAGGAGACTAAGCTTGATTAGGGTGATGGGGTTCACTTTTTTTTTATTGTTGGAACATGAATGGAACCCCTGCTTTTTTGAAATAAGGAAGAAGCATCAATAATCCCAACTACCTAACTCAATTACTATTTTCATGTTTGTATTTTCCCTTCTACACTCCCTCTATTATGTTCTTTCTCAAGAAAATAAATTAGTCTTATGTATCTTTTCTCTAAGAGTATTTCTCAGCTGAAACCATTATAAAAATCTGTATTTGAGTTATACACCAGCTGATTTCGAAATATTTTCTACCACCTATGGCTGATAGGATCATATATGACTGGTGTGTTTCTTTTTCAATAAACTTCTCTTCATTCAGGCTGTCTCGTGAAATCCTCGGGCTCCTTAGGGACCTCAAATGCTAGTTGTGATTCATGTCCAGTTTGGAGCCCTTCCCATACCATCTCTTTCATCTTCATGGGAGAGTACTTGAAAAGGTACATAAACTTCCCTACCATGTAGGAGTCATTCCCCAAAATACCCTTATCTGGTATTGAGCTTTGCAATTAATAAACTTAGGTCAAAACATCATGTTTAATTTCATTTGTGCCATACAATCATTCTTTAATAAGTAAAAATAACTTTAACTTGAGGATTTCCTTGAAGTGAAATATTGGGTAGACAAAATGGATCCAAAATCTCAGTCACTTTTATGTGTCCAGACCAGATTACTTTTTCCTGGGGCCTTTCAAATAAAACAAGTCACAAACAAGGTGATTTTGTTAAAAGGGACTGGGGTCTGCTCAAAGGCACATATGAGTTCAGAATGAAAATATCTAAATATATGTCTTCTGGGTTCCCTGTTGTTATCAATGTAATCTCAGAGGTATCTGTAAATCAAATAATAATGAGGGGCAGAGGGAAAGAGAGAGAGGTGGAGAGGTGGGGAGAATGAGGGAGAAAGAGAGAAAGAATGACAGACAGTTTTCTGCTCTTGGGTTAGTTGGTTAGTGGGCTCTCAAGAGCCCAGAAAACTCTTTTCCTTAGATAAGGGAGTTGGCAAAATAGCTCCTTTGTAAATTCTACACTCACATTCTGACTGGTCCCGCATTAGTCTTACCATTCTGCGCAGTGGTTGACGGATGCTGCTATGCTGTTCTACCTGACCCACTGTTGGAATAAATTATCATCATGGTCCTGTTAGCAGGCCCAGGACAAGATAGTGCTATGACAGGTATAATACAGGAATAATGTAGACCCAGGTGTAAATAATTAAAGTTGTAATTCAAGCACAGCTTGCCAGTGACATCATTTGTCAATGCCACTAGAATCCTTCAATGAAATTACAGCTTTATATGTAGAATTTAGATGTACACCGTTCATTGCAACCCATGAAAAATGTTCCCATTAAATGTAGGTGCTGGGTACATTAACATCAAAGGGCAGGACTAGATTCGAATAACTGAGCCCCTATTCTCTTTTCTTCTTCCACCAAAGTGAACCCATATATTGCTTACTTCTAGACTCAGTGAACATAACCTTAGTTTAAAAATGATTGTCCTCTTTTTGGAGGGCAGTTCAGAGAACAAAAAGCAAGGTTAAAAAGGTGAAGAGGCCAAGTGGTGGGCACAGATGAGTTAGTGAGTCGAAAAATAAAAGCTGATGTCAGGTTGCTACTATATATCAGAAGCTACCTTAGTTGCATCCGTATTTTTTGTCGAGATTTACATCTTAATGGATTGCGGAAAATGTCAAAGGAGAACTTGGCTTTCTGTTAACATTGTGAAGTGAGTAAATTGTAAGAATGTAAGATAAATTATGCCAGAATATGGCTATTTCAAAATAGCCTTGGTATCATGCACAATAGGAAAAAAAAGAGGAAAAAATAACAGAAGTTGGAAAACAAAATCTTCTAAATAGAGTTGAAGGGTGGGGTCTATGCTTGTCAGTTTTTACTAAACTTCATAAATCTGAGATGCCTACATAGATTGTTTCAGTAGAAACTAATCTTGAAAAAGTGCAAAAGTCATCCACACTCTTTCAATCTATATTCCTCTCTCTTCATTTATCCCTCTGCCTCTTGTCTTCCCCAACAAAAAAGTATCCTAGGCATGTCTCATGCAGAGAGAAACCATATGTTTATGGGGATTTAATAAGACAACATTACATTAGAATGACATATCTATCACTGTCTCAAATTTTCCGGAGGACAATTTAATATCAAAAGCTTTAAAAGTATGCATATCTTCCGCTTCTGAAAAAGTCTACTTCTAGAGATCTATCCCAAAGCTAAAGGGCACACAAGTGTTGGTCATTTGCAGCATTCTTTATAAAAAGAAAAATTGAGAACAATGTAAATGGCTGACAATAAGAAGTTGGTTCTTTAGGTTACGACAAATCTACCCACAGAACTATCTGCAGCCCTCAATGTGCCATAAATGCACAAAAATATCTAATGACATGAGAAAATCTTTGTAATGTGTGGGGTGATGAAAAGCAGGTTAAAAACAGTTTTGTACAGTATGGTCTTACCTTAGTCTGTTTGGGCCGATATAGCAAAATGCCATTGACCGGCTAGCTAAAGCAACAGACATTTATTTCTCACAGTCCTGGTAGCTGGGAAGTCCAAGAACAAGGCACCACCAGATTCAGTGTCTGATGAGGAACTGCTTCCTTTGTTCATGGACAGCTGTCTTCTTGTTGTATCCTCCCATGGCAGAAGGCTGAGAGAGCTCTCGGGGGTGTCTTTTATAAAAGCGCTAATCCAATTCATGAGGACTCCACCCTCAAGACCTAATCACCTCCCAAATGACCCACCTCCTAATACCATCCCACTGGGGATTAGATTTCAACATACGAATTGGGAGGGGCGGGGTGGACACAAACAGATTTCAATTCTGCAAAAGAAGCAACATACTTAATATACCATTTTAGATACATAGAAGGACTTCGGAAAAACTGTCCTTAAATTTAGTGATTATGAGTAATTGTATAATCACAGTAACTTAATGAACAATGTTCTCTGCCAGGCTCTCTTTCAAGTGCTTCACACACACTATTAATTTATTGAAATTCTTCAAACAACCAAGAAGATAGGCTTTATTGTCCCACTTCAAAGATAAAATCAGGTACACAGAAATTTAGAGTTCTGGTCAAACTAACAGTAGTAGACGTGGGGTGGAACCTTAGCACTCTACGCCGAGAACACATTTTTAATTACTATAGTATAGCAACATCCCAATTTTTATTCATTTAGGTTTTATAACTTTCTCCAAATTTTTCAGGGTAAATATGCATTATTTTATAACCCAGAAGACTAATCAAATCTTATTATTAAAATCATATTTTAAAAAATCATATTCGATATTGAAAAGGAAAAGAGAAAAGCTCCTAAATACTATGCAATAATATTTCCATTTCAAGAAATAGATGTTCTGAAACCAAATTGATGGATTGGAGTTTCCTTAAATTTCCTTTTGAGTTTTAATAAAACCGTGTAACCGATGAAATAACAAATGACAACATTTCTGCCTTACTAATCACCTGTTTATTTTTCTCTATAGATGATCAACCCATCCAAGAAACATGGTATTTCCGTAATACCACTGTGTCTGTCCTTGGTTGCCATCTTTCCCCTTTATTTTCCCTTTCCAAAGAAGCCTACACACCTCATGGAGACACCTGACAACTTGTTCTCCTTATAAATAAGGAGAGAACAGAGTACAGAAAACAACACCATTGTAGAATTAAGTTTATCATCCTTCTTTCAAAAAGAATTGGTCACAATTTGCTTTGTTGGAGCAATCTGTCCCTTGTTACAGATTTATATTGCTCTGTGGGACTGTGTTAGAAAAACATTATTATTATTAGCAGTAGTAATACTTGGCAGCCAGTCAGCACATTTCATCAAAGACTCCAAGAGCTTAGCCATCAATCAAACTCGCCTTGCTGTGCTCCTGGGAGGAGGTGGTATTATTTCTGTTTGGAACAGAGGTTAAGTGACTTGCCCAAGGCCTTGAAGCTAGGGAGGTTCAGAGTTGGGAAATAAACCCTGGAGACTTGACACCCAGCATCCCACTCTCCTTCCTAAAGCACATGCCCTCCACCCGTCTGAAAGATGTAGGGATAAAGAAAGCATCTAATAGAAAAATGTCCTGCTCCCCAGCATGCATTCTTATGCTCAAGCTTTTCTGGCATTAAATTAGAAAAGCACAAGTAATTTCCTCCAGAACTTGAGCTGGTACTTTTCAGTTTGGGCGCCTGTTTCATTCATTCCTTCACCAAATATTTGTTTAGCGCTACCAGGCGTTAACAACAATTCCGTTGTTGTGAGCAATCCGGCCATGACCTGCAGGGAGTTTTCAGTCGAGCAGGAAAGGAAGACTAATAAACAGACCATTGTGACACTGAGTGATGTTGCTTACCGTTTACTACTGTGTCATGGTCCACATTTGAAATCTAAAGTCATATATGGTGTATATATATATAACCTCAAATTTGGTACTTTAATTTTAAGTGAAGTATAATAGGTGGTAACCCCTCTCTATCATTTTTTATAAGTTACTAAGAAATTTTAGAATTAGAACATGACTCCCAAGGGGCGAAATTATTTTTTGTCATTCCCCTTTGCTGTAACAGAAAATAACTATTAGATTGAAAATTCTAGTATTGGATTTGAGTTCAATACTTTCTCTGAGAAGAAGCAGGAGTGTGCAGTATTCTTGGTGGTTGTTGTAAAGTTCTGTGTTCTCATGGGGGGCATGGCTCCGTGGGTACATACGTTTGTCAAAATTCATCAAATCGTGCACTTAAAATGTTCCCATGTGTTGTATTGGATATGAAATTCATCTTAAAGTTTATTGAAAAAGTCTGATGTAAATGTAACATTTAGGAAATATAAATTTTTGAATTAATAACTGAACCTAATTTATTTTTATTTTTTATTAAGTTTTACATTTTAATTCCAGTATAGTTAAGATACGGTGTTATATTAGTTTGAGGTGTACAATATAGTGATTCAACACTTCCATACAACACCCTGTGCTCATCATGACAAGTGCCCTCCTTAATCTCCATCACCTGTTTAACCCATTGTCCCCCCCACCCACCTCCCCTCCAGTAACCATCAGTTTGTTCTCTATAGTTAAGAATCTGTTTCCTGGGGCGTGTGGGTGACTCAGTCAGTTGGGCGTCTGCCTTCGGCTCAGGTCATGATCCTAGAGTTCCAGGATCGAACCCCACATTAGGGTTCCCGCTCAAAAGCGGTGTCCACTTCTCCCTCTGCCCCTCACCTGCTCATGCTCTCTCTCTCTTTCTTGCTCTTTCTCTCAAATAAATAAATAAAATCTTAAAAAAAAAAAGGGTCTGTTTCTTGGTTTGTCTGTCTGTCTCTCTTTCTTTGTTCATTTGTTTTTTAAATTCCACATATGAGTGAACTCATATGGTTTTTGTCTTTCTCTGACTTATTTTGCTTAGCATAATACCCTCTAGGTCCATCCACATCATTGCAAATGGCAAGATTTCATTCCTTTTTATGGCTAACTAATATTCTATTGTGTGTGTGTGTGTGTATCACATCTTCTTTATCCGTTCATCTGAACCTAATTTCTAATAATAAAATAACACTATAATGCTTTTTTGCCATAAGATGAATATAAAGTTAATACAACTGAAGATTGACTTTCGTCCTCTGCCCTGTTCTGATCTCAAAGAGGGAAGAGGAATGGGCTAACGTGTTTTATCTTTTTGTATCCTCTTCTGTGTGTGGGTATGAAAGATAGGAAAAAACTCATGATGACATATGGAACTTTTCAGTTCAGAGTATTGGTCTACACTATAATTTTCACCATCTGTATTCTTACACTTTATCTTGTCGTAACAGATAAACCCCAAACTATTTTTACTAACCTTTGTTTTAGGCATCCCATTATTTTATATGACTACATTTTATATACTCCACTAATTGTTTATTGGTTTTTTTTAATTTTATTTTTACTATGCTCTCTTTTATGACTCTGGAGTAAAATTAATCTTTAGTCAATTTAGCGTTTCTTTTTTCTCTGGTGTTATGAATCCTAGATTCTGGGAAGCTTCTTTCCCTAATTGCCAAAGCACGGAGAAGGGTAACTGCTGATGTCCAGTGAGATGCCCTCATTCCTGCTCTCTTTGTTTGCTCTTGTTGCATGGTCCTCTATCTGTGACTGCATGATTCCTTCAGCTCTTGTACCCACCCGCCTGCAGCCCTGCACCCCTCCGCTGGCTTGGGAAACTCAGCAGGACTACCTATAGACGTTACAGTCTCCAAGATATTCTCTGGCCACATAGAATTACTGTTCTTATGTAATGCTAAGCAGCTGGTAAACGATGTGAGGCTATTTTGAGTCCATAGGCTTAGACCTATGCCACAAATTAAATACCTATCGTAGCTAGATGCGTAAAGAGGTAGGTGGATAGTGGGGACCATGATGACCTGGAGAACAACTTGTCCTGTTGGAGGAGGAGGGTTTTCAGTTCTGGTGAAATACTTCCATGTGCAAATGTGGACAGATGTTCACAGATCTTCTGCATTTTCAAGAAAGTAGATGGAAGATTTTAATGTGAAACTTGCCAGGTGCAGGCCATCTCTAGCCTGTGGACGGCCATAATTGTTTTCTATTGCTATTGTAAGAAATTATCACAAACTCAGTGGCATAAAACAGTACGAATATATTATCCCATAGTTAAGTAGGTGAGAAGTCGGCCATGGATCTCACTGGGCTAAAATCAAATGTGTTGACAGGCTATGTTCCTTTTTGAAGACTCTCGGTGATTCTGTTTCCTTGCTTTTTCCAGCTTCTTGAGGTCACCCACATGCCTTGGCTCATGGCTCCCTTCTTCTGTCTTCAAAGCCAGCAATGTCATCCCTCCCTGGCTCCTTCTCTATTGTCACAGCTCTCACTGACTACAGTTGGGAAAAGGCTTTCCACATTTAAAGACTCATTTGATTATATTGGACACACGAGGATAATCTCCTCATCTCAAGGCCTTTAATCAAAGCTAAATTTCCCAGGTGCCTGGGTGGCTCAGTCGATTAAGCATCTGCCTTCGGCTCAGGTCTTGATCTCAGGGTCCTGGGATCGAGCCCCGCACCGGGCTCTCTGATCGCAGGGAACCTGCTTCTCTCTCAAATAAGTAAATAAAATCTTTTTTTTAAAAAGAAGCTAAATTTCCTTTTGCCATGTAAATTAATGTATCGATAGATTCCAGGGATTAAGACAGTAGCACCGGGGGGAGGGGTTATTATTTTGCCCACCACAGGTGCCAGTTGTAACCTCTGACTTAAATATTCTATGACATCTCTACTTTGGGATTCTTTCTACTCCTTAGAAAAAGGCTATGGGCTTCTTCTGCTTTCTAGTTTTCCTGGCCCTACCAAGTTGCTGTCACTCTTGCACAAGTGAAATTTGCGTGGAGCAATTGAGGCTTGGGCTCCCCAGTCTGGGGACACGCCGGCACCTATTGCTTCCATACCAGGAGGGGCTCTGGTTTTGGGGAGCAGGGCAAAAGTCTTACTCCAGCTTCATCTGAGTGCCTTAAATCCCTAGTGAACTTGGGGCTAGGCTTTGGAAAGCTTACTTCAAAGAAAGTCACAGTTTGTTTTTGCCTGAAGGTTATGGATAGTACAGGGCAGCAAGGTTTGGCTGCCCTAATGAAAAGAAGATCATCAAGTGACAGAAAATACTAAGGGGATGGATTAGTTAAAATCTGATTATTTTGTAAAGAATTTTATTTGCCTCTATTTTCTTTAAATGTGAGATTTGTACATGTGTGTTCAATAATAAGTAGACAACAATTAACTATTGAGGATGAGATTTAAAAAAAAAAATAACAAATATGTTCCCTGAAGGTCCTTTGTTTTAATAGTAAAAGCTTAGTTTATGTTCAATTTTCTGTTCCGCTTGAATAAAATGCTTAATTATCATGAGTCAATAATAATATATGAAATTTATTTTCCCATAATTTATGCTATTATGTTAAGCTTAAAGTCTCATAGAAAATAATAAATCTATCACCTTAATTCCTTAGAAGAGGGTAATTTTAAATAAATTAATATTATTTCCTTATTTCCTTTTAATGTTGGAAGGTCTATTTGCAATACTTTCCAATTTCCAATTTGCTGTGAGTCAATATTACCACTAACACTACCTTTAGGATGGTTAGTGATTAGAGAACAAGATTTAATATTTTATTTCAATTGCAGTTACTTATGAGTATGTGAAAAAACATTCAACCTCATTAATAATTAAAAGAGGCAAATTAGAACAAGGGCATATCATTTTTCACTTGTTTGATAAAGAGTTTTCAAAAGACAATAAAATCCCAATTGTCTATTGTGTAAAATAAATTAGGAAATTATTTATTTTGGATGTCATTATGACAATAAATATTATAAAAGTTTCAAAGTGTATGTGTTGGTTAGAGTGTCAGGTAGGTCCGCAAACACGTAAGAGCTCAAACACCATGGAGATTTATTTCTTGTACATGTTAACAGTGTTGAGTTAGGGACCATGTGAGTAGAGCACTTCTCTACACAGTCCTGCCAGCACCCAGGCTGACAGAAGACTCACCAACTTTATTTTTCTTATTTTTAATTTTTTAAAAGATTTTATTTTATTTATTGGGGGGGAGGGGCAGAGGGAGAGAGAGAGAGAGAGAATCCCAAGCAAACTCCCTGCAGAGCATGGAGCCCCACACAGGGATGGATCCCAGGACTCTGATCAGGACCTGAGCCGAAATCAAGAGTCAGACGCTCAACCAAATGAGCCACCCCGGTGCCACTCACCAACTTTAAATACAGGGCTTCCACACTTGTCCCAAGGAACACTGTCACTCCAAACAACTGAAAAGGAAAAAAAATGTATGGAGAAGTATGCGTAAGATGTTTGTACAGGTCACTATTGCTCTGACAATCATGAACTGAAGCTCAATTTCATGATTACGTACAAGTGCAGTGTAGACAGGGAAAGTAACCTGGCTGTGTCCAAGACAAAGAGGAGAAGATGGATTTTGGTGAGCAGGTCAAATTTGCTACTATGTTAGTACAATGTTTGATCCAGCATTTCTACATTTATCCTAAGAAAACATAAGGTTCAATCTTTGAACTACAAAGTTGCTCATTAAAGCAATGTTTATAATGGTGAACAACTGGATACTGTTTGAAGGTTCAGTAATAAATAGTGCACTGATTAAAAATTCAGGATGATGTATCTATCATCAGAAAGAATGGAATATTGTACAAGAACAACGAGAGCATCAAACAGTGCTATGGATAGATATTGAACTATTCACATAGAAAGCTATCTGTAGTACATCATTAATTTTAACAACCAGGTTATGAATCGTATGTAGAGTTTGAGCTAGTTTTCAAAACAACATAGACTGATGTGTGAAAAGCATCCTGGAATAACATTCACCAAGCCTATCATAGTGGTTACCTCTAGCCTGTGGGACAATAGGTGTTTTTATTTCCTTTGCTTTGCATATTTGTTGCTTCTTCTTTTTATATCTTCAAAATTACCTTGTATTTATTTTGTGGGCTTTCAGATGAACAATTAACATTGGCTCTCCTGTAAAAACATCTCAGCACATTACTTTCATTTGTTTTGCATAGGTTACACAGACGACCTAACCTGAGAACCGTATCTATAGCTGGTTACCTGTTGGCTCCAAGGCGCTCTGCCCGCGAGCACTACCTTGAGCTCTGCGGGCAACGTTTGCCCACGGCAGCCTATGTTGCCATGCCGTTCTGCTCACACAGTAACCGAAAGCACTTCAACACTGTCCTTTTGACTTGGGCTAACTTGTTCATATGATCAGAAGCAGAGTGTGCTTCCAGGAGCTCGCAAGCTTTTTTAACCGTAGAACGTAACTAATTTTATAGCAAATTCTCAATTAAATGTTTGTTGGTTTAGTATTGAAGTGTTCCGGCTTTTAATTTTCATGATCGGCATGGTCGTTTGTCCAGAGGTCTCATTTGGTAAATCAGAGGAGAGTCCTTGTTTAATGTTTTCAATTTCTTCCTTGGAAAAAATGCTCTAGAGCACAAATATGTATTTATAACTGAAAACATTAGCAATTTAAAAAATTGTAAGCCTTGGAGAGCAATAGCTTAAATAGCCATTGAGGATCTATTAACATTAAATCATTATCCTATCTGCAAAGAACAACTCCCTGCTAAGTTATAAAGATCAGCAAATGGGGCTTTGGCGGGGTGGTGCTCCCCGGTCAATCTCCCTGAGGCTTGATGGGGCCTTCACGTTGCACGCTGCTCAAGGGCTCACAGCGAAAAGGCCTGTATCAGGGCAGAGATCCAGACTTTATTCACTTCAGCACACTGTGCACCCTTGCGTGAGGCCGTGTCTTTCTAAGCCCTTGAAGGAGAACTATCCTTAACAGCACACAGGCTCTGTTTGGTTTTTGCTGTCCTGGATGTTATTTAAGTGTGACGCTGCAATACACTTTATTAAGCTTTTTTCACAGTTAGAATCAAAAGATTTCTTAGTATAGCACTGAAGGTTAGGATGAACATGAACCACTTACTGACTTGGCCAGGGTGTTTGTTCAGTCAATCATTCATTCATCCATCCATCTATTCATTCACCACATATGCACTGGTTTCTGATTATATGCCAGTCATTATACTAAACTCAAGAGATGCAAAAGTGAACCTAGAGGACCTTACCTTTGAGGAATTTACTATCTGGTGGTGGCATCATTTGAAAAATGGTAATTAACAGGGAACGGAAGCATGGACAAGGCCCGCTCATGAGAAATTGCTTGCTTCCCAAATGTCTAGATGACAGGAAAAGTTCTCTGGGGTCAAGCACCGGGCATTATCCTAACTGAGTCCTAAGGTTTTGGGGGCACAGTTGTAAGTAAGAAAATGCCCAGTTTTAAACATTCTCTAACTAATGTCCCTGGTTTCTTTTCAACCCTTTACCCCCAACATCCTCACCTCTGTTTTATTTAGCTTGAAACTCAGCCAGGGAGCTTTCATGTGAGTCCTTAGCTCATCCAGGCACTGAGTAAGCTCTAAAGCTGCACTGTCAAAATAGATGAAAAGAAGAGTGCAGAGCGCAGAGTATCTCTAGTGTTCCGATGATACTCCGGTATTTGCATTAAGACAGCATAACTATTTTTAATCAGAATTCAGAAATTCCTTGTGCCCAGCCTGATTTTTATAGGAATACCCAAAGAAATTTGGTAGAAGTATCTTACAGAATCAATGGGAGAAGACGGATTGATCTTGGCTGGAAAGAGTCGAAATAAAAACTACGAGCTAGCATAGGTCATATATTTCTGGGCATTTTTTTTTTTTGTAGGTATGTATGATTCTATAAAATCGAATTTGATGGACTCTTTTTAAAGTGACTTCTAAAGAATGATATTCTTTCTTGTGCAAGATACAAAGGATCCATTTTTTCCTCCCTTATGAGTGCAACAAGTAAAACAGAATGCCAAAATATTCTAGTTAAAATGCACAATGTCAGAGATTGAGCTTCATCGCTATTGTGCTAGAGCAGCATGGTACCTAAGAACAATGGAACTGGAATGAACTCTTGCAGGCTTTTTTGAGCACAGTGCTTTTCTCAGCACTGATTTCCCTGATTGACAGCAATGCCGGCAGTGGGAAGGAGTTTATGGGTGTCATTAATGACAAGCAATGGAAGATTGTAGGTATTTTCTTTTTGTAAGAAACATTCTGCCTTTCAAACTAATATGGTTTGAGGACCTTTGCTAAGATGAGCTTCATAGAACTTGAAATGGAAATCTAACGTGCTCCATTACACCCAGATGCAGAGGCGGTCTTACAACTTTTCTGAGGCTAGCTGGGTGGCGGTTTATCAACTGCAAGCGTGACAAAAATGAGAGGCCATCATGAGCATTTCTTGCTCCCCCCTTCTTCTGTGACTGGTTACCCAGACAAAGCTCTCCTTGATGTTGGTGGTGCTGGGTCAGTATTAAACACTGCACTCAATCTGATTCTCGGCAAATGAGATTGTTGTTACAGAGAGAAATGATGCACTTAAATTCCAGGAGATTACATTAATGTTACCATAAATGGAAAATAAAATTGTCATTGTCTTAGAGGAGTAGAGAAGAAAAAAAAACAACTATTTATACCAGACACATCATAAAATTAAGTTACCCCACATAAAATATGAATTACTTGAGTCCCAAGAGAAAACCATTAAATATAGGCATATGCAAAGCTAGTTTTGACTGTAACAGAAATGAAATGAACTCAGGATCTTCGTGGGCCATCACGCAAAAGTAGAGTTGCTAAATAGACTCCCATAATGGCGGAGCAACCCATTTCTGAGAGGCCAAGGACTCTTTACTGTGGAAAATTTGGTGACAAAGGGAAGGAATAAGGGGATGAGAGAGGAGGTTCCAGGAACACCTGCGCTAAGTGCCATTTCCCATTGCCTAGGTCTAACTCTGATTACTTTTGCCCTTGGAGAAGGCTTCCAGCTCAAGAATTTGTTAAGGAAATAGACTAAAAAATTAAACCTGCATGTTAACTATTTACAGGGTTGCTAGCCCAGAGAAATAGGATGGGAAACAGGCAGCCCAAGCAGAAAGTTTGAAATGAGCTATAAATCTCAAACTGGAAGTCTAAGGCTCACATTGGGCACAGCATACTCAACTTTAGAACTGAGAGAGAGAGAGAGGGAGAGAGAGAGAACATCTTTCATTACTTCTCTCAGCTTGTTGAAAAAAAATTGCAGCAGAAATTTGACACCCATGGTGAAGGCCTATTACTGAGGAAAAACTGTTGATATTCTCTGCTTTGTTACCCTAATTGTTTAAACTATTAGCTACTTTGCTGAAGTAAAGAGGGTTTTATGTTCCAAACATACAAACAGGGTCAGAGGAGAACTCAAATATGGGCTCTTTCTTTAGTCTTAGGCAGATCCCTTAGCCTTTGTCAATTTCATCTTTCTACATAGCTCATTGGAAAACTATCCAACCTCCCTCAACAGAATTCTAATAGCCTAGGGATACTCATGCCATCTTCAGGGGTCATCTGATACTGGGCAATCAGGCAATGTTTGAGGAGCTAGTCTTAACTCTACGGGCATTGTATTATTGGCCCTAGGCATTTTGCACTCTGTATTCTTGTGTGCTTGCAGAGGCAAGTTTTGAAATGGTATAGCAGTTCCCTACTGAGTTGTTATCAAGTGTTGGACGTTCTTTCTACATGTAAATATGTGCTGAGATTCAGCTGAGCCAGTTACATTTTATCCATGTTTTCATTCATTGAAATAAATTTTGAGAACAAACACTATGGTGGGCAGTGTGTTTGATGAGGGATTAGAAGAGAAAATATGTTGCCAATCTTCAAGGATGTGACAATCTAATAGAGGAAGCAGATACAGAAATTAACATTACTGTGTAATATGATCAGAGCTATAAAGGGTCATGTGAAGTGTTTTCAGAGTACAAAGGATAAGGAGTAGTAGACTTGATCTCAGGAAGTTGGAGGAAACTGCACAGAGGAAGCTGAATAGACATTGGAACTGGGTTTGAAGAGTGAGGTAGACAGAGTTCACTCTGTGAGAGCCGTGTGAGGGATGCTCTTATATGAGGTCAAAGGGAGAACAAGGACCCAGAGGAATGAAAAACACAGGGTGTTTACAATAATTGGAGATTTTTAATGCGTGAAATGGAGAGTGATAAAGAGATATTGGAAAGGTAGGTTGGTCTTGAGCGTAAATGCACTTTGAATGCAATTCTAATGCCCGGTCTCAGCCTGTTAGCTCTTTGTAGAATCAATTCAGTGACTCACTTTCCCAAGATTGCACTCTTGCAGTTATATTATTTCCTCTGAACATAATTGTTTTACCTTTCTTCTGGATCGTCTATCAACATATATACATGTACCAACATTTACTTTCTAAATAAAAATTCTTTCTTTGAGAGAGAATGAGATAGAGAGCATGAGAGGGGGGAAGGCCAGAAGGGAGGAGCAGACTCCCTACTGAGCAGGGAGCCCGATGCGGGACTAGATCCCGGGACTCCAGGATCATGACCTGAGCTGAAGGCAGTCGCTTAACCAACTGAGCCACCCAGGCACCCTAAATAAAAATTCTTTCTTAATGCTAGGTTTTTCCCTACTCATTCCTCTGAGCTACTCTCTGTATCTGTCCATAGTTAAACCTACCTTTACAGATATTTCTCAAAATTACTTCTTTTATAAATAGTTTAGCCTTTACTAGCTGTTATGGTTACTTTTATGTGTCAAATTGACTAGGTCACAGAGTGTTGGTTAAACATCATTCTGGGTGTGTCCATGAGGTTTCTGGATGAGATTAACATTTGAGTGGATAAACTGTGTAAAACAGATTTCTCTTCCTAATGTGGGTGGGCCTCATCTAATCAGTTAAAGGCTTGAACAGAACAAAAAGGCTGACTCTCCTATAAGTAAGAAAAAATTCCTCCTGCCTGACTGCCTTTGAACAGGGGCATCAGCTTTTTCTTGCTTTCACATTATAAGAAACATCAGTTCTTCCTGGGTCTCAAACCTTCTGGCTGTTAGACTAGAACTACACGCTGGGCTCTCCTTGGTCTCCAGCTTGCCAACTCACCCTAAATATCTTGGGACTTGTCAGTCCCCATAATCATGTGAATCAATTCCTATTGGTTTTGTTTTTCTATACAATCCTGACTAATACACAAGCTAATACTCTCTGAGTCTCTGTTTCTTCATCTTTATAATGGAGTTAACAATATTATATACCATTGGGTTTATTATAAGAAAATATTACTAAACTGTCTACATGTGTAATACATGTATTTATAGTGCTAAGAGTCTGGTGAAAATAATTGTAAGCTTTTATTACTCTGTATTTTCTGCCTACATTACTGTTTGGGCTTCTTTTTTCACGCTCTATGATTATTATATTAGACACCTCTCAGGGTGTGCCTCACATCTTTCTGGATCACTTTTTCTTTTTTCCAGTTATTTCTAGGCAAACAGTTTAGCAATGTACAACACAGCACATTTATCTTACCTGTACCAAGTGTCACTTTCCTTTTAATAGCTTTATGGAGGTGTAATGGACATACGATAAGCTGAACATATTTAAAGTGCACACTTTGGTAACTTTTTTTTTTAAGATTTTATTTATTTATTTATTTGACAGAGAGAGTGTGAGAGAGAGAGAGTGTGAGCAGCAGAGGGAGAGGGTGAAGCAGACTCCTGGCAGAGCAGGGAGCCCGATACGGGACTTGATCCCAGGATCCTGGGATCATGACGTGAGCTGAAGGCAGACACTTAATTGAGTCTCCCAAGCACCGTCAAAAGTTGTTTTAAAAGAAGTCCAAGAGTTGGGGCGCCTGAGTGGAACATAGACAAGGGAAATATAACCCGGAATAAGGTGATGGAATGCTTTGAGATAAATACAGGGTGTCTACTGTTTTACATGACATTTATCATCAAGTGGCCAAATAATAAAATATTTGAGCTTTTGAGGCTGAATAGGATGTTAGATTATGTTACATAAAAGCATCACTACACCCATGTTTCTGCCCACTTGACTCTATGCTCCCTGAAAGCAAAGATTTGATCTCGTTCATCATATTATCTGTTGTGCTTAGCACAGTGTTTGGAAATCCACTGGCACATCATAAATGTCTCTTGATTGATAGACTGAGCATCTTGTAGGAAATCAGTTTTAAATTCCCAGACCCCATTTGCAAGGTTACCCTTCTCAAAAATAAAAATGGATTTTTTTATTATGTTATGATAATCACCATACATTACATCATTGGTTTTTGATGTAGTGTTCCATGATTCATTTTTTGTGTATAACACCCAGTGCTCCATTCAGTACGTGCCCTCTTTAATACCCATCACCAGGCTAACCCATCACCCCCTCCCTTCTAGAACCCTCAGTTTGTTTCTCAGAGTCCACAGTCTCTCATGGTTCATCTCCCCCTCCGATTCCCCCCCTTCATTTTTCCCTTCCTACTATCTTCTTTTTTTTTTTTTTAACATATAATGTATTATTTGTTTCAGAGGTACAGGTCTGCGATTCAACAGTCTTACACAAATCACAGCGCTCACCATAGCACATACCCTCCCCAATGTCCATCACCCAGCCACCCCATCCCTCCCACCCCCCACCACTCCAGTAACCCTCAGTTTGTTTCCTGAGATTAAGAATTCCTCATATCAGTGAGATCATATGATACATGCCTTTCTCTGATTGACTTATTTCGCTCAGCATAATACCCTCCAGTTCCATCCACATCGGTGCAATTTGCAAAAATGGAATTTAAAATTGGTAGATTTCCACATCAGGAGCATAACATAAAAACAATAGTCAATGACTAAAAAAGTGTTTGGGTTGGAAAACAGAAATAAATCTGAAGCAAAGAAATTTATCAGTAATAAGCAGTGGCAGGAATTTTGCAGAGGGAACTGCAAACACACACACACACACACACACAACAACAACAACCAAAAGACAAAAAACATGTCTCAGTAATGAAAAGTAATCTGGAAGATTCCAAATGGAGTCTTAGAAAACCTAGAGATACTAATAAGTGCCCTGTACAAAAACCTCCTAGACTTGTGTAAAACTGCATGGGACACATAGACGAGTTTCAGCCAAATTTAAAGACAAAAAGAGGAAAGAAACATAGACTGCCCAGAAGGAGATCTTTCTCTCTTTCCAACTTACTTGGGTAAGAAGTTGTATTTATTAGGGAAGAATATAAAATTCTTATTTGAACTAAATTTGATATCATTATAGTTTATGTAATTTTGCCTCCTTATATTAAATGCAACTCCTGTTTTGCTTCTTTCTATAAAGTCCCAATTATAAGTATTCCAAGCTCAGGTACCAATATAGTAAGATGTAGGCTCTTGAGTCATCTCACATGACATTAAACCAGGTGGGCATCACAAGGCTGAGAAAAACAAGTAAGTAGGATCTCTTGGGGCTATCATAGTAATCAGATTTATTTCAGACTGGAAGGAGGTTTGTGTCTTAAGACCAAGGGTTTTACCTGTGGTTCAGGAATCCAGGTTGGACTCCATGTCCACCACTTTCTTACCAGTATTTTTAACTTCCTTGCTCAATATTTCTTTTGCAAATGTAATTCAGACCTGGATAACTTAATGTCTTCTTTTACTCTAAGAGTATCCCCAAAGAGATGTTATTTATCTCTCACTTTCTTTCACCCCTCCACAGATTTTTAAGGTCCAGCTATATCAAAATGTTTACTGTTCTTCAATTATGTTCACCCAGTCTCCCCGCCAAAGGCAGATTCTCACACTGCCTCCCAGAAGCCTGCTGGTCTCCCAGGCCTGGATGAGTGCTCATCAGTTGTGTTCTTTCTAATTTGGTGCTTATTACAATGAATAAACATATATTTATCTTACCCTCTAAGTAGACTGTAAGTGTATGTGGCCAGGACCCAAGACTCTATTACCCACCTTTATATTCCAGAATGGAATACCAAGCCTTGCTCATATTGAACACTCTATACTCACTGAAAAGAAATGAATAGTCATGAACTTTAATTTTCCTTATATTAATGATTAAGTGAAAGGACTAAGCAAACAGAATCTTACTGAAGCTGAATAACTTGTATCTTGCTTAAGAGTTTTCTTAATCAGCACCCTCTAGGGTCTGAAACTATTTTTATTTTTGTACCAGTTAAGTACAAAGTTAAGTAAAGAATAAGGCCAGACAGAGAATACAATAAATTCTCACAGATTTCTTATAACCTCCCACTAGGAAACTAATAAGCTGAGGCAGGGGCAGTGGTAGTAAGGAAAGAATAAAATATCCTCTGAACAATGGCTCTACTTAAATATTTCCTTAGTAAATGCCACAGCATTTGGGAATTCATTAAAGGGAAGAACTCTTTTCTATATGTTAACTGCAGCTTCAGCAATAGGAGAGATAATTAAGAGATTCTTTGAATGAAACCCAACTTTCTCAGCAGCAGACTAATAGCTATGATTTTCCTAAAAAGGACTTTCCTAATAACCTGTAAGCTTTCCTAATCCCTGGTTCAGGCCTGTTTTCTGTCTATGAATAAAAATAGAATAGTTCTAGAACCCAACTCAAAGTGCTTAAAATTTAGAATCTCCTTTAAAGGGGAGACAGTTTGGTTAATAAGTCTCTTCACTTGCTGAATATTTTTTCTTTCTATCCCCTATTTCTTAGCCATACAGGGCTCCAATTCAAGATAGAAATTTCTAGCAATATGCATTCATAATATTTACCCTAAGATTGGGATGTATTTAAAGAACTTAGATAATTTAATTTAAAAAATCATTTGTAAATATGGGTGCTTGGGTGGCTCAGTTGGTTAAGCATCTAAGTCTTGATTTTGGCTCAGATCATGACTCATGGGTGGTGAGATTGAGCCCATGCCAGGCTCTGTGCTGGGCTCCAACCTCAGCAGGGAGTCTGCTTGAGATTCTCTCTCTCCCTCTCCCTCTGTACCCCCCCTCCACCCAGGCTTTTTCTCTCTCTCTCTCTAAAATAAATGTCTTTGAAAAAAATCATTATAAATATTATTTGAAAAAAAAATTTCAGAACAATAGAATACATTTTAAAGTAAATACATAACATCTGAAAAAATGTAGACTTCAGATTTATGAGATCTCAATATTGGGAAAAGATTATGAATTTATTTGGTTAAAACATTGTTAGCATTATATGACTCTGTGGAATGTCCCAGGTATAGAAAATGAAACTAAGATGTTAAATAATTGTCTGGATACAAAAAGCAAAGCATTGCATGATTAATTCATATTTCTCACAGATAATTTATCTGAAGATAAAAATTTAAAATGCTTATATATAGATGTAATAAAAGCAAAGTGAAGGAGAAAACAAATAATTATGTAAATGCTCCAAGCTCCCATAGAATTTCTACCTACAACATCTAAATTATTGGGCAAAAGTATTTTGGGTTGCCTGATAATTTCCTCAGGTCTTCATTTTGTGAAATTATACCTCTATTTGCCCAATCTTAGCAATACTAATGTAGAAGGGGGTGTTAGAAATTTATATAACAGCATTAAGAAATCATATGCTATAGCATGGTAGGCTAAGAACTATAGATATTCCAAGTGAACTTGTTCACAGGTAAAACTATTTCTAACTTCAAGAGATCTTCATGATAAAACAAGAACCTCATCAAAGAATGAGAATTTCTTCTCTCAAATAAGTTTTGAGATAGTAGCTACACTTGGGGTAAGCACAGCATATATATTGGGTTGTTGAATCACTATGTTGTCTACCCGAAACTAATGTAACACTGTGTGTCAGTTACACTTCTGCTTAAAATTTTTTTCCCCCATGAACTTTATATTAAATCAAATTTTAAATTTGGCACAAATGCCAAAAGATTTTTTATTTTATTTTATTTATTTATTTGACAGAGAGAGAGAGACACACACAGCGAGAGAGGGAACACAAGCAGGGGGAGTGGGAGAAGGAGAAGCAGGCTTCCCATGGAGCAGGGAGCCCGATACGGGGCTCGATCCCAGGACCCCGGGATCATGACCTGAGCCGAAGGCAGACGCTTAACGACTGAGCCACCCAGGCGCCCCGCCAAAAGATATTTGAATACTTTGATCGATTTCCAATTTTTGAAAGTAGGTATTTGTATGTGTATATGGATGTGCAAATGGAAAGTTTTATTCAACAAATGTTTGATTATATACAAATATTTGATTTTGACCATATACAAACATTTGTCGAATAAAGTTTTCCATTTGCACATCCATATACCTACTTATAAAAATTGGAAGTTGATTAAAGTATTCAATCAAATTAAGTGATAAATAGTAAAGAGATTTAATCAAATCAAAAGAACTTTTAGGGGGTAGAATGCTTCCCTTTTGTTCACTGAGGACACTAGTTTTTAACCCCGGCTACTCATGAGAATTATCTAGGAGATTCTAAAAGTTTGATGCCCAGACCACACTAATTAAATCAGAATCTCTAAAGACAGGCCCTAGTTGGTGTTCAAGTTCTCCAGGTGATTCCAGTATGGTGTGATTTCAATGTGAGACTCACTGACCTAGAACTAGTAAGAGATAATGAGTTGAAGTTTTCAGTAATTCAACAGGTAGAATCAACACAAGTGGAAGGAGCAATTAAATGGCTTATCCTCTTGACCTAGACATTCAACATGCATTCTCTAGAAGCTGTCAGTCTTTCAAAAGCTCTTGCATGACCTTGAACAAGCCACTTCAGTTTGTGCCTCAGTTTCTGATCTGTGAAATGAGGATTCTCATATAAGTACTAAATGAATTATCATGTGCAAAGTATTTAATAAGAGTCTGGCAAAATACAATGTAAGTATCATATAGGTGTTTATTTATTCATTTTTTTAACCCAAGCAATATAGGCACCACGGGGGGAGGAATGAAAGTATAAATATGCAAAGAAGAAATATTTATATTCCCAGAGATAATTGCTATTTATATTCAGGGCATATGATTCAGCACAAATATTTATACTTAAAATCATAATATCTGGAGTCAGACAAAACTTTTTGGAATCCTAGCTCTGTCTTGGTTTTGTGAATGCAAACCATATAAACTGTCAGTGATTTTCTTTGGTATTATATCATTTGACTGTTTCTTTATGTGTTTGCATATTATGTTTATTTTTAGTTTCCCCACCACAGAATGTTAAAGCTCCAAAGAGACAACAGTAACATTGTCTTGATCACCCATGCAGAGCCCCTAGTCTGCAAAGGTGTGTAAAGCCCTGCCTGGGAACATGAAAGAACATGAACAGTCAACAAATATTTGTTGACTGAATAAATGCTTAGATTAGACAGGTATTCCTTGTCCTCAAGATTATATAATTCTGTATCTGGAATTTTATTTTTATTTGAAATTTATCACATAATGTTTGTTTTTTTTTTTTCCCTCAACAGTAAACCAGCTGTTTCAGTATCACTTGTTGAATATAACTGTGGCTATTCCATTTGGATTGCCACCTTTATCATATTTCACGTTGTTACATATATTTGGTTCTGTTCTGGGCTTTATGCTGTTGTACTAACCTGTCTGACTGTGACTTAATTGACAGTAGCTGTATACTGCCTTTCATCCCGGAAAGAGCATATCCCCCTTATTGCTCTTCTTCAGAATGCTACTGTCTATTCTCACATGTTTCTTGTTCTGGACGACCTTTAGAATAACTTAGTGAAGTTTAAATATAAATTGTTTCAGTATTTTTGGAAGAAATTAAAACTCGATTCTTATTTTTTTTTAAGATTTTATTTATTTATTTGAGAGAGCATGAGAGGGGAGACAGTCAGAGGGTGAAGCAGACTCCCCGCTGAGCAGGGAGCCCGATGTGGGACTCGATCCCAGGACTCCAGGATCATGACCTGAGCCGAAGGCAGTCGCTTAACCAACTGAGCCACCCAGGCGCCCCTCGATTCTTATTTTACACGTTACACAAATATTAATTCAAAATGAATGATAGAACTACATATAAAAGCTAAAAACATGAGAGCTAGAAGACATATGCTAGAAGAGAATATAAGAGAAAGTCTTTAGACACGATACCCACATCATGAATCATAGAAGAAAAACATGATAAATTAGACATCAAAATTTGACTTTTGCTTATCAAAAGATGCAATTAAGTAAATGAATGAAAAGACAAGCCACAGACAGAAATATTTGCAAAACACATTATCTGGCCAAAAAATCGTATCCAGAATTCCTAAAGAACATTAAAAAGACAAATGAATAACCAAAAAATGAGCATTTAAAAAAAGATATATAAATAATCAGTAAATACATGACAAGATGTTTGTTTTTTTTTTTTAAAGATTTTATTTATTTATTTGACAGAGAGAGAGAGAGCGCGAGAGAGGGAACACAAGCAGGGGGAGTGGGAGAGGGAGAACCAGGCTTCCTGTGGAGCAGGGAGCCCGATGCGGGACTCGATCCCAGGACCCTGGGATCAGGACCTGAGCCGAAGGCAGACGCTTAACGACTGAGCCACCCAGGCGCCCCGTGACAAGGTGTTCAACATCTTTGGTCATTAGGGAAATGCAAATTAAATATACAATTACATAGCACATCTTTAGAAAGGCTAAAATTAAAAACAATAAAGAGGGGGATAAATGGAAATCTCATATAATGCTAGTGGAACTTCAAAATCAGAGTCACTCTGGAAAATAGTTTGATAGTCTCCTATAAAAGTTAAACAGAGGAGTGCCTGGGTGGCTCAGTTGGTTAAGTATCTGCCTTCAGCTCAGGTCATGATCTCAGGGTCCTGGAATCTGGCCAGCATCCAGCTTTGCATCAGGCTCCCTGCTCAGTGGGCAGTCTGCTTCGCCCTCTTCCTTTGCCCCTCTCCCCACTCATGCTCTATCTCAAATAGGTAAATAAAATCTTAAAAAAAAAATTAACAGAAAGTCCATACAAGGACTTACCTACTAATATTCACAGCAGCATGATAGCCCCAAATTAAAATAACCCAAATGCCTGTTAGCTAGGAAATGAATAAACAAACTGTTGTCTATTTATACAATGGGATATTATTTAGGAATAAAAAGGTATGAACTACTGATAAATGCAATAATGTGGATACATTTCAGAATCATTATACTAAGCAAAAGGAGTTAGACACAAAAGACTACATTTTACACCATTCTATTTACGTGAAATTCTAGGAAAGAGAAAACTGTAGCAAATGAAAGAAGTTGTGGAGAGGAGGGGTTGACTGGATGAGGGCATGGAGGAACTTTTGAAAGTTCCAAAGTGGGATTGTGGTGGTGGCTGCATTACTCTGCTTCTTCACCGAAAGTCATCAAAATGATGACTGCAACAGGTGAATTTTGTTTTATGTAGATTACATTTTATTTATAGGTCAATAAATTGTGAAAGAATTATCTTTGCATTTTGCTATAAATTGATGAAGAGTTGAAATTTAGAAATACATTACACAGATATAAGATATAAAAAGATAGATAGATAGATAGATAGATAGATAGATGTAAATATTTTATTGTTTTCTCCATAGAGAGAGGTTTATTCCTGGATAGCTTATATTTCGCTTATTATTTGATATAGACTTTATTTTCTGTCATCTTTTAATTTATTAGGAACTGAAGTTTAGTGGTGAAAGAAGACTTTTTTTTTTGCCAAGGAACTTAGATTGTAGTTAGTATATAAGAAAGTTATTAAGTTCATTATGTGACAAATTTAATGAAATCTCTTGCTACTTCTAATGGTTTTTCAGGTAATTCTCTTGATTTTTTTTCCATGTGGATAAATCAAATCATTTTAAGATTAAAAAAATTGCTCCTCTCTTTCCAGCATTGTAAGACCTCATTTCATTTTCTGATTGCATTACTTAGCATTTCCAGAAAGACGTTAAATACCAATGGTGAATTGAGTACCTTTGCCTTATTCTTAACTCTAAATGGAATTACTTTCTATTCCAACATAAGCATGATGACAGTTATTAAAATGACATAGATGTTTATATCGGGTTAGGAAACTGTTCTTCAATTCCTTTTTGCTAAGATTTTTTTTTGTAATATGAATGTATATTAAATTTCTCAATTGCCTTTAGATCATCTATCAAAATGATCTTTGATTTTGCTCCTTTGACCTATTAGGAGAATTAATTATATTGAATCCTAATACTAAATTATAGTTAACTCTCTTTTTCCTATACTGCTTGGTTTATTTGCTATCATTTCATTTAGGATCTGCATCTATTTTCAAAAGGGAGATAGTTCTATTTTTTGTTACTATCTTTTCTTAGGTTTTGTTAATAAGGTAATTTTACTATTACATTTCTTATTTATATTGAGTTAAAAATTTCCCCTATTACTCTAAGGAACATTTAAAAAAATGGGATTTACTTTTTTCTTGGAAGTTTTGAATAATTTGATTATAAAAAAGTTAATCACATGCCTTTTGAAGAAAATTCTTTTACAGGATTTTAAATATCATGTTTATTGATCTATTTAGACTTCTTTTTTTGAACTTTTTTTTCTTGACTCAATTTTGGGATCTATATTCTCCATGAATATCATGAATTTCTCAAGATTTTCAAAATTATTATTTAATTTTATTTATGACATTTCCATATGCTTAAAAAATCTGCCCAATAACTTTGTTTATATCATATCTTTTTTCATAATTTTTTATCTGTTCCCTCTCAATCTCATTCATTTTCTCCCTCTCTCTGTGTCACTGAAGAACCTCATCAGATGTTTTTTTTCTTTGATTAAAAAAAAAGCTTTTGAATTTATTAATTTTACTTTTTTTGGTTTTCTGTTTTATTTCTACTTGTATTGGTAAGAGTATATTTCCCTCCAAATATATTTCTATGTGGCCGAAGATTTGGAGCAGAAGCTTTAGCTCACCTTTTTAACTAAATAATGGAATCCTGATATTAATTTGGGCAGCAATACATTTTGTCTGAAAACCACTTCCTTCACTCTCCTTTGTAGTTAAATGTGACCATGTCCCTAAACCTGGCTAACAAGAAACGTAAATGAAAGTTGTGGGTGGGATTTCAGGTAGGCTTTTTAAAGAAGTTAACTGTTGACTTTGCCTTCCCTACTTCCTCCTGCCGGAATTGTGAATTTGATGGCCAGACATCCAGTAGCCACCTTGTGACTTTGAGACTGGAATCAATGTTCAAAAGATTGTAAAGAAGGATAGCAGAAGGAACGTGGGTCTTTAATGTCTTATGAGACCTTCATACTGGCCTTGGAATGCTTACCTCTGAATTTTTTTTCAAATGAGAGAGAAATGTACTTGTTGCTATTACCCTGTTCTCACCAAGATCTATTCTCAACATAATAGCCTCATTTACTTTTTTAAAGGAAAATAAGATTATAGTTCCCTTTTGTCCTACTTCCTACTATTTGTCTCGAATTTTTGTTGTTGATTATTTGTATTGGCTCTTTTTGGTTCAATATCTTCGTTAGTAATATCTTTGGCTATGCTTTAATATTTTTGGTCCTTTTCTGTCATTTGGTTTTAGGTACAACTTATAAGTTGCTTATTATAAAGTGTAACTGTTTTTTTTTTAATCCCCTGTTCACTGAGAGTTGCTTTTATTGAATACCTAGTATATGCATTATGCCAGCCACTTATACATTTTTTTTTGCTTTAATCCTTGAAACAATCATGGATTTTGACATAAATTGTCAGAAATACTCTAATCATCATTTTGCAGATGGGGGAACTGAGGCTAATAAGGGTGAAATGATTTGCCTAAGATAAAGCATCTGGTAAAAGGTGGAAAACATTTGAATCCAGCAATTGCTTTGCTGCCTCAGAAAGCCCAAGACTTACACACATGTATTATGGGAAGTACTGTTTTGTTTATATTTATATAAATATTTATAATTATCATATGTATGTGATATCTTGCTCAATACTTTTTTATCTTTTGTTTTGCTCAAATTTTCCTTTAATCTTTGTAATGAGCTTCATCTCCTGAAAGCTTGTACTAATAGATATAGTCAGAGATTATCTGGAAGAGAAGGACTAGTCCTTTCTAGACCAGAACAGCTTGGAATAATAACATGGTTGTCAAGATGTTTACTATTTCATGTAGGAAAAACCAATGAGCCATTAAAGTCTTATAAAGTGAAATATAAGCAAAATATAAGGGGAAGTCTCTAATTATTGTCGAATTTGTGAGCCGGTAATTTAAGGTCAATATTCACTAACCACTAAAAATCTGTGTTCTTTTTTCTTCAGCATATGTGCCACAGATAATGCAACTAGTGTAGCTTCTTGATTCCCCCACCTTCTTTTTTTTTAAGATTTCTTGTAATTCAATGGTATTCTCACACTCATACACTGAGTCCCTCTAGAACATTAAAATGGAGGTGCCATGAGGTCCCTAACCTGCATTTAGTGAACTGAAAATATAGTAAGAGTACGTAAATGGGATAAAGAACAGATAGAACAGATTCTTGGAGACTAAATTTTTACAAGCTTATTGTTTTGGCAAATAGGCACTTACTCACTAGACATAGGTGATTATCAATTTCTTCCAGGGACAAAGTCATAAACGCTGCCTTCATTTGTCAGTGATCTGCTTTGGAGACAGGGAACTGTTAACCTTGAAAGTGAATACACACTATTTACATTCTTACATAAATCTGATCAAGAAATATAAAGGAGGGGAAAAGTTTCAGCTCAACACACACAAAAAGACCATATATAATGTCACTCTCAATCTTTGGCGTCAACAGAATATCTTACAAAATATTACTCATGTCACTCTGCTTTAGAGATCTCAAATAGCATCTTCTTTTGCATATAATTTTGCTTTTGGTGGAAGGAGTCAGATAAGAAATAATTAAAAAGAGAAGAAAACTGAACATTGAGATTGGTGTATGAAAATTATGAAAGGAGATCAAGATGACAAGAGAATATTTTAAGCAGGTAAAATTAATCTCAAAGTGTATTTCCCTAGCTTTGGCTTGCCATGCAGGTGTGACCCCAGAGTTAGAAAATTTTTATTTATCTGAAAAGATGATGTAATAGAAAGTGTATAAACCAACCTATTTAAGCTCAAAAACATTTTGTTGTTGAAAGTGTTAAGAAAAAGACCACCTTTCAGAGTTATTTTGCAATGGAATTGACCTAGAATGAAGTTTATGACTTCCAGAAAATTAAAATTATTAGATTTTATGTTTTTAGTTTATGACAGTTTCAAGTTCTGGTGACAGTCACATTAAAAATCAGTACAGAAGACTGTTTTTTACTCATGAGTAAAGCAAAGAGAAAGATAATGCAATGACTTTCTTTTCATTCTCTTATGAGTAGGATGAAAGTACAACTTTTCTTTGAAAGTAATTATCCTAAACCATAGCCTAAAAAGTTTTGAATTACATTTTGAAACATTAAATGAATACAAATGATTCCAGATTTAAAAGACAGTGTTTTTCCATAAGAAGAAAATAATCACTGTCAAAATGTCACCAACATTCAACTCAAGCATCATATCATTAACGGTATTCCCAGACATAGGGGCAGGGGCACTATAAGTAAGATATCCTATCTTCAAGGAACTTTCAGTGGGGGAGACAGAGCATGTGTAAGTATAAATCAAAACAGATAATTTCCCAGACTTCTTTGCAGGTGCATTCCCCTCCATGCCAACCCCCTCCCTTGCACACAAAAACTCACACCTTGTAGATTTTTATGTGGTGATGTTCCTCAAGGATGGGTCCTTGGCTCTTATCCCCTCTAATACTATACATTTTCTAAGAAATTACATTTTTAGGCCAATGAATCTCAAATTTATGTCAAACACAGACTTCTCCCCTGGTCTTAAGTTACCTTAAATAGAAGTTTCCCCAAACTGAAAGGATCTTCTCCCCTAGACTTGATCTTCCAGTGTTCTGTCTTCGTGGATGGTACCACTGTTCATTAGGCATAATCCCAAAACATTGACATCTTCCTCTCTCTCACCCTCCATATTAAACCATCTCTAAGTCTAGATGATTTCATGATCTCAGTATTTCTCAAATATGTACACTTCTCTTTATCACTACCACAACCATAGCCACCAATTCTCACCTGAGCTGCAATAGTTTTATGAATGGTTAGTCTGCATCCAGTTCTGTCATCCTCAAATAATTTTCCATATTACCACCAGAAAGTTCTTTACAAAACTGTGTCACCTCCCTGCATAAAACTAATCAGAAGTTTTCCATTTCCCTTAGAATTAGGACAAAATCTGGACGGACACTCCCTATCACAACAGATTCTCTTACATCATTCAGCCCTTGCTTTCTGCACTTCAACCTCTCTTTTTTTTTCTGTTCCTTAAATAAGCCATCGTCATTCCACCATGAAGCTTTTTGCATTCTCAGCCCCCCTACCTGTATGTTTCTTCCCTCTTCACCCAGGTAACTCCTAGTAGTCTTTCAGATCTCAGTTTGCCTGTCAATTCCTCAGGGAGGTTCATCTCAACTTTCCAGGAAAAACTAGTTATGCATTCTCACAAAACACTCTCCTCTCTTACAGAGCTTTTTTCTTAGTTCATGTCACTTTTTCCTTTTATCCTTATAAAGAAAAGGAGAGGGGAAAAATCTGGAATGGTTGCCCCCTTCTGTTATTCTGGAGAGGAATTCCCAGAAATATAAGTTTAAATTTGAACCTGGCCTTCCAAGTTTTTATGGAGGAATACTTGTCAGAATAGAAGAATCAACTATACATATTTTTAGCAGTTTGTTAGATAGATTTATAATTTTAACATATTTAGAAAGATAATATGTCAGCTTCCATTAGTTCTCTTGAACCAAGCCCTGCAAAGATTGAGAGAAAGCTTGCTTAAAGATTCAATACAGGGCATCTGTTAAGATATTAGGACTGGAGATAGAGACTCAAGAGTAATCAGCACAGAGGTATTCACTGACACCATATATATGGAAGAAGTCTCCTCTGGACCAAGCACAGACAGAGAGGTGATTATGGAGGAGTGGATGTGGGACAGACAGAAAGAAAGGAGTCAGTGAAGGACTTAGCAGGAGCAGTCATAAATGTAGGATGCTGCTCATATGCGCAATCAGAAAGGTATAACACCGTCATGAAAGCCAAGGGAGAGTTGGGAATATAGCAGAATTATTAATAGCATCTTTTTAACCAACTGAGCCACCCAGGCGCCCAATAGCGTCTTTTTATAGAGAGATCAAGCTAGATGAGAACTGAGAAGTGACCAATAGATTCTAAATGACCTTTTAAATAATTGTTGCAATGATATTTTATAGGCGGTCATAAGATCTTAAGGGATTAAGAAAGAAATGAGATAGAGGGAAGTGAATTAATGTGAATTAAATGAATTAAAGTGAATTAAAGTGAAGTAATGAATATTTCTATGAAATATTTAGTAGTGAAAGGAATAAGAGAAACAAATGGGAAAATTTTTATTAGAATAGGAGACAATCAGACTTGTTGCCAATGGGGTAGACGACATGGAAGATGCAGGAAAAGGTACATAATTGATGGAGCAAGTATCAAGACACTTGGAAAGCGGCAATGTTCATAAAGTGGGTTAAAGTGAGTGTCAGAGTTAGCCTAGAAAGTAGGGACTGACATTATAAGTAAGTTTGGAGAGAAGTAAGTGATAGAAATTAAGAGAATTTGTACCTGAGGATCTTCATTTTTTCTGTGATGTACAGTATGGGTTGTAAATAGGGATATATGGATGACTTAAGAAAAGCAGAAAAAATATGAAGTCATCAATGTAAAAAGAGTAGCAAGTTAACCAATTAAATGAATTAGTGAGCAGCATTGGTCCAGGAAAGGCTGACATATGTCCTGGTCATCAAATAAATCAAGTGTAGTGATGTTACTTTTTGACAACCTCATTCAGAAAGTCAGGGAATTAAAAAGAGAAAGTAGATTTTAGGTTTGTCCATGTTTATTTATTTAACCACCTAATATTTATTGTTTTACCTAATTAATGACTTAGGAAAGCATGGAAATTCTACTTGGGAAACTAATTATACAGTGGCATTAGTACAAAGTAAAGTAGTCAAGAAAATTCTGAATACTCATGAATAAACAGTTGAAACTTCTCATGAGGATCGGGATGAGTAGGAAGGAGAGTAAAACCAGATTGTAAACAGATCAGGAACAAATGGAATGTCTCTGCAAAATCTGCATTGATCAACACCATATCTAGCAGAGAATAGATTTTATTTTATTATTATTATTTTTTAATTTTGAAGTAAGTTTCACACCCAGCATAGAGCCCAATGTGGGGCTTGAACTCACAGCCCTGAGATCAAGACCTGAGCTGATCCACCCAGGTGCCCTGAGAACAGGTTTTAAATAAACACTTGATCAATAAGTTAATGAATGAGGTTGGTCTGATGAAAATTAAAAAGTCTGATATAAATGATGATGGGAGTAGAGAGAAGTTTGACCAGGAAGACTGGATAGAATTACAGGGAAGACTTGGTAGTAGTGCAGGATTGGCCATGGGAAGCTCAACAGTAAGGGTCAAAGAATTTAGAATTTAATATTTAAGACTAAAAGATTCTAAAAATTGCAGGTACTAAGGTGTGGCTGAGTTAAAATTGAATAGGGGTAAAATGTGTTGGATTTAGTCCAGGAACTGTGATATCTGAGTATTAGACCAGTGGTCTACTGGTTTCAGGAATTCCATGCATGAAGGGGAACATCCTGCAGTTAAGTAAAATCATCATGGTAAGAATAGGAATAGAAACATACAAAAAATAGGGAAGAAAAATTAAATGATTCCGGGCAAGCAAAGACTAACTGGCAACAAGAAAAGGTGGATTTTTACTCTATCTTCTGGTTCTGAAATATTATAAATTTGGGGCAATGAACCATCTTAATTTGAGAGTTACTGGAAAAGCTGGATCATCTGAAGGAATCCAGTTGTCCTTTACAGTGGGGGAGCTATGGCAGGCAGACTAGTGGCCTCCCAAAGATGCTCACATCCCAATCACCAGACCTGTGCATATTTGACCTTACAAGGCAAAAAAAGGACTTTGCAGATGTGATTGAGTTTAAGGATCATAAAACAGGGAAATTATCTTGGATTATCTCCATGGACCTGATGTAATCATATGAGGCCTTGAATGTGAAACATTTTCTAGTCCTGGTCCAAGATGACGGCATGAGAGGACCTGACATCCCGTTGCTGGTTCTGGGAAGTAAGGGGCAATGTTCAAAGACTGCAGACAAAGACCTTCTGTAGGAGCTAAGGTACCGCTCAGCTACAACCAGCAAGGAAGCAAAGATCTCAGTCTTGCAAACTGTACAACACTGAACTCTGTCCAGATCCACATGAGCAAGACACAGATTCTCCCTAGAGTCTCAATATAAGAACACAGCCTGCCAGCACTTCATGTTGTCCCTGTTGAGACCCATGCTGGACTTCTGACGTACGGAACTGTGAGATAATGAATGTACGTCATCTAAGCCACTAAGTTTGTGGTCATTTGTTACAACAGCAATAAAAAACAAACACAGGGGCCATTATAGGAATAAATTGAGACTTTAAGTAATTTGCTGACAGAAGAATGGGCATTTTAAGATTTTATTTATTTATTTGACTAAGAGAGACAGCGAGAGAGGGAACACAAGCAGGGGGAGTGGGAGAGGGAGAAGCAGGCTTCCCACTGAGCAGGGAGCCCGACGCGGAGCTCGATTCCAGGACCCTGGGATCATGACCTGAGCCGAAGGCAGACGTTTAACGACTGAGCCACCCAGGCGCCCCAGAATGGGCATTTTAGAAAAAACACTGAAAATATTTAGGAGGATATTGATAAAAGACTTCTCAGATTTCCAAAAATGTGTGGATAATTTACTTTTTAAGTGCCATACACTCTTTGATAAAGTTACTTGGGGGGTAAAAGATCTCAAATTATATGCGTTAAAAAGGTTTATAATCTACTAATACGATCAAAGTTTAGTTTATTATTTTACTTATTATTAATACTATCAAGCCCCACAACAAATCATTATTTTTTATAAAGAAAACCTTTTTTTTTTTGTAAAAATAAAATGGGATTAGTTTCCATTGTTATGGAAGATTAACAAAATAAAAAATGATTGATTTCTTGGCTTCCAGTCTGCTATTTAAATCTTGAAATGGTCTAGAAAAGACTTAGTCTTGGCTCAGAGTTTAGTCCAGCTCATATGGCAGTCTTGAAAATTTCTCAAGAAAAAGGAAGGAGAAAACAAAAAATGTCTCTTTGTACCTTTCGTGATTTCATAGCAAAGATAAATTTGAATCCACCCATTTCCATTCTAGTCCTACATGCCCCACTGGTCTGGGAAAATTGTTCCTGATAGAGGGATGAAAACAAATGAGAACTTGCCTGTGTTTTGCTGATGTGCAGGAGAGATCTTTCCCAGAATTTCCTTTTGGCGAAAGCAGATCTTTCGATTTACATAAAAGTGACTGTGTTTTTCCTTTCACTTGTACCCTTTTGATTTACATTCTTCCTTATTGACTCACTTCTTCCTGGCGTGTTAAAAATCACTCCTCAGATTCTAGAATGACTGCAAGTCCTTTTTGGCTCTTCTTCAGGACGTGCTTCTTCATGACCACACTCATTCTAATCTTAGCTTTTTTACCCCCATGACTGGCCTGAAGAATGGGGCTCATTTGGGGCTGCTCCCTGTGGACTTATTCTCTTCGCCTGTGGGGGAAGTAAAAACATATTTATGGCCCAAGACCCTGTATGGCATTTGAGTTCCTAAAATATTTTAAAATAGTATTATTTTTCTAAAAGAGATCAAATGTATTAAAGTTTTAGCCTACTAGATAGTAAAGTGTCAGTTTTTAAGAATAATGGATAAGGATGGTTTCAGGAAGACTTACAAGTAAAATCAATTCATTTTTAAATTTAAACTGTACATTTAAACTGATAAAGGAAAGCAGAAAGCAATAATTAAAGGCCCATAGGTTTGGGGACTAAATAAAACTACCTTAGGTGTGAACACAAGTTCTGTAACAGATTTACTTTGTAACCTTGGACTTAATATTTACCCTTTATTTTTTGCTGTTGTCACCATCTATAAATGAGGATGATGATACCTACCCTACAAGGCAGGTGTTGTAAGGATTAAAGCACAGTAAGTCCTGACACATTGAACAACTGTTTGCCATCCTGTATGCTTGTTGAGAGTGAGAACCGTTTCTTCTCACTTTGTTTTTCCCATGCTAAATAAAAAAGCCGTCTGGTAGAAAAGCAGAAGATACACATTGAATGATTGTGAATAATCTAGAATAACAGATCATTGGAACGAGTGTATTCCTAGTAGGAGAAGCTTACCTGTGCCTTTTCATAGAATGAGATTTACATGATTCATGGATAGCCAATATTTGCAATTAGATTGCATTCCATGGGAACACACGAGTTGAGCAGAAAGCCACCCAAGACCTTGCTGAGCAATTAAAGGGGCAACTGGCCTGGGACTAACAACCCTTATAAAAATAAATAGAAGTCAATAACAATGCCAGTCTCTTTATACTCATTCTTTTTTTTTTTTAACTCTAGAATCAATGGATCTAGACTATTATCCATTTTATATGATATTGCCTTAAGAGCTTATCTTATACCATGGAATCTTCTTTCGGTATATTGAAATACAGTGAATATGTTTGATAGGGCAGTTTGGAAATTTGGGATCTTGATTTTTTTTTTTTTTTTCTCTGTGAAACCTCTGATCCCAGAATCTGGAAAAACCTAAATGCTAGACTTGAGCAAACTTAATTGAAATGTGGCTTCAATTTTTACTCTCTAGGGGTGCCTGGGTGGCTCCGTCGGTTAAGCGACTGCCTTCGGATCCTGGAGTCCCTGGATTGAGTCCCGCATCGGGCTCCCTGCTCGGCGGGGAGTCTGCTTCTCCCTCTGGCCCTCCTCCCTCTCATGCTCTCTGTCTCTCATTCTCTCTCTCAAATAAATAAATAAAATCTTTAAAAAAAAATTTTTACTCTCTAGTTCTGACAGTTCTTAAAACACGCTATTAACTTATTTGGAACCCTAGTGTGAGAGCATCTTTGAGCTGAAACTTGGAGATCTTTTAATAAATAAAGATGGTAACTCAAAGAATGAGACAACATTATCACTGATCAGGAAAAGATTTATCTTGAAAGTAATATTGTGGATTATTACTAATATTTTTAATGTACTTTTTATAGCCAATATGGCTTGCTGTGGATTGCATTCAACCAAAAATGACTCATAAATATTTTAAGGCCTTCTGCTTTGAGGACAGTCAATCAAATTTAAATAAAGCACATGTTTTAAAGTGGCATATTTAAAACTTCAGCTATAAAAGGTCTTCTTTTCTTTTTTTTTTTTTTAAGATTTTATTTATTTATTTGAGAGAGAGAGAATGAGAGAGAGAGAGCACATGAGAGGGGGGAGGGTCAGAGGGAGAAGCAGACTCCCTGCTGAGCAGGGAGCCCGACGCGGGACTCGATCCCGGGACTCCAGGATCATGACCTGAGCCGAAGGCAGTCGCTTAACCAACTGAGCCACCCAGGTGCCCCAAAGGTCTTCTTTTAGCCTTAGAATGGCATCATGCTTTCTTTAGTGAAGCTAATTGCACCAGGGAACAAATATGAATCACTCTTAATTTTATTAATCTATTTATATTGCTGCTCTATCTGAATCATCAAAATATGATGATGATCAGGCTTTTAAGAAGTTTGATGTTTTGCTCTTCTTTGTTTTGCAATAGTTTAATAAATTCATATTATATATTAGTTGGGAGAACCTAGTATGAGTAGGAAAAGTAATTAAAGACTCGTGATAGCAAACATGTTTATGCCTGATAACATAAACCCAACAGATTTAAGTGATTTAACAAAACATTTCATTTGTTATTTTGTAGTAATAAATATGATGAAAAGAGAATCAGATTAATTTTAAAAGGAAAACAGAGCAAATTTGTTTATATCTAATTGATTCATTAGCTATGCCATTATAACTAGCCCACTAGGAAAGCATTGTTAAATAATTAAATATAGAGTCACTCAATATTATCCTATTGCATTGTTTTAATCAATCATCTATCTACCGATAATGTAGATAGATGACAATGGGTTAAGGACCCAGGACGTAGAAAGCTGACAGGATTTAAGGGGCAGAAATGGTGGAAAAGCAAGGAAGTAAGTAATGAAGACATGATTCAGTGGTGAAGGCAGAGCTGGTGTTCTGGAATCAAGTCCAAAAGTTTGGCAAAATAGAGGGAAAGGGAAGAGAGGAGGGCCGTAACTTAATATTAAAAGAAAATGTGCCTTGGAGATTGACATACATTGGTTCAAATCTTAGTTCCACTGACTGCTTATAGCAAGACCTCAGGGTAATGCCAGAGCTTGTTCTCTTGTTTGCAAAATGGGATTAATAATGTTTGCCTCTTATGGTTATTTCATGTTTACCCACCATTAGGCATTATCTTTGGACTGATCTCTCTTCTCCAGGAACTTACATTTTAGTAGACGAGAATGTGTACACAATTAGTAACAGTGTTATGTAGGCAGTGGGTATGCAAGGTCCTCAGGCAACAGAAAGATGGGAGGAATGAACTCAGCTTGGGTAAGTGGGGGGAAACTGCACAGAGAAGGAGACACTTACCACTTATGTACCATCATTGATTCTCCAAGGTTGGCACCTGTCTTAGTGTTTGAGTGGGCGCCATAGAGTAGGCGGCTTAAGCAACACAAATGAGTTTTCTTGCAGTTCTGGAGGCTGGAAGTCCTAGACCAGGGTGCCAGCACGGTTAGGATCTGGTGAGAGCTCTCTTCCTGGCTCGAAGACTGCTGCCTTCCCCCTGTGAGGTCACGTGGTCTTTCCCTTTGTGTGGGCTGGCATGTGCGCTGAGAGAGCTCCCTGGCATCTCTTCCATTTTGTGTAAGGCCTCCAATCTTACCCAGTTAGGACCCCACCCTTAGGACCTCATTTAACCTTAACTGCTTCCTAAAATCCCTATCTTTAAATACAATACACATTGGGGGGTTAGGGCTTCAGCGTATGAATTGAAGGATGGGGGAGAGCCAGTTCAGTCCATAGCAGCACCTGGTTAGAAGTAGGTACCAAGACTGTGAAGAATAAGGGACAATGGATACAGAGTCCACAGAGGCTGAGCAAAAGGAATACAAAGCTCAGATGAGTACTCTAGCCCACCAGGAATTCACCAGAAGAAAAATTCTTCACAGTAAGGGGACAATTTTTCTCACACTAGGAACTGTTACATATTTCCTTTTTTTTTTTTTTTTAGGGCAAAAGACAGTTTCTAAGTGTGGTTGTTAAAGCCTTGTGGTATAGCTCACTGGGAGCGCATGGCAGAAGAAATGATGCTGATATAGAAATAGATGATAGGGGCGCCTGGGTGGCTCAGTTGGTTAAGCAACTGCCTTCGGCTCAGGTCATGATCCTGGAGTCCCGGGATCGAGTCCCGCATCGGGCTCCCTGCTCAGTGGGGGGTCTGCTTCTCCCTCTGACCCTCCCCCTTCTCATGTGCTCTCTCTCTCTCTCAAATAAATAAATAAATAAATAAAATCTTTAAAAAAATAGAAATAGATGATAGAGAAATGAGAAGAACTACTGTCTCATGCATCTTTGATTCTTCTGTGGGGCCTGATTCACTGGCAGATGCTCAATGTCAGTTTAATTAACTTGACAGGAAAACCCATATACATTAAAACAAACTTGTGTTTTTGGTCCAATGATGACAGAAAGTATCTTCTTTTCAGAAAAGGAAAATTAAATTGCTGCTTAATATTCCAGAAAAGGTGAGGTATTTGTTAAAATATCTAAGTTACATACATATCCCACAGAAGCTCACAAATGTTGAACTCAGCGAAGAGTGGGTGCAAACAGAGTGCTAGGATATAATTTCATTCCCACCTTCTCTTCTGTGCTGAAGAGGACTGCGCTGTGCAGCCTTCCTTAAGTTAGACTGGACACATGACCGAGGGCTGGCCCATAAAATGTGGGCAGATGTGATACAAGCCACATGGCAGGCTTGGCTCTTAAATATGCCTTGTATGGGCTTCAAACGCTTCTTTGCTGCTAGAGGTGACACCCTGACTTGGAGACGACTTGCTGCTTATTCGGAAGCTATAAGACAGAGGAGGCTCATTTAACCTGAACTGGTTTTGTGTAAGGGATAGGAAGTCCACTGTGTTAAAGCCACTTAGATATCAGTATGGGTTATCTTATGCTGACTAATACATTGCCCTTTCCATGTGTGAGGAAAGTTGTTTTCTGTTCTGCTTAATTCTATTTGATTTTTGTTTTCAAAAATATGGGTCCCAAGCTATTAAACTGATTTAATGACCCCCTAATGGGTCCTGATCCGTAGTTTGAAAAACACCCATTTAAAGACTGTTAGAGTTCAGACAAGGTAATGGGATGCTTGCATTAAAATGATTGAATCACAGGCTTAAAGATTTAGACTCTGGAGCTATGGTTCAGATGCATCACAATTGGGTGGTTCCATTGTCTTTCTAGGTAGCTAAAAGCCTACCCCAGCTTTCTCATCGATTGGTAACAAAGAACTGTCTTTTTCAAAATGAGGCAAATACTATTAAAACATCATAAATATTAATGAGATAGTCCATAGAAAGAACAAAGAAAACGAGATACCGATTTTGAAATGATTGGGTTTTTGTTGTTGTTGTTGTTGTTGTTTTTCTTCTTGATCTGTGATGGCTCAGACTATTACATTTTCATGCATGGTCCTCTTCAATCTAGGATTCCCAGCCTTTCACTTCTTATTTCTAGCTTCCTGGAGCAGCCTGGCTGTGGCCCATCCCCAGGAATTATTACCTGTCCAGCTGCTTTTCTTCCTTGAGGCTTGACTCCTTCAGGATAAACACAGAGCCAGTTGGGTGCTGACCTTTTAATTAACTCAAATACTAAAGTTCTCTCTAAGAAAGGTTGTTCACTCTCTAGACGTCTGTCACTGTGTAGCAAAATCTTTTCTCCCTGTGTTCATGGTACCCTCAACCAAGGAACTGTTTCCTGAAACTTTTGAAACTGCTCTCAAAGAGAAGAATGTTGTCAAGATAGCACCTTCACCTCCTTTTGGTTGTTTTGATTCTTTTTTTTTTTTTTTAAAGATTTTATTTATTTATTTGACAGAGAGAGAGAGAGAGACACAGCGAGAGAGGGAACACAAGCAGGGGGAGAGGGAGAGGGAGAAGCCTGCTCCCTGCTGAGCAGGGAGCCCGACGCGGGGCTCCATCCCAGGACCCTGGGATCATGACCTGAGCCGAAGGCAGACGCTCAACGACTGAACCACCCAGGCACCCGTCTTTTTTTTTTTTTTTTTTTTTTAACTAATACGTTGGTCAAACAAGAGGGTATTGGGCTTAGAGACAGTGGATCTCCATCCCTTCTGAAAAATGTTGGAAGTCTCGATATCTTGGTGTATCCTAGGTTTAGATCTGACTCAGCCCACCTCCCGTCAGTGGGTTTCAAATTATTTTGAGCCCTAAGGAGATTTTTTTGTCTAGCCTGTCTCTGAACTGTCAGGAAGGTTTGATGACAAGGAGCCAAGTAAGCTTTCTGCTGATAAGAACTTTTATTTAAAAATTTTTTTCATTAAGCTATCTCAATATTTCAACATAACATATTAGGAGCAAATTTAAAACAGATTCTGACCTAACTTCTTCACAGGTTGAAGTCCTCTGATGTTCCTTAGTTTGGGGGAAAAATGATTAGTAAATATTTTCACCAACATAGTTAAAAGCATGTGGTCTTTCACCAACATGGTTAAAAGCATGAGAAGATTTCATATTCCGTGGACTTACAGAACAGCAAAAGAAATGAAAGAAAAACGCATGGAAGTATATTAAAGTATATAAAAGCCACAAAATGCAGGATAACAAGCAAAGGTACAAGTAACTGATCTTCAAGTATGGCATTGCCATTTATAACAAGGCAGAGTCTACTAAGAGTAGAAGTGATACATATAAAGCACTTAAGGGCAGAATAATAGCAGAAACCATGGTAAAATCTGAAGTGTCATTCTGAGGGGACTTATTCTCATCACAATAAATTAATCCCTATGACTAGTTCCTAATTTGCTTATTAAGTGTGATTATTGTGTAAGGCCGCTGGTTACTGGCATGCACTAGAAACAAAGATAATGATGGCTGCTGGTGTTTGGGAAGAAGGAGGAAGCACTAGTTATACAGGAGCGGGGATCATCTGAAGTGTGCAACCATGGACATCGATGGCCTTTCCATTGTGGACAGCAAATGAAGGACAGAATCAAGGACTCTTGAATGTGGTGCCAAATTAATTATTTTTCCTTTTACATAAAAGAAAAACCATCAGAGGCTTGAACGGAGGGTAGAGGCCTGATGAATTTGAAGTTTGGACACAATCCTCATTGGAAAAGATGGGTGGGATGACTGGAGATAAGGAAGTCAGAGATAATAATCTAAACTCAGGCTGGATGTAGAAATGGAGCTAGTGGGTTAAGGATTTGTTAAGAAGGCAAAAGTAGAATCCCCCAGGCTAGGGAACCAACTGAATGTGAGAATGGAGGAGGAGCAGAAATTAAGACAAGATCCCAAGTTTCCTTTCATGGTGACTGCATAGATGGTGACACAATGAAAAGAACATAGTAAAGAAGTAGGTTTGGGGATAATAATCAGTTCAGTTTTGAACCTGTTGAGTTAATTTTCAAGTTAGACCCAATTTATGATGGTTTTTGAAAAGCAGGTCAAAGAGTTCAACTTTGATGCAATAATTAGACATGAGCTATTGAAGAGCTAAATTATGGAATAGTAAAGATGATGTTAAAGTACAACTTACTGTGTATCCATATATCATGTTTAAGAAGAAAAAACAGGGCGCCTGGGTGGCTCAGTTGGTTAAGCGACTGCCTTCGGCTCAGGTCATGATCCTGGAGTCCCGGGATCGAGTCCCGCATCGGGCTCCCTGCTCAGCAGGGGGTCTGCTTCTCCCTCTGCCCTCTTCCCTCTCGTGCTCTCTGTCTCTCATTCTCTCTCTCTCAAATAAATAAATAAAATCTTTAAAAAAAAAAAAAGAAAAAACAGATTAAGAAAAGTCCACCTTGGAGAAGCTAGTGGTATAGGCACAGTGATAGCAATAGAAAAATTTAGCAATAGAAAAATCTCCCACAGAAGGGAGATTTGATGTCATGTCATGTAAGGAACACAGAACCCCCAACTGTATAACATCTGTATCTGACTAAGAAGTTGACATCTCCGGATAATTAAATTCTGCAGGTGGAAAGCTTGGCAGGTGGACCTGATAGGGGATGCCTTTGTAAAAATTATAAAAGGCACCCCCTTCTATGGGAGGCTACAGCCCCATGTCGGGAGTCATCACTTAGCACTGGGACTGTGTGGCCTGAACTTTGGCTCCCATTTAGCCCTCTGACCCAGCTTCCCTTTGCAGTGTGGGTATGTATGTGGGTGTTGGTGCCAGGGGAAGGGTAGATAAGCCTGGAGGCATTTGACTAGATAAGAGAAAAGGAAGAGAGTCATGTTTTGTTTTTACTTTAAGTAGATAAAGGACTCTTTGGGGGAAGGAAGATTAGACTTTTTCTAATGACTTTACAGAACAGAATTCTGACCAGCAAGCAACTATTTCAAAATAGCAGGTAAACTTTTTAAGTAAATAAAACTACCCAAAAGCATGACTGACTTTCTCGGGAGACAGTGAACTCAATCATTGGTAGTAACAAAATGGAGTCTGGATATCTGCTTGATAAACCTTTTATAGAGGAATTCTTCAAAAATTCTTTTAAGCCTGTGATTTGACGGTTACTTGCCAAATGAGCATTATAGCCAGTAAAACTGTGACTGGAATGGGGAAGGGCAGAACTTGGTGTGGTTCTTGTAAGAGGAACATTTCCTCAAATAAAAAGATTTGGGAAAAAAATATAACAGATCCCCACTGAACACTTAATTCTTAATATTTGCATAGCTGAATAATATTTGCTACAGTTGACTATAACTCAGCTATTAAAAGTACCAGATCTGCTTTGACCTCAAAGTTCTACCCGAATGGACTGATTATTCCAGCAGAAGTTGTGGTTGATGCAATCCTGATTTAACTTTGGCTACATTATTTGTCTGTATTCCTCAGATTTTCTAATGTAAATAATTGGATAGCCTAGGGTTTGTTTTATGTTTCTGAATTCCATTGCTTTGATTGGATATCCTTTATTATCTTGGACATCAATTTTATCTCAAAATGGAGGTGTTCGTTAAGCTGAATGAGGACTTTAGCTGCCTCCATTTTGACCTCAAACTTTCTTAGTTGGGCTCTTTCCCTCTGTCTCTTGGTTCTGGAAGACACTGGGGGCAAAGCATCCCTGGATTGGAACAGAAACTCCCCCTCAAGCAATATGGACTGCCCTGAGCCAGCGAGACCCCACATGTGATTTACTCCAAGACAGTGATGGATTTGACCTTCAATATCTTTACCCACCTTTGCCCCACATTTCCCTTGGGCAAATCTGGAAATATTTTCAGCACTTTGGAGACAGTCTTTGAGATGCTAGGCCACTAACTTCCCGGTGTTGGCCTCACTGAAATAAACTCCTTTCTTGTTTCACCACCACTCGTTACTCTGTCTTTGGATTTTGTCAGTGGCAAGTGGCCCAGCTTGGTCTGTTTGGGACCCTGGAGCCAGATGCTCTTGCTCTCCTGTTCCCTGGCTACATGGACTGACTGTAAATAAATGTACAGGTATAAACTTTATATTTAACTGAAGCAAGAAAGTAAGGACAATAAATATCAAAGATCTTGTTTTTATTTAATGCGAGATTAATTAATCCAACTAATTTTAGAAAAATGAACTTTCTTTGAAAAAGAATGTGAGTAGATAAAAATCAAGTTTCTTTTCAACGGAGAAAGTGGAAAGAAAATGGAGAAAGGAAAAGAGCTCACTAAGAAAGATGAAGACGAACCTGAGCCAGCAGGTTAGTTACACAGCTAATGTGACTTCTGCCTTTTCAAAGGATAAATAGAAGGTCAAGAAGATAAAAATCTGGCTTCCCGGTTCAGGAGGTTGCTGCTCATCTTGTAACATATTCTATCTTCCAACTAATTAGCCCTCATTGGAGACTAGAAACAAGTTCTAACAGATCAGAGTGTCTGGGAGTTAATGTTTTTATTTTAGCAAAGTAAAATATTGTGTCTAGCAATTACATAAAGCGATACAGGTTGTCCCACTCTCTGAAAAGTAAGGCATTCCCATGAAATCGTTCATAAGCCAAAATGGCATAAAATGAAGATGTAGCTACCATTTATTTATATGGAAAAAAATTTGAGCATTCCCAGACCCCAAAACTAACCTCTCGTAGGCTTTTCTGATACCCTCTGACATATCTTGCTAACAAATGCACAAAATAAATCAAGATAAGGCACAGATGCTCACAGACACACTTCAGAGCTATGCTGGCTGTAGCTGAGACGCAGCATGTAGTTCCCAGGGAAGGAGCCTGGCAGTGCTAATTCTTGCTTGGGGTGCCGAAGCCTCTAGGAGGGTTTGCTTCAAAACAAATGCTGAATGCTATTTTTGCTTTTCACCTTTTTCTCCTAATAGCAAAAATTATCTTTGGATTTACTTAGCTTAGCAAAACAGGTACTAATGTAGGTCTTTCCCAAAAGCAACTGCAACTGGCATAATGTGAACTTTAGAAAATCCAGGAGATGCCTATACCTATTTTTAATGATAGCTGTGTGATCAAAATTATAGGAAATAAAATAAAATAAATATTCAAAAGTTCAGTGCTACAGTAAACCCATGAACTCATGGAAACTCAAATACTGAATCATTTAAAAAGATGAATTCTCATTTAATTTATGGGAAACCCATTCATTAATTATCAGTTATAGGATGCCTACCACGTGACAGGCACTCCAGATGAAGAGTCTCCAAGAGCAACCACCAAACACCTTTTTTAAAAAACAGTCATTGTTGTTAGCTTGATGTTAGCTCGAAACTAACTGCCTAAAATAATATTTCAATTCAAGTGGCTTTAAGTGATTAGAAACATGCATCTTTACAGTGTACCAGGTATTATTGAATTTGGGATACTATCATTGCTACTTAATTAAAAGTACCTTATGTCAGCATGCAGAAGAAAAACCAAAATAATACTTACTCTGCCTTATGTGGCAACCTTTCATAGTTTATTGCCATTTGGCATGAGTATAGTCTAGAATCAGGTTCAGTATTATAAAGTATGATTGTCTTAGTTATCTATGTCTGCATGACACATTACCACTTGAAGATTGGGTCTTGTCTGCCAGTTCCCAGAGCTGCAAATGCTTGAGGTATCAAAATTGTGCTGACTTTAAGTACTCATTGCGTCAGACCATTGCTATGTTTCCTTAATAACTAGAAAAAAGCCTCTCTCTCCACTCTGGCCAGATTTTGTCCCTCAGGCCTCAGAACTACCTTGCTTATGCTTATGTCTAATGAGGATCTTCCTAAGAACATTTCCTTGACCTGCCGACAGCCGCTCCATCACAAGGATGTGTTTGTTAAATCCATGTGTCAACTGAGCTGGGGTACCCAGATATTTGGTCGAAGATTATCCTGGTATTTCTGTGAGGGTGTTTGGATGAGATTAACATTTAAATTGGCAGACTTTGAGTAAAGCAGACTGTCCTCCATTACATGGGTGGGTCTCATCTGATCAGTTGAAGTCCTGAGTAGAACAAAAAGATCAGCCTCCCCCAAGCAAGAGAGAATTCATCAGGCTGCTGCTGACCTCCAGACTGGAACTGCAGCTTTGGCTCTCTTGGGTCTCCAGCCCACGAGACCTACTTTGTAGATTTGGAATTTTTTAGCCTCTATAATCATGTAAGCCAATTCTTTACAATATATTTCTCTCTCTCCGCATGCGCACGTGTGTGCGCGCACACACACACACACTATTGGTTCTATTTTTCTGGAGAACCCCGACTAATGTGGACAGGACGTAGGGCAGGACACTCTGCCATTCTCTCCATCATCCCTGTCTTGACCCAGGGCATAAATCCTCTCCCTCCTTTCTGCCTCAGTCAAAACACCTCAAGTGATTCAACATGCATTCCCCTAAAGCTGATTCCATAAATTCCTCTAACATATACATATATGAATCCTAGGAATACACATAATCTTTGATGTACATATTTGTATATAAATCATTGTCCCCATTTTGGACTGTTTCCCATGATAGATACAGAGAAGTGGAATTCTTGGGTCAAAAGCTATGAGTTATTTAAGTATCTTCATTCATACTGGCAAATAGCTTTCCTCAAACATATATCATTACTGGGCCTTCATCAATAATGAATATTCACACTCATATAGTATGTTGTTATTCTAATTAGCATTTCTTTGAATGCTGGCCAAGAGGAACATAGTTTAAAAGTTTATTTGCCCTTATTATTTCTTTTTCTAAGAACTGTCTTTTTATATCCTTTTACTCTTTTGTTTTGGGGGGAAATAAAGAGGATTAAAGACATTAACCCTGTATCTTTCATATAATTTGAAAATATTTTTCTCATTTTGTTGCTTGCTTTTACATTTTTATGAGTTTTTTTTATTAAAGAAATATGTATTTGTTGTAGAAAATTTGGAAAATACAGAAAATCACATAGAAGGAAATAGAAATTACCCAAATTTCCCAGAGATGGCTATTACCAACATTTTGCTGTGAATTCCTCTAATCTTTTGTTGAGGATATATAGAAGTAAACATATACACATATTTTTTAGGAAAATATAAAAATATTGCATAGTCTGCTTATAACATTTTCAATTTTTACTCCAGGATATATAATGAAAATCTTATCATGTAATTAATTTTTTTTTGTTTGTTTTTACAGCATGATTTATTTGACCTATTTCCTGTTAGAGATTTTTGGTTGTTAACCAGTTTTTACTGTAGTAAATAGGAAAAAACATCCTGGTAAATAAATCTTCCTATATATCAGTGGTAAGAGATTATAGAATTACAATTTCTTATGAAAAACGATGCATATTTTAAGGCTTCTGATACATATAACCAATGTGTTCTCCAAAAACTTCATAATCCTCTAGAAATATAAGAATATGCTCATTCTCTATACTCCCAGTAGCACTTGCTTTGATTATTAAAAACAGCACCACCAGAAAATAACTTTGAAAATATGTTCGTGAGAATGAGCATCTCTGATGTTTTACCTTTTCTTTGATATGCATTCTTGTATTTACTCAAATAACTATGGAACACCACCACAGACCAGGCACAGTGTTGAGTTCTGAGAAATCAGTAATATCCCCTCCCCTTCCTGAATCATCATTTCCATTTCTTGGGTAAAAAGAAATTCATGACATAGACTTTTCCTCTCAAGTATCCAAGTATCTCAAGAATACATTGCATCTTCTCTATCTCTCAACTACAGTATAGTTACTCCAATAGGGCATTCTAACCAGTGTCTGCTCTATTATGGCCAACACTCTAATGGGTGGTTCCATCTGAGTAATATTTTTTCTTTCTTTCTGATGCATTCCTAACTTTTGTTGAGATCGATGTAACACAGAGGGTGTGGACAAGCCAGTTGTACAATGAGCAATTGTGACATAAAATTGAAAGGCAGTTTGATATTGTAGAAAGAGGTGGATTTTGAGTCAGAAAGATCTTAGTTCTCACACTTGCACAGTAACCTTGGACAAATTACTTAGTTGTTTCTTTTGTGAAGTGTGACTTATATAACACTTTCTCACTGAATAAGAAATTCCAGAAGAGTACCGGCCACTGAGCAGAGCTAAGGATTTTGGGTTTGTTTCAGTCAGACCTCATTTGCCACTCAGTCTGTCTCCTTTCACCAATCTTCTGTTTTAATATCTGTGTCTTCCCAGGCATCCTTAATATTCCTGCTGGCCCTGGAAAACGTGGTTCTCTATTGGAGATGGCCATTGTGTACTTTCTTTTTGAAACGACGCCTTATGTTACGAACCTCTTCACCCTACTCATGTACAAACCCTTGCTCTGACCAGAACTTGTTTTCCATAGTGATAACTAATTATCAGGAAAACTGTGAGCTCTTTATGGGCAGAAAACATGTCTTCTATTTTGTTTGTCTTTCCCATCCACAGTGTTTACCTAGCAGTGTCTGGCACTCCATAGGTCCTTAATAATTATCTATTGAATATGAACTATTCATCTGAACTTAGATTTAAGGATTTATGTGTTCAATCTCAAGAGTGTTTTGTTTTTCATTTCAATGCCCTTCTTTTGTTTCACCTGAAGATGTCCTGTATTACTATCAAGACTGAACCCAAATGTCACCTTTCCTGGGAGGCCTTGTGCAGGTCCCTGTGGAATAAATTAATCACATCTCAAGGCTCTCCAGGCATTTTCTTTACTTACTCTCATCATCCTCTCCTTTAGTAGACTCTGATCTCTTATTTATCTTTGGATTCCTAGTGCTCAGCATACTGAAGTAAGTGTTCAATAAATATTTTTCTGGATTGAATGGAGGGAGAAGCTATGTTTAATCATTCCTATCACTTTAAATTTCGGTTTGTATAAAGGAAAAGTCAGTTTAAAATGTCCTTGAAGAATAGTAACTAAAAAGATGAAATCTGCAATAATTGGGGAGTTCAGGGGATGAGGAGATAGAATAGGTTTTAATTGGTGGCTCCATAGCTTATGGTTACGTGTATAGGGGCCAACTTTCCCCTTTCTCTGGCTGCCTCTAGTCTCTGCCTGGTGCCAGAAGGAAACCCATGGGAGGTGGCAGCACATTCCATGTAATTTACTATTTTAAGAGGTAATGCTCTTCCCTTATAACACAAGGCTCTCCATTGATGATGGAATTCCTGGGATCATGGCAGACTCATGGGCAGATATTTATGCTTCTCAAAACACACTCAGAGGCCTCTGCAGAAAAATGGCCCTGCTAAGACAAGTCCATGGGCCTTCCTTACGTAACTCATTAGGGAAGTATGTAGGTAACCAGAGCTGCAGTGGAAAGGCAGAGAGGTAATTAAGGATCAGCTTCAGAATCTAATTGCTGATCTTGAAAATCTGTCACTTTGCCCTTGCAAGAACTTATAACTTTGTGTTGTTAGTAAATTTAATGATCATGCTTTTGATTCAAACTCTCAATTTAAAGATTGAGGGTTTTTTTTTTGTTTTTGTTTTTGTTTTTAAAGACTGGACTTTAATTTTCGAAGGTTTTTAGAAGATATTTAAACTTTTCCTTATCAGTATTTCTGAGAATTTTTTGTCATATATGGCCTTAGACCACCACTGAATCTATAGGCATTTCTTCCCTCTTAACTCCCCTTTTTATACTTGAATGCCCATTCCCCATTTGTCAACTTTGAAACACTCGACCAAACTAAACTCAAGCAAGTCTTGGTGGAGGTAATTTTCCCAAGGATATCTCTCAGGGGTTGCACTGTTAATAGAAAGGTGGACATATCCTCAGTTTTCCATAGCCCTTACGTTTCCCATTTACTGTGGGCTTGAAATAATAAAAGTAAACATTGAGAAAAAAGAATTTAGACTTGGGAAAATTTTTGTTCCTCTTAATATTTCTGGTTTGACTCCAGGAAAAGAAATGAATGTTACTGTTTTCAGACATCAAGTCATTTTGGGGTTTTGAGTCTTCTACCAGTTATCCATCCATGTGTGGAATCACATAGGCAAGAAAGGAAAGAATAGGGGACTGATAACTTAATTTTTAAAGATAAAACTGATGAGACAGCAAATGATATTCAATCCTATTAAAGAGACTAAGCACAGACCTTAAAAAAAATCTTTACATTCCTTGCATTGGGATTGTGTGATATGGTTCCACAATTCAGGGAGATTGGAAATTACAGAACATCTGCAATGAAATTGGTTTTCTGTGGAAAACTGATGAATCACTTACTGCCAATGACTAGAAGGAAAAGCACTTGTTTATGCCCTTATGTAATGAATTTTTATGAGGTGAAGTTTGCTGTTTATAAAAAATACACTTTAAGCTGCTGTAGATGTAAAATAATAGAATTCAGAATTCAGAGCAATGCATTACTGCAAAGACAGTCACTAGCAGAATATTATCTGCTTACAAAACACCAAAACAGGGCTATTACTTCTATAATGGAATTAAAAAAAATCTCATCTACCCAGTTGGATTCTAGAAGAAAAGGTATTTAAAGAGACATAGCTGAAATTGACAGCTCCAAAATTGCATGTATTTTCAATGAAAAGTTATTAATTCTTATTGTGCTCCTGAATTCCAACTGTGTTTTCCCTCAAAGCAAGAATGCCACAGAACATTTTAAATTAAAAATGGCACTCCTAAGATACACTACAAAAGACAAACTGGGGGTGCTGTCCTCTCTACACTGTTAAAGAAGTGCTTGTAGAAATTTTCCCACAATAATACCATCAGTTGCTCTGCTCAATATTTGTGAGGGGCTTCATGCTCAAACCCCAAACTCTCTTGCCTTCTTCAAACACTTCCTAAGCAACTGTATTGTGCTGGTCACACTTTTGGGGTTCAGTGCCATGAGAGACAGAGACAGAGAGACAGAGAGAGAGAGATATAATCTCTGTCCTCTTTGAACCCACAGTCTACCTTTTTGCTATTTGAGAAAGAGATTATCTAGTTGAAACTGAGGATTATTCTAGTAGGTTTGAGAAGGGGCTCTAAGAAATATCACATGCAATATTGGATGGGGGGGACTTGCTTTCAAAGAATATATTTGCTCTTTTTTATTTGATCGGGAGCAAAGCATTTTTAAAGCAACTGCAGAGCAACTGCTCTGTCACCAGTTGATAGGTTTTTTTTTTTTTTTATTGATACCAGGTTCTTTTTTTTAATTATTATTTATAACTTAAACATGCTTGCTTTCATCAGTTTTCTCCCTCCTCTTACCTGTATTTTCATTCTGTTGTTGAAAGTTCATTAGAATTCTATTCAAAATAAACCAGCTTCTAAATGGGGACTCAAGGAAATACCTCAAGTACATCTTTGGTGTATGGAATTTTTGAAAATATATTTTGGTTTCCTATAGCTTTGCTTAATTCCAGGTTCCTGACCATTTCAGATAGTGACACTGGTAATATACCACAAACCTAATACATATGATAACAATCATCGGGCATACCAAATTGCCTTTGACTAGGTTTTCTGGCTTTTATTTATACTTCTTCATACATTAATCACAGGGATCCTTTAAAAATAGGAACTTGTAACTTCTCTGCTTCCTCATACTTGGAATAAATCCAGATATTTTTTTCACCATGGCCTGCCTGGCCTGACCCTGGGCCCCCTCACCTCACTCACCTCACCTCTCTCGTCACCCCATTTCTTACTGTTCCTCAACCAGGAATGGACTCTCGTCTCAGAGTCTTGGGTACCTGCCATTTCCTTATCCTGGCACCTCTCTGCTTGGCTTTTCCCCTCTTCATTCAGATCTCTTTTCAAACTTCAACAGCATCCCTTGTCACTCTCCCTTCCCTCAGGCTGTTTTTTTTCTTCAGAGTACTTCCAACAACTGAAATTATTTTTTACATGTGTTTATTGTCTATTATTCCACCACAAATATAAACTCTATGCGAGTAGGGGTTTTTGAGTACATCTCTGCCTGCAGAAGAATGCCTGTAGGGGCTTAAGTAATTTTTGATAGAATGATGTTATTTAATTCCCATTAAAGTCCTAAGAGGTAGATATTACTGAATGTCCATTTCATAGGCGGGTCAAATTGAATCTTAGAGGAGTTAAATAAACTTACCCAAAACCCACTGAGTTCTGAGGCAGGGGGTGTTGGGAGCAAGGGAGCATGATATGCCTTGAGTTAGCTTTGACTGGTATGTATTTTAGATATGATTCACTGAAGCAACTGGATACATTATGTACACAAGTAGCAAATCTGATTGGAGAACAAATTACATGGGAGAGAAAAAACAATGTGTAAAAGTTTTTATTTTCCCAAGGGGAGATACTCATAGGTGATGGTTAGGTTCTTGAGGCTAAAGCAGAAATGTATCATGTAGCTAAACATGACCCAGTTATACTGAACCTTGAGCCCTGAGACCACTGGGGGTAGGAACAGAAGCACCAGTGTCAGAGCAAGTCTCCTGACAGTGCACCGGGAGGCAGGGACCAGGTGTCAGAGCAACTTAGCCAGCAGGCCTAGGTCTCTGCAGTGAGTTGGAGTTCCCTGAGGCAGCAGTTGAGTACACAAGTCAGTCATAAACCGAATGATTTTAAGTGGAACACTTCCTGCCACTAATGTGTTGTCTGTATGCTTACAAGCAAGAACAACAGAAATGGAAAACCATAAAGAAAAACAATGGAGAGACAGCATTAGATGTGGTTAACACTAGGCTGGCCACCCAGCTCCTCCAGGGATGGATGTGTTGCCCAGCTGGGGGAGTGGGGTCAGCAGGCTGCCTGCGGTAGTCAGCTCCTTTAGGGTCTGCAGCAGCTGCAGAGAGCCGGCACGCTCCAGGTCACACCCTTCCCAGGGCACATAGCCAGTGACTGAGAGGTGTAGGTAAAAAGGCCTGACCACTCTGACCCAATCCAGGCCCAAGTACCTCAAGTCCCTTGCAACATGTACTTCTGCAGAACCCAATCTCAGATAGTAGGTTTAGTTGTCCAGCTAACAAAATGTCTCTGTTGGTACACTGGCTATCCAGTGACGAGCAGAACACTCATACTCCCTGACCTCCTGTGGGTAATCACTTAGTGAGGGGGTAGATGCTAAATAAAAATTAAAAATTAAAAAAACATATTGTACTAAGTGCCATTAGTGTCTGGAAAAACATAAAACCCCTATAATATTGACAACTCTATTAGTTAACATATAGGTAAAGTACTATTTTCATGTTAAAATGGTAACAAAATGGGTATTTACTCAGAATGAACTTTATCAAAATAACACTACAACAAAATTGTTGGTATAACAAAATATTTATTTATTTAATCCTTTTAAATCTGCAATCTAAGTCAACCATTCAGTTACTTATGTCATCAACTCAGATCAATGGTAAAATTAAAGAATGCATACAGACTTCTGATATTAAGGCAAATGTGGACTCTAGCAGGGATCTGTTTTTTTTAGCTGCCCACCATCCACTATTCTTATAATGGCACCTGAGTTTCCTGTGGTGAACTGCCTACTCTCCTGCTATGGGTCCACGAGGTACACATCTAGTAATCAAGAGTAGTACTTTTCTGTCCTGGTTCACAAATGTGTAATCCCAGGCAGACCAAAGACAATGAGGTCTTGGACTTAGCTGGAACTATTACGCAAGAAGCTCTCATTCCCAGGGGATCAGAAAGCTGGCAGAACATCAGTCTGGAGCTCCTGGTGGCCATCATTCTGCCCGAGAATGAAGCCAACAGAACCCCTCAAAAACAGGTTTTAGAGAAAAGCTTAAAATTACAACTGGGGCACTAGATCTTAAGGCTCAAAACAATAGGGTCTTATCATTGTCAGATTATGATGTTATAACGCCATCTCTGAAAATAAATACACACTTATCCCAGAGTCTCTGAAATCATTTTAGAATCTAACCTCTTTTTAGGAAGTAGCAAAATGAAAGAGCATTTTTAGTAGTCTGACAAAAACTGTCCATTATTCTCGACATTAAAAATTGAATGCAATGATTTAAAGTAACACATTATTGTTTACCTAATATGTTCAGAATCATGTGGTTTCTAGTGATTAGAATTTCATCATGCTTGGAAAGGAACAGAAGACAGTGGCTGGAAAAGCACATCCCCTCATAAAAGACACCTAAACACTATGCTTAGGATGACTAATATTAAGGATTTGAACAAGTAACAGTTTTCCTCAAAGGAAACAATCTTAGTTTTTATAGAGCACTGACTTCTGACACCTCGATTCCTGATTTCAGTGGCTGCACACCGTGTACCTCTGCGCCACACTTAGGACAGGTAAAGTACGTGTCAAATAAGAAACTACTCTTCACGCAGTAGTAACAGAAGATATGCTTACATCCTATGGTGTGAGGCATGGTGGGCCACTCTCCACACAGAGAACACTGTTTGCCGCTGGTGGCTAATGTACTGTCACTATTAGGAGCACCAGTAAGAGGAATACACCATGAAGACAACTTAGCTTTCAACTTCTGGATATCAATAAGTGGTAAGAGAAAAATCAGGAACTCAGCAAAACCATGCCAGAGAAGTTCCCTATTCATATACTCAAAGCCAACTTCACGTATGTTTTGGGGCTTGCAAAACACAGAACGAATGCCCAGGAGACGTTCTGTCAAAGTTGCAAACTTGCCCCTCTGAAGGAAAATCAGGAAATTAATCAGCCCACCTAATTTCAAAAGTCCAACTATGACATTCACACACTGCCTGGCTTTCCCAAATGATGCCAAATGACGGTTTCGAAACAGGTCATAGCAGCGCTCTTCCAGCCACGTGCCGCCAATCGTACACACAGCATACCACAGCTTCTGATTCTTACTCGGTGGCTGGTACCTCAGCTTTGGGGAAAAATCATTTTTGTACTGAATATTCAAAACGGATTGTCCCACGGTGGCATTTTTAGAGTAGACGGTGAATCGCCACAAGAAAAGCCACAAGAACGCTTTCACCTCTGGTTCAAAGTGGGCTAACAGCCCTGGCTTAAATCCATGAAAGCACTGAGAAAACTGGGACCAAACTAGCTGCTCCAGGGCCTTGTTCAGTTCAAGTGCATCCAACTGACTTATTCTTAGCACTCTGTTTGTCCTTTTCGTGTTCTCTTCTCTGGAAGCCATGTCTTCTTTGAAGGTCTCTAGGGGTAAAGTACAATTACAAAGTACAATTAGGGAACATCAAACATTTGCAAGCTTGTACCCTCTCCTCAACTTACACATCTAAAATTGTGATGCACAAATGACCGGCCCTGGTCATTCCACTGAAGATGGAGCTGGCAGTAGGTGTCAAACAGCAGTGAACAGTCAATCACCTCTTACATGGAACCTTCTCTTTCTCCCTTCCCTCCTCCCTCCCTCCCTCCCTTCTTTTCTTTGCTATTCTCTTTTTTTTTTTTTTTTTTTTGGACCCTCCTCATCAAAGGAATAACAGGTTGTAGCAAGTTGCATCCTTTTTCCACAAATTACATCCAAGTAATCCTCCTCGGTCAATTAGCAGGGAGATCATAAAATCCTGATACTAACAGTGACGAAGCTAAATAACAACATGACTAATGGAGAAATACATGAACTTAATAAATACAGTGAACTCTATGGAACATTCCAATGGATATAAGTCAAGACCTCAGGTTAATTGCCAGCACTTCTACTGACTCCAAAGGTATATATTTTTTAACAAGTCATTTAATCTTTCTGAAATATGTTTTATATCCATAAAGTTAGGAGAAAAAATTAAATGAACAGTGTTTATTACGCTATCACACTATGGCAGAAAATAAATACTAGCACAAAACAACATGAATGCAGAAATGCTGTTATTCAGACATTAAGAAGATACACATCATACAGTTTTCTAAGAAAAACTATGATGTAAAAATATATACTAAGACCATTTCATAAAAAAAAAATAAGGAATCACAGAGGTGCTAAGGAGACAAAAATCTTTTAAATGAAATAGAAAAAGCTGATTAGTGGTTAGCTAGTTATATCTGACTCATTCAAAACACACTTATTAAATGCCTATTATGTACAAGCCACAGTGATTAAAACACTCTGGCTGCTATCGTCAAGGAGTATACAAACCAGTTTAGATATTTTACTTATTATTAAAAAACTGGTAAATCCAAACTATGACAAGAAATCTGTTTGAGTTTCTAAAATGGGCCCTGAACATATGGAGCTTGATCTTGATCATGCATGATTTCCAGACCTTCAAAAGGCCTAGTGCACTAATAGAACACTAAGTTACAGAGGGAGGCAGATGTCCCACTGAAGTTCACTGTCACTGACAGCGTGGCAGTTGTGATCTTGGACAAGTCACTTCACCTAGTTCTGCTTTTTTTCACTTACAAAACTGAAGGCCAGAGATAAAATGACCTCTAGGGTCCTTTCAAATTCTATTTATGATTTTTACTAAAAAGATATTATATGTAATTTGTTAGAAGTTAAAGGACTGAAAGGTATACCCTAAAATAAAGTTGTACCTCTTGAAACTGGGAATGTCCTTGACAATTAAAGAGGTTTTTGTTTTCTGACAGTTAAAGAGGTTTTGCAGAGGGATGTTTTTAAATTACACATGGATCCTAGATGACTCAGTGGCAGAAGACTACATGCTTAACAAGTTCAAGTATAGGAAACAAAAGTGCCTACTGAATAATAGGTGTATACTACTGCTTTCCTCTCAATCTAGATATTTGACAGGAATGTTTCTCTCCCATAAACGTTATCTGCCTTCTGGGATGATCTCACTTTTTTCCCCTTCCTACAGCTCCCTCAAAATTTCATAGCTTAGAGCTAAGGCAGGGGAGATATTTGCTGCAAGTTCTGTGAAATACTTGCCTCATACTAGCCAGGAGCTACAGGAAAAGAGGAAGGGGGTTAGAACCGAGTTCCCTTTCTTCTTTCTACAAATCTCATCAATCCCCAAGGTTCTGCTCTTTGCCCCAAATATTTTTCTAATCCATTCACTACTCTATCCCCTGCAGGCCTCTTCCTAAATTCAGCAGCTCTCATCTCTCTGCTGGATTACATCTAATTGGTCTATCCCACCTTTTGCCTTTTTCAGTGCATTTCCCACACTGCAGTTGTTCAAACACACAAGCCTCCCAAACTACCCCAGCTTGCTTTCTTTCCTAATCGGTTGACCTCTAGTCATAAGGTGCCCCCTTCTCTTGTTCCCTGGTGAACACTTATGGTCTGTTCCCTCCATCTGGAACAGTATGTTCCTGTTCTTTACTTGAAAAACTCAGTTTTCAGTTTTTAAGTCCTAAATTTTTAATAGTGGTTTAGGCATCACTTCCTCCTGACTCTCCAAACTTGGGTTGGCTGCCTCTTCTAGTTGTTCCCTTAGCACTCCATTCTTCCAACTTCTTGGCCCTTATGTACTGTACACAGGCTACTTTTTAAATCATCTATTTCCTCCACTAGAGGATAAACCCTGTTGCAAAGACTGAGTCTTGTTACGGTTGAATCTTAGCAACCAGCATAGCACCCAGTACACGTAATGTATACTACGCAGACTAGATGAATAGGATAAAGTCAGGGGTAGCTGAAGGATAGAAAATACAAATTCCTACCCATTAGCCTTTAAAACTATTTCATATTATCATATCCAGACCATTGATTACTACCTATTTCAACACATTTGTTGTACACTGGCTGTTTACCAGTTACTGATACAATAGTAAACTGACACAGTCTCAACCCCTTGTGGAGACTACAGTGTAGTGAGGTGAGGGGTGGGTAAGAATGTGCTGTATAAAATAATAAACAGGCAATTACAGTAAGGTGTTAGGAATGATATGCAAGGGGAAATCCAGGGCATTATTTCTGACACTAGACCTCAGAAGTTCAGAGAAGGCTTCACAGAGAACTAATATCTAGGCAGCTACCTGAAAGATTAGTAGTGTCAGCCTGGTAAAGGAAGGTAAAGGAAAGCTATTTCAAGCAGAGGGAGAGCAGACAACAAGGACTGAAGGTGCAAGGACAAAGGGCTGGAAAGGAAGGCAGGGGACCAATAGTAAAGGCCAAAGTGAGGAGGCTGTATTTTATCAAGATGTTAATGGGGAGCCACTGGATAGTTTAAGAAAAGAACTAATCAAATCTGCATTTTAGACAGCTTGTTCTGGCCACATTCAGAATGGATTTGAAGCTGAAAAGACTCGAGGCAGAGAGACAAGTTAAGATGACTGTTACATGATTATTAAAGTGATCAATGAGAAAGTCCCGATGGTCTAAATTATAAGGGTATCAGTAGGGATGGAGAAAAATAGGTATCTTTAAAGCTATGAGAAGTTAGAAGTGACACGATTTAATGAGAAATAAGCCAAGAATAACTGACTTGAGTAATTGAGTGGATGGTAGTCCAATTCTCTGAAATAGGAAACACATGCAGTGATACAGATTTGAAGGAGAGGTAATAACCACAGTAGTGTTAGAGATCTGAGGCTCCTATGAGACAGCTAGAGCTCAGTAGGCAGTTGTATGGAGACAGGAGAAAAAATCTGGGTGGAGATTCTGAGTGAGGGGTCCCTCTCGTAGGACTAATCTACTTTAAATCTACTTGATTTACTTAAACACTAAGATCAGGAAGGCAGTGAACTAATTAAGCAAGAGTAGTAGATCCTGCCCACTTAAAACATGCTCAGCTTTCGGGGCGCCTGGGTGGCTCAGTTGGTTGGGCGACTGCCTTCGGCTCAGGTCATGATCCTGGAGTCCTGGGATCGAGTCCCGCATCGGGCTCCCTGCTCAGCGGGGAGCCTGCTTCTCCCTCTGACCCTCCCCCCTCTCATGTACTCTCTCTCTCTCATTCTCGCTCTCTCAAATAAATATAAATAAATAAATAAATAAATAAATAAATAAATAAATAAATAAATCTTTAAAAAAAAAAAACAACATGCTCAGCTTTCTTTGTAATAATATAATCTTATTCTCATAGTTTTCCTGTTCCAGCTTGCATGGCTGTTCATTGGTTTTGTTCACTGGCATCATGTACATCTTTGGGCTTTCAATCTTTCTATGCTGCAATCTTCACCATCAGTCCTGCAGTCTCACTGTTCTTCTCAGCTAGTGGTTTTCAAACTTGAGCATTTATCATGATCACCTGGATTTCTTACATTGCAGTATTTCAGTTCCAGAGTTTCTGAATCAGTAAGCCTGGAATGGGAGCCAAGAATTTGCATTTCTAACAAGCTTCCCAGTGATGTTGAGAATGAATGGGCTAGTCCACTTCAAAGCGAACTTCGTAATTCTTCTGGCATATCTACCATCCATGTAGCTCCATGCTGTCTGCCAGCCCTCCCACTCATTTCTATTTAGTTCTCATCCCTGTACGCACAGTGGCTGTTACAAATCTTGCACCGACTCTGGCTCTCCCTTTCTTCAGTTAAGTGGACCTTGTGAGATTAGAGACTACTCATGAATTCCATAAACTCTACGGACATCAATACATCCTAGCCCCGCTGGGTGCTTGGGATGCAGAGATAAACAAAACATTCTGGTTCTCACTTAAGGACCCTAACTAAGGTCTAGTAAGGGAAGCAGGGAAGTAAATGGACAACTAGGGTAGTAACAGAGGTATATGGTATCGCAGGTTCTCAAAGGCAGTATGTAACATTTTGAAACTATCTCAAGAGAAAAAGAATTCCAAAATCCATTTTTCTCACTTTTTCTGCAGTTTACACATTTTCTCTAACTTATATGCATTATGTAATTGAGGGAAACAAACAGAACATTTTTTTTTTTTAAACCCCAGAAGCAAATTAAAATCCACAAAATTATTTGCCTACATTTACCAAATCATCTCTTTCTTACCTCATTATTACCTCTGGGATAAAGTACAAACTTCTCAGATGCAACCTAGCCCAATTCTGTCTCTATCTCTGCAAGCAAACAAGCCACTACTCTCTAGTGGAGTCCTTAATTCCATGCCTCAGTCCTGACTCTGTGCCTCTTCTCACGTACCTAAAATACTCACCTTTCCTGCCAACTCTTCCCACTGCCACAACTCTCTGCCCTTCACATTCCAACTCTATTTCAACATTCTCTGTGAAACCTTCATAACTATCTCCAACTCCTATTATCACCACCTTTAACTGACAGCAACTGTCTGTGCCAATCACTGTGTCACTCACTTGATCCCTCACCCAACTGCCCTGTGATTTCAGTCATGTCAGTACATCTTCTTTCCATAGTTTATCTGTAAACTAGTTAAGGGAAAGTGCCTTATCTTATACTTATTTCTCAAAGCACCTGCCACCTAAAAAGAGACTGATTTCTAGCTCAGTTTTCCTCATGCAAAATTCTACAATCATTCATGGTATGTGGAAATATTAACATGTGACCCCTCTACTACCATAGTGTCTACAACTCTCTATCTTCCCCAGATTTCATATTCTGTGGTCAGCAAGATAAGGGAAGATCTCTTATTGTCAAATTACCCTTGAAAGGCTCTGACCATATTGGACACGGATAGAAGTCTAACACTACCAGTTTCCTCCTCTTACCTCTCTCACATTCCCAAAATCGGACTGGATAGCTATTTCTTTTCAATTGAGTATCAGATAAAATACATGGCTTGTGTTAGAGGACCAGTTACGCCAATTCATGTATCTTTATTTATTTTTTTAAAGATTTTATTTATTTATTTGACAGAGAGAGACACAGCGAGAGAGGGAACACAAGCAGGGGGAGTGGGAGAGGGAGACGCAGGCTTCCCGCTGAGCAGGGAGCCCGATGCGGGGCTCGATCCCAGGACCCCGGGATCATGACCTGAGCCGAAGGCAGACACTTAACAACTGAGCCACCCAGGTGCCCCACCAATTCATGTATCTTTAAATACTAGAGTCATAATCAGTTCTGCATTGTGGCTGATGGACATGTTATTAATTATAGACTATACCACAAAGATGGGCTCAGAGTAGTTGCTCAGTAAATGTTTGTTGAATCTATGTGCAATAGAATGGGTAGTTTGGTAGTTAATTGGTATACTGACTGAACACTATATGAGAGCATCTAGATGAACTGGATGGTGAGTGAAGCCTTCTCCTCCTCAGGTTCCTTACTTGTATTTAGTGAAAAACTGGTCTGAGGGAGTGTTTTCTCAGAAGAATCAGCCATTTCAAATACTTCATTTCTGGAGGAATCATACTTAACATTTAGCAAAGATAGGAATTTTTAATGGGTGCCAGAAAAGGAGACTTAACACACTCTAACCAATCCAATATTTAACAATCCTTATTATCGAAAAATTCTTTATCCCTTCTGTTACAGTTTAACATTTTTTTCTTTCCTCTTTTTCTCCCCAGGCCTGGCCTCAGTGTAGATTAAGAACAGCTGGGCTCGATCTTCCCCCCCGCCCCCCGCCACGGTAAGACTCTTTAATGGACCAAAAGACTATCATTAAACTGTTCTTTAGCCTTTGCCTTTCCAGATGAATGATTTCTCTATTTTTTTGTTTCAGGTTTTATTTTCCAACATTTTAGTCATTTTTGTAACTTCTTTTAGTTGTAAACATAGAACAGACACTGTCCATTACACACCCCAGTTAAAGTGGAATATTCCTCCTTTGCTTTACATTCCTATTTAGGCAACTGTGACAGAGTAGAAAAAAAGCATATTTAAAATCAATCAGACCTGAGCTCAAGTTCCAGCTTTGTCACTTACTTGCTATGTGATCTTAGAAAAAGTCATTACCCTCATTCTTTTTTGCTTTTTAATTTTAGGGAGGGGGGTGAGGGGGGGAGAGAGAGAACACGAGGGGCAGAGGGAGAGAGAACCTCAAGCAGACTCCATGCTGAGTGTGGAGCCCAACATGGGGCCTGATGGTGGGGCTTGATCTCACGACCTTGAGATCATGACCTGAGCCGAAACCAAGAGTCTGATACTTAACCAACTGCGCCACGCAGGCACCCCTTCCCTCAGATTCTTCAAAAAGTTGGAAAGAACAGCTACCACACAAACAAAGTTGTTGAGATTAAACCAGATAATGTTATGAAAGTGGTCTGGAAGCTGGAAAGTATTATTATTACTATATTATTGCTGCTTTGGCTAGGGATGGGCATAAGAAGAAAAAGACTCCAAGTTGGTTTTGGCAAATTTATTTCAAAAGACTGAAATTTTCATTATTACTTATATTAATGCCTCAGTCAATATGCTGTGAAAGAACTTTTTTCCCAGGAAATACTAACTACAAAATTAAAATATAATTGTGGCAGTTAAATAGTGAACAACATGTCACTATTATGTGTGAGCATGTAGGGGGACTAGGTGGAAGGGGCAGAGACACGGTTCAGTGGAACACATCACACTCCTGTATCTTATCTAAAAGGAGATTATGGAGGGGGAATTCTGAGAGCATGGGGATGGGTTCCAGCATGACCTGCTCTCTTGGTTATTTAACCCTCATCGATATGGTAATGCCTATTATCTGGAAGCAAAGAAACTTCAGGAATGCACACTGATAATATCTGACTCTAGGGTGCTTTGCTGAACGGGGCATGGTACAAGCAGTCCAGACAGGCATCCAATTTTGATTCATCACTAACATGGGACACTCCATTCCTCTTCCTTTCCTTTCTCCTCTTTCAGGCAGATACATTTATTCTAGAATATTGGCTTTAGAGATGGGAGGGCCCAGGAGTAGAAGAAACTGATAAAATAGAAATAACTAGAAGTTCAATCAACGTGATCATGGAATCCTTTTCCCTCCACTGCTGTACAACAATACTTGCCCATGATAGGTCTAAAGCACAGAAAAATATCATAAATGCCTTTAAGTCACAAAGTTATTTTCAATATAATGTAAGGAGTGTGTTTTAGTGAATCCTAAGTCTCGGACAAATGGCTCAATTTAATATTTTTTGAGCGCTTATCAAATGCCAGGCAATCTCCTAGGTACCAGGGATTCAAGCCAAAAATTTAACTCTCAGTTCACTTCCTTTTATTCAAGCATTTTTAAAGAAATAGGATGTTACTGTAATCAGGACTAGCCATTGATCTCTGAGGCAAAGAATGAATCTTGAAATATGAAGACACCATGAAGGATCACAAAACTTCCCAGACAGAAAAGAAAAAAATGGCATTCAAGACACAAGAACAGGTTGTGCAAACCCCATATACGTGCAAGCCATGAAACCTGGCCATGGTTTATCTGGGAGATATTGGGATGGGTTCCAAAAGAAGCTGCCTCCTTGTTGATTTAATTCTCATTCACTGTGGCTGTGCCTGTTACCTGGAAGCAAAGATCCAAGTCATCTGCCATGGCTGACCAAAACAGGCCGGCAGGAGAGGCTGCTGAAGAGTTAACCCACTGCCAAAAGCCCACTGTAGGGAAACCAGAATGATTTCATAGGCATGAATATTCACTGAAGAGAAGAGACATAATGAGATATATTTTTAAAAGATGAATCTGATAGCAGAGTTCCATAAGCTCAAGAAGAAAACGAAGGCTGCAGCTCCCGGAGACCAGTTAGAGGATTCCTGCAACAATGCAAGGCCCTTAATGAAGGTACTAATAACTTTCTGAAAAAGTTAAAGTAATGACCTGCCTCATTAAGAACTAATCAAAATAAAAAAGATTATGGCGTCTTGACATTTTTTAATCGACAATCCCCAATGCTTTTTTTGTAAACCCTCCTTTCCTGATGCTGTTACACTGATTGCCATCCACACCCAACTATTAGCCAGTCTATTTCTACTTACCTTCAGGAATTTAGTTTAAGTAAGGTTTAGCGATCCCCATATTATTGGTTCTTGTAGATTAGTATCTAGTTTCACAAAAGTAGGCTCCAACTTGAATAGTTAAAAAAAAAAAATACAAACTAATCTTTTTCTTTAAAGCTGGGATTGTTCAGAATTGAAACGAACACCATCAGATTTAATTCAAATTGATTTTTCCAGAATGTCAAAAACAGGCAATACCTTTTCCTATTCTGCCATGAAATCTCATTCTTTTAATACACAATTCTATAACCCTTTCCCTTCCCGATCCCCATTTCCCAAACTGTACTAATTTAAGATTCTTAAGGGCCAATGCAAGGGGAAACATTTATGGTCCCATGCAAAGAGACTCATAAAAATAATTAATTAAAAGTGTAACTGGCACTACACAATATGTGTTTAGTGAAGGATACTACTACGTTAAGGATATGGGAAAAAGATGCTCAAGGCAAATTATCGCATCTATAGGGTTAGTGTGATTAACCTGTCACATAAATATGTTTAAGACAAAATGATCGAGAACTAAAAACTATTAAAAAGGTCTCCTGCTGACATTTTATCACTAGACAACTCATACTGCTTTTCTTTCACAGGAAAAAAAAAAAAGACAACTGAAATTCGTTTACTAAGAGCAGCAATATATAAACCTATCCTTAAATAACTCATCCTTTCGGGGCGCCTGGGTGGCTCAGTCGTTAAGCATCTGCCTTCGGCTCAGGTCATGATCCCAGGGTCCTGGGATCGAGCCCCACATTGGGCTCCCTGCTCAGTGGGAAGTCTGCTTCTCCCTCTCCCACTCCCCCTGCTTGTGTTCCTTCTCTCGCTTTGTCTCTGTCAAATAAATAAATAAAATCTTAAAAAAAAAAAAACTCATCCTTTCTTTTTATGCTTTCCATTCCCCCAAATAAAACTTTGTCATCTATATCACATTCCAAAACCAAAACAAACGACTGTATCTCACTAAAGAAGGAAGAATTTTCAGAATGTATTTCAGAGCTTTTACTGAGTATAGTACAAATTATGAATGAATATATTTTATTTAAAACATGTTATTGACAGAAATCTATCAATAATAATGTGAGTATTGTCAAGGGCCTGTCAATATTAATGTAATTATGATTAAGGGGATAACATGGATTTTTAGCTATAATACCAAGTAACATCTCCTGCATTGCTGCTATCAATATACACATTATTATTGACCTGTTCCGAGACTCTCAGTACTAGATGTATTACCATTAGGCATATTTGTCAATGCCTGCTGCCTACAAAAACTCTACATTTAAATTTACAGTCCTGTAAACTTTGTCAGCAGAAACGTTTGATCCTCAAGTATTCCCTAAGGTATCAAACCCATGTATGCACCCACTGGCAGGCTATCCTTTCTCAGATCCACAATAATCAACTAATTTTTAGTATGACAGTGTTGCTGCCACACTATCCTGAGGGTTCAAGTAATCAAATGGATGAGACAATATATTAATTTTTTCCTTTTAGGTTTGAAAAACATTTAAACTAATGTTTCATATTATCAGGTTATGTGAATCAAGTTCTATAACTGGAGATCTTAAGCTTTGAACCTATACCCTACTATTTTATTTCCTTTGTGTAGTCAGATAGATTTACTGTCCATTGTATTGAAATCAATACTAATAAATGGGACATGCATCAAAGAGGGATTTCACAGGACACCGATTCCCAGAACACATTTCAAACATGAGCAAAAGAGAAAAAGCTATGACTGAGACTCATTAAGACACTGTGACCTCTGGCACTGTGAATAGGCCTAGAAATCAACAACTAGAAGTTCAAATCCCACTTCTGCCACAGGCTTGCTAAATGACTTGTCACTACTCTTTTGTTCTACTCTTTCATCAAATATAAACCAAGTTTCAATAGTTTATAGGTATCTAATGTTATAAATCCCAATTGTACTCTTTTGGATACAGACAAGACATGTGTAATTTTAAACTTCTGTTGTGGATGCTAGACTTCTAAATTACTCTTAACTTAAATGTAATCCTCATCAAAATCCAAATAGGATTTTTCTTTTTGGGACTGGCAGTGAGTACACAACAAAATGTTTCTAGGATAAACTTCAAAATCGCATAAATTGCTCAAAAAGATGAGCAACAATAAGTAACTTGCCCTAGCAGATATATAGATAACATTTTTTTTAATTTGGAGAGAAAAGGGAACTGAAATCAAATACTACAATCATCAAGATTATAATTAGTCTTATATAATGGAGTATTTCCTATTTCATTTACTTATTTAAGATACTTATTCAAGTATCTAAAACTAACACCAACCAACGTTTCCCTCTGGTTTTTTAAACCTTAAAACAGAATCTCCAATACCTTGGTCTAGCTTTACAAATACATTTTTAAGAGAGAAGCATGCTACTCATAATCTTTTCTTTCAGAAAGTTGATACTTCTGAGTCTTTAAGAGAGAAAGCATGTTGTGAAAATAAAGAGCAGATGTTTGAGTGAATATAGGGAAAGAGAGTTAAACTGGTACTGATTAGTTCTGTATCTTAGACCAGGTTCACCAACAGGCTGTGTGACTCTGGACAAGTCATTTTATCACACTATACTCTCTAGCAGTTAAAATATATAAAAATAAATTTCAAAAAATCAACTGTAAAAAGTCTACCTATTTAGAATCCTTATAAGAACTATTTTAGGAATCCTTGGAAGAGGAGGAAAAAAAATAAAAGAACTGCCATTTCCAAATGCAGAAATGATAATGTTGAGTGTCAAAAAGGCTAGAGAAAAGTGGAGAAATCAGAAGAGAGTATGTGAGATGGAGACACAATCATAGAAAAAAAAATAGCAAAGCATCCGGAAGACAATACCCACCAGCTTAACAGTTTACAACTGTAGTAAATATATACCACTTACCAGTTATCAAGTGCTAACAAGGGACTATCACAGCTAAGTATCCTTTGCAAAATTAAATATTAAATCATTTAATCCTTACCGATATTATGAAAGAGGTTCTTTTATCATTTGTTTTAAAACAAGGAAACTGAAGCACAGAGAGATTAGCTGACTTGTGTAAAATCACACAACTATTTTAGTGTATGTGCTGCCGAGTGGCAGAGCCATGCTCCAAACTAGTGTCCTGGACTGACAAGGTGGTGATGGGCCTAAAAGATGAACATAAACACTTTAGGAGGATACCACAGGACATGCAAATGGGGCTATTTTAAAAGGCTAAACACTAAAAGATTAAGAGTATAGGCATGAACTTACAGCAAAAATTACAATCCCAGGATGAACAAACAAGAGCCACATGAAACACATGAAGCAACTAGATCTTTTAAGTGCTCTATAAATTTAGAAAAGGGCTCTAGAACCTACGAAGAGAATTTTAAATGACTTGCAAATTATTGGCACACATGTTTAATTGCATATTTTATGGCATTCAAGACAACATGGAAGGACACCTAGGTAGCTCAGTTGGTTAAGCCTCTGCCTTCGGCTCAGGTCATGATCCCAGGACCCTGATACCCGAGTCCCGCATCGGGTTCCTTGCTCAGCGGGGAGCCTGCTTCTCCCTCTGCCTCTGCTGCTCCCCCTGCTTGAGTGTGCGCGCTCTCTCTCTCTCTGACAAATAAATAAATCTTAAAAAAAAAAAAAAAAGAAACAACATGGAAATATCCACAAAGGAACAGAGGTATTACCAATGGGAAAGAAATACCATGTGACACATTATTATCTGTGAGGCATTATGTTTTCTTCACACTGTTTATCTCACTTAATCCTCATAACACAGTAAAAACTATCATGTCCATTTTAGAAGACAAAAGTTAGGCTTGAGAAGATTAACAACCTGTTTAAGGTCAGACAACAATCAGTAAATTTCTGGTAAACAGTAGAGAAATTGTTGAACACACTAAGGAAGTTAATAATTAGTATGGATATGTGGTAAACCTGGAACAAATTCAATCCTGCAGAGCTCAAAACAAAATTTTTTCCCTCAAGATCATTCACAAGACCAGACTGCCAGTCAAGCTCCCAAGACTGTAAATGGGGAAAGAAAGTAAAGGAATGTGGTAAAGTTGCCCATGTTGCCTGGGATGCATCTTGTGTACATTCTCTCTCCCTGACTATATACATGTGGTCAGAAAACCATTCAAAGAGACTGAATGTCCAATTTGAACAAAGGGAATATGTGGGTGAAAAGATGAGGCATGAACATTCATTTAACTGTTATGAACACATACTATATGCAAGACAGAAGCAATGCTAATTCATCTAACATTAGAAGGGAACAGTTATGCAGAATCAAAACAGAATTATTCTACAGCTTTTTTTTTTGTCTTAATAGTAAGAAGACAACTTGGATGAAATTTTATCTCACCTTATTGACAGGCAGTTAAGGAGGGAGAGGCCTGAAAAAAAAAAAAAAAAAAGAAAACATTAAATAGAGTAACAAGCAATATAGAAAAGGGCATTTTGATTGCATAGATGGTAAAAGATTGAAAAGAAGTTGATTAACGCTGCACAATAGGAAGGACAGAGGGTGCTAGACATCCTCTTCCCTGTTTCCACTTCCATGGAGAGAAATCACAGTGCTGGCATTTGCAGTGCCAGGATTACATGGGGCAAATGGAGCAGTACAGAGCTTTTCTCCAGAGGTTTCTTCCACATTCCAAAGGAACTGAAGAGGAACACGGAATGTTTAGAAACTGCTGTCATTTCACAGGAAGGAGGTAAAGGGGACATCCAATTTGCTTCGAGGTTGCCCAAGATAATCAAGGGAGGAAAAAAAGGAGCAAGTGATTCAGAGCAGAACTTTTGTCCAGAAAGAAAGATTGTGCATATGGCATACATTTCCCTTGTGCTATAGGAACCTGAGCACAGTGAAGTGCAAGAGAGAAGGAAAATTTAAAATTACCTGATGCTGTGAGGAAAACATGGGGCTAAGACTTAAAATGCAAATTTAGTAGTAATGTGATGTTGGGAAAGACTGTTAATGTCTTTAAGATCCAGTTACAGAATATGTAAAATGGAAAATATCTGCTCTTCCTATTGCAGAGATTATTATGAGCTTCAAAAATAAGCAAAAATTTTATGGTTAAAATACCAGGGTAGAAGGAAGAGAGAAAAATAAAGAATTATGATTCTGATCACAAAGAATTAAATTTGAAGTTTGTATTTATTAAACAAATGAGACAATATAGACCTGTTTGTAGCTTTTAGTAATGAATTAATTACAAATGTATCTTTTACTATTAAAAAAAACTACTAATCAAATGAATGCACACGGGATACAAATGAGTAATTTGAAACAGAATCATAATGCTAGATACAACACAGATCTAGTCTAAGACATGAATTTAAATTTCTTAACAGAAACACTTTTTTTTTTTCAAACAGAACACATACAATAGCTGCTCTTGTAAAATAGGGTTGAGTGTCTGCTTGCTTTGTCTCTCCCCTATGTGGCTCCAGGAAATTTCTATAGGAATTCTTCTTCAGAACATATTTAAAACCACAGATTGAATGCTACCCCTAATTTCTAAAAATGAAGAGAATAAGGCCACGAGGTAGGGCTGGTCAAAGGAAACCAGAGTCAGGACTAACACTCAATTCTCTTGACTTAGACTAGTATTCTCCTTACTATGTCCTGTTACTTCCATTTTCTTCCTTTTTTTTAAAAAAAAGGAAAAAAAATAACTGTATAATAAATAATAACAAATACATATATGTACCTTTTTTTTTTTTTTTTTACTTTTTAAATAATTCCACTCTCTCTCTTTTTTCCCAGTCCCCTTCTGACTCAAATCATTCAACTCTAACGTTTCTGGATGGAAGTAATTGATAATACGGGCAGATCAGAGGGAAGATAAAGTAAAAAAAAAAAAAAAAAAAAAAGTCAGCCACCCCAAGTTTATTTTGTTCAGGTTTAACTAAAGATAACACATTAGGGGAAGATGTTTAGACTGCAAATTGTGGTGTGGATAAAATCTCAAACTCCCTGCAATTGCCTGTAATTGTTAAGGTAAAAAATTCTCAAGGCGCATCACAGAATACCAGAACACGTTAGATGTGGGCGTTCAACAACTGGGTCTCCGGAAAAGCCCTTTCACTAAATGTGGTATTTTTGGAAAATGGAACCTAAAGAAATAAGAAACAATGACTTTTAATTTAAAGCACCAGAAGAAAAATGTCAATTATTCTCACACTCTCAGTTACCAGAAATCAATGTTAAATGTAACAAACTCATCGCAAGCAATAACGTACGAACGTTCTCAACGGCTCTTCCTCCCGAAGAAAATTAACACTGCGTCTAAGTTCACAGGCTTTCAAAAATGTTAGAAACGTAAGCATCCTCTATTTTTGTACCAAATAGAACACTTTACACGAGCCATGCGATAGTAAGGAGTTTGGACACTGCGTAATTTTTAAGGCATTCTTAAAAAGTAAATCCCACCACCGAAAAGTGCGCGGAAAAAAATGTGAAGTGTTTTAGAAAGTCACCTCTCGTGGAAGGCAAAGGAACTCAAGTCTAGCTGTGTTTGTCTTTTTTCTCTTAACGGTGCGATTCTAAGACTATTTTTAGGAGCTCAGGCCTACTTCCTTGCCTTTCCCAAATCAGACTCGGATTTGCTTCTTCCAGGAAAACGGGAAGCCAATAAACAGGGAAACTCAAGCCAAGGGCGGCAGCGACAACGTCGTGAAACTCCACGCCCTCCCGGCTGTGAGCAAGACCTCAGGTTTGCAGTCCGGCTCTCTCGGGCAAACACTGACCTTAGGAGTGTGCGAAACGCCCCCGTTCCACGTAACTTTCTCTGAGACATTCTCTGGGAAGCTTGGTTTCTCCCAGCAGAACCTGGATTACCCAGGCTTCCGGAACTCGCGGGCTTCCGGAGCGACGCAGGACCCGGAAGTGTCTGAGAAAAAAAGGGGAAATTAAACCAAGGAGAACTCAGCTTTCGAGCGTGGCGGAAGGCCCCGGACAGCCCAGCAGGAGCGAGCGCCGAAGAACCGAAGGGCCGAAGGGCCGAAGAGCCGAAGAGCCGAAGAAGACACCCGCGCGCGGTGATTGGTCGGCGGGCCACTCTGAGGAAAACGGATCTGATTGGCAGGATGGTCGCGAACCCGTCAGCCCCCGGTCGGGGCCGTGCGTGAAGAGGCCTCCGTGTCAAGAGGCCGCGGGGAAGCTGGGGCTCTCTGAGGGCAGGATTTTCCCTGCCCTTGGACAACGCGGCGTGCGGCCAGACCAGCGCCGCCGAGTGGCAGCGGGGTGCCTCCGCAGCTCCCGGGCTCCTGGCTCGCCCCGGGTGGAGGGCTCACAGCGGAATGGCCTCTTGGGGAGGGAAGCCCTTGGGGGAGGGGTGGGCAGCTTCGGGGCAGGGGCGGTTTTGCTGCACGTGCGTGCCGAGGGTGGCTAGCTTGTGGACCTCTGCAGGCTTGGAAGGCGGGTAGCCCCGTCCAGTGAGCCGTCGTCCTTGCGCGGCTTCGGCCCGGGAGGCCCTGCGGGTCGCCTCGACGCGCTCGCGCCGTGGGGGAGTGAGCACCCGAGCGCAGCAGGGTCCGTCTGAATCGCCAGGAACAATTAGAACCCGGGCAGCCTGGTCGTCCAGCCCTGGGTAACTGAGTCTGAATTTCTAGCACTGGGGCCTGAGGGAAGGTGTTTTTTGAGAGTTCACCAGCAATCGTGTGGCAGCGTGAATTGTCACTGCCTACGGATTCTGTGGTATGGACCCCAGTGTCTTGGCCAGAGGGTTTGCTCTAAGCTTTGGAGAGAGGTCGGTAAACCTTCCTGCACATAGTAGGTCTTGGGAACGTTTTGTTGCCTCACACCCTCTTCTCCCCAAGAGCACACAGTCCTACAACAGCTGTACCGTTAACATGTTCCCGCGCGTGTTCTGTAGAAGCAGTATTACACGACAGCTTTTACTTTTTCAAAAAATAATTTTCTTTGGAACAGAATTCATACTCTGTTCCACAGAATATGAAACATTATGGATAACAGAACATTTGTTAATGAATTTTGACACTGCTCAAATTCATCTTTACGTCAAAGGTGTACGATTTAGCATACCTGCAGTTCTGTCGTCTCCCATGCGTTAAGGAGATCTTGGGAAAAGCAGTCCCAAGAAGGATGGTGTTGATGGTTTCCCGAATTAGTTAAAAGTCCTTCCCAGCCCATGAACCAGCAGTGCAGATGAGACAGAGTAGTAGCTGCAAGGTAAGAGGGTGTGTAGTTCACTTGGCTCAGGAGGGGGGATTCTTCTAGAGCTGCGGTTGGCCGATGCAGGAGCTGCTGGCCACCTGAGGTGCGGGTAGGCCAAACAGGCCTGAGTAAAACGCACACTGGATTCCTACGGGTATAGAATGGAAAAAAGAGAACGTAAACTAGTTCATTTTATATTGATGGCATGTTGAAATGAGAATGTTTTTGAAAATTTAAAATTACGTATGTGGGGGGCGCCTGGGTGGCTCAGTCGGTTAAGCGACTGCCTTCGGCTCGGGTCATGACCCCGGAGTCCCGGGATCGAGTCCCGCATCGGGCTCCCTGCTCGGCGGGGAGTCTGCTTCTCCCTCTGGCCCTCCCCACCTCATGCTTTCTCTCTCTCTCAAATAAATAAATAAAAAAATCTTAAAAAAAAAAAAGATGTAAGTAGATGTAAATACAATCTTTGTACATACTATGGCTTCAAAATGTAATTTTTAAGAAAAAGTGATGCCTCGGGGGCGCCTGGGTGGCTCAGTCGGTTAAGCGACTGCCTTCGGCTCAGGTCATGATCCTGGAGTCCCTGGATCGAGTCCCGCATCGGGCTCCCTGCTCGGTGGGGAGCCTGCTTCTCCCTCTGACCCTCCCCCCTCTCATGCTCTCTGTCTCTCACTCTCTCTCTCTCAAATAAATAAATAAAATCTTAAAAAAAAAAATAAAATAAAATAAAATTACGTATGTGGCTCCTGTTCCACTTATGCTGAATGGTGCTGTTCTGGAGGGTAAGAAAATCTTTTTTGAAGAAGACCAAGGCTTTCATTTAGTAATTGTGAAGGAAGGCAGCCATGTTGTACTTTTCAGGTAGGCCAGCAGATGTACCTGCTTCATTTAATTTTTATGGAAGTGGGAAAAAAGCACCCCGAAAAGAGTAATACAGAGGGCATTTTCAGAAGGCAAGCTCTAATTCGTGGAACCTTGTGTATGTCACATGAACATCACAAGAGCTGTTGATAATAATAAATGGACCAAGCTAGCAAGATATTTGACTTATGTTTAATGAATCTGATTAAGAATGTAAAACATGTAGAGCATTTAAGATTTTGCTTGAAAATATTTAAAATAAGCTCCAACTTTTATCATTTAACCTCTTGATAGAGTATACCTCTTTATTTTTCCAGTGAGCTAGTAAGCTGAAATTTCAGGGAAGCTTTGCTTCCAATTTTCTATACTTAATTTAAAAATACATTTGTTTTTCATTCCTTTATTTAACAGAAGCTTGCTGGGGGCCAGGAGTATTGCTAAGCAGTGTTGCAAAGGTGAACACCCAGACATAGTCCTTACTGTCTTGGAGCTAATGAGTACCAATTCAGAGACAGTGAAAAAGTAGATAACCACAGCATGCTGTATTTGCCTTTTGAGTGTTTTACCTCTGTAAATGCAACATGTTAATTGTTTAAACCTAGGATTTATAAGTTCCTGCTCAACATGTTAATTAAGAGTCTTACTAGGACTTGGCTATGGGCTTAAAATATATTAGTAAAAAATCAAAGTATAATTAATTCATCCATTAATTATGAGAACTTAAGAAAAAATTAGAGTATTTCTTTATAAAGAAAAGATGAAAAGAATTATAATAGCATCTTATTTATGATACTTGTAGCCTTTCAGCAACTTTTAGGTTCTAAGGAATTTAATAATAGAAATGTACAGGAGGCATTGATTTATGCCCCTAACATAGTTTAAAATTGCTGACTTTAAAAAGTTAAATCCATTTTAGCATATTACATAGTTCTTAGATCAATATATGGAGTCTTTTAGGAAAAAGTTAAACAGATCTTATGTTAGTTTACTACTGTTGCTGTAACAAATTATCACAAAGTTAGCAGCTCAAAACAACACCAGTGTATTGTCACACGGTTCCGTAGTCAGAAGTCCAACTTTGATCTCACTGGGCCAAAATCAAGGTGTCCATAGGTCTGTGTGTCTTTCTACAGGGTGTAGGGAAGAATTTGTTTTTTTTGTTTATTCAGGTTGACGGAATTCAGTTCCTTGCTGTGGTAGTATTGGTTCCAGGTCAGCTCATCAGCTGAGGGCATGTCCCCAACTTCTGCAAGCCATCCATATTCCTTGGTTGTGGCCCTCTCTCTTTCTCTTCAAGGCCAACACTGCTGGGTTGAGAGCCTTTCATGATTTCTCTTACCTTTTCTTCAGTTGTTTTCTAATTGCAGTCTTTTAAGAATCTAATTAGATTGGGCCTACCTAGGTAATCCTGGATAATCTCTCCATCTCACGGTCCATAACCTTAATCACATCTGCCATGTCCCTTGTGCCATGGTAAAGTAGCATATTTACAGGTTCCAGGGACAAGGGCGTGGGCATTTTTAGAGGCCGTTATTCTGTCTACTGCAGATCTTAATTGGGGCCATGTGGTATATACGGCATTTCTTACCAGTACTCTCAGTACTTTAGGATAGAATAATGTTAATAATAACAGGTAAATTTTATTGGATGTGTAATATGTTCTAGGCACTATTCTAAACTCTTTTTCTGCATTTATTCATTTAATCCTCGGAAATGCCCTAGGAGAAAAGCACTATTATTATCCCCATTTTTAGATAGGAAAACAGTTGCAGAGTGGGGAAGTCTCTTGCCTAACTTCTCACAGCTATTAAGTGGTGAGTGAGGATTTGAACCTACACAGTCTGGTTCCAGAGCCTCTGCGTGCTCTGAGCCACAACACAGTAAAAATTATTTCTGAATGTCTGGATTTACTAAACATGGTTAGTGATATAGTGATGAGTTTGGCATCACAATGTCTGGATTCAAATTCTACCTTTACCAGTTACTGGATGACCCTGGGCAAGTTACTCAACCTCTGGGGGTCTCACTTAACAATAAACTGAATTAATAATAACACTTGAGGATTAAATGAGGCCCTATATGTACAATACTTAGAACAGTGTCTTCACAAAGTAAGCTATTGCTAGCTATAATTATTGACAATTCAACATTTAAAAACAGTAGTTAATTGTAAAGAAAATGTTTCCTTTAGGTGATTTCAGTCTCTTCATAAAGGAAGATTTTTTTAAAATATAATTAAAATTAAAAATAAATTTTTAATTAAAATTTTTCTTTTAATATACCACAATGCTATCTCCTTTCTCAGACACTGATTTCTCCCCACTCCAGTATAACTTCCATCTTTCTAGCACTGTTAGTTTCTAGTGTTATCTGATTGTACACTGTAAGCACTTCGTCCAGACTCTACTTGCCCAGGTTAATGTCCAGATGAATTAGAAGGGTAGCAGGATACAAAATCCAAATACGCCCTCTCACCGTCCATCAGCCTAGTGTTAACACAGCCATCATTGCTAACTTCTCAGTGTTCTCTTTTGCTTTATTCCTTGAGGGAGGCCCATGGCATATCCTGGGTCCCTGGCCACTTGCCTTCTAATACCACTCCAAATCCCACCCTCTCTTCTAATAATCTCTGCTGCCATTGCCTTATTTCAAGCTCTCATCATCTCTGCACTTTAAATCATTTCCTGGCAAATCTGTGGCCTCCAGCCTTCCTCCCTTCAGGTTTAATCTCTTCCCTCCTCACCAGAGTGATCTTTCTAAAGTACTAAACTCATGTTATTCTGTTACTCTCTTTCTTCAAACCCTTCAGTGTCTCCCCCACACCCCAGTTCCTACAAACATTCCTTTTTCTATGTCTCTTAACACTAGTTAGGTGCTTCTACTGTAGCATTTAAGGTATCACAATTGTTTTTTTAACACTAGTCTTTCCTTCTAAATCATGAACTCATTGATAGGGAATAAGAGATGGTTTTGGGGGAGCCTGAGTGTCTCAATAGGTTGGGCATATGACTCTTGGTATCAGCTCAGGTCATGATCTCAGGGTCCTGGAATTTAGCCCCATGTGGGGCTCCACACTCAGTGCAGAGTCTGCTTGTCTCCCTCCCCTCCGCCCTCCACCCCATGCTCCTAAAAAAAGAGATGGTTTTGCTTGAATGAATTTATTATATTATTTTGTCATTATCTATTTACATGTCTGTCTCTTGTCACTTAAGCTGTGAGTTCTTGAAGGGGAGGCTCATTGCTTTATTCATTTCTTTTTACCTCTATGCCCAAGACAGAGGAGGTGCTTAGTAATTGCTGAATGGATGAAAAGGAAAAATAACTCAGAAAACATACAATTGAAAAAATTCTGCTTAAGCCTAAAACAGTATATAAAGCAACTTACCGGGAATATATAAGGTTATGATTTAGAAGAAGCATAACTGGAGCCAGCTTTGAATTCTGACTCTGCCACTTACTGCAAATGCACTCTTGGGCGAGCTAATTAAGCCTGTATCTTCTTTGTCTGTAAGACAGGGATGACAGTAGTAACCATCTCTTAGGGTTAACAGATCAAATGAGTTAATGTTTCTAAAGTGTCTATAATAGTGTCTACCACATAGTAAATATTCTAGAAGTGTTTGCTAAGTGAAAACACAATAGTTTATATTCTCATTGCTTTTGATGATAGCGAATGTCTTTATAATACAGTGATTAAAAAAATAGCCCAGAGTTTTGTGATTGTGATGTTTAGAGATTTTTAACTTTCCATGATTTTTAATATTTTACATTATACAATGACCATGTATAGTCATTGGGCATTTAGAGAGTACTGTGTATGATTCCTCTCATGAGTAAGTTACATATTTTCTCTTTGTATTATTTTTCTGTGACCCACCATAGTATAACAAATTACTACAAACTTATGGCTTAAAATAACATACATTTATTATCTTATGGTTCTGTGGATCAGAAGTCCAACACTAATCTCACCAGGCTAAGATCAAGTTGTCAGCAGAGTTGCATTCCTCTCTTCAAACTCTTGGGTAGACTCCATTTTCTTGTCTTTTCCAGCTTCTAGGAGGTGTCCACATTCCTTGACTAGTGGTCCCTTTTCTCCTTCAAAGCCAGCAATGTTGTATCTCTGACCAATCTGTAGTCATACCTCTCTGGGTTTTAAGGCTCTCTGGGAAGGCTGTCTGTTTTTAAGGATTCCTGTGATAAGAATTAGGTCCACATGGGTAACCTAGGGCAATGTCCCATCTCAAAGTCCTTGACTTAATTGCATCTGCAAAGCCCTATTTGCCATGTAATTTATTCATGGGTCCTGGGGGTGTTCAGGTAAGGGCATTTTTAGGGGACCATTATTCTGCCTACCATACACTTGCACTATAAAATGAATTACTGCTAAAAGGTACATAGGTTGTGCTTTCTGAAAATGGAAACAATATTAACTAAAATGTGAACAATTGTATCAGTATCATTTATCATGTATTCCTCTGGTGGTTGGTGAGTGGTATCTGCCTAGCATAGTGTTAAGGTACTGCAGGGCTCACTGATCAATGTCTGTTTTTAAGGACTTTTATTAAGGAGTGGAGAATAAACTCATATAGTTGAATATCTGTTAGGGGCTAAGCACTCTACAATGAATTTCAGATATATCAGTCCTATTTAATTTCCACAATAACTTTATAACATGTGGTAGGCAGCCTAAAGATGACCCTCAATGATCCCACCACTAGTATTGTATGACCTTGTGTAATCTTGTCCCTTTGAGTGTGCACTGGACCTGTTGACTATCCCAATAAAATGGAGCAGGACAATAGCAATAGGATATTATTTCTGGGATTAGGTTACAGAAGAGAATGACCCCTCTTGCTTATACTATCTCTGTTTCCCTTTTACTAGCTTGTTTTGATGAATCAAGCTACAATGTGGTATGTTGCCATATAGAGGGGCCAACATGTCAAGAAACTGAGGGTGAGCTCCAGCCAATAGCCAGGAAGTAACCAAGCCCCTCAGTCCAATAGCTTGTGGGTAACTGAATCCTACCAACAACCAGAGCATGAAATTAGAAGTGGACCTTCTCTAATAGAGCCTTGAGATTACAGCAGCCCCAGTGAACACCTTGATTGCAGCTTTGTGAGAGATCCAGAGGCAGAGAACACTGCTAATCCACGCCCCAGATTCCTGACCTATAGAACTTATGAGATAAGAAATATATACATATATTTAAAGATTTTATTTATTTGACAGAGAGAGAGATAGCGAGAGAGGGAACACAAGCAGGGGGAGTAGGAGGGAGAAGCAGGCTTCCCGCCGAGCAGGAAGCCCAATGAGGGGCTCGATCCCAGGACGCTGGGATCATAACCTGAGCCGAAGGCAGCTGCTTAACGACTGAGCCACCCAGGTGCCCCGAGATAAGAAATATTTTTTAAGCCATTAAGTGTTGGGGTAATTTTTATGCATCAATAGATAACTAAAGATATTAATACTGTTTTAGTACAGATGAGGAAAAAAGAACCGAAGTGATAAGGCAACTTTGCGGGTCTCCCAGTTAGTGAAATAATGATGATGATAGCAATAAAATTATAATTGATAGTAGCTTACATTTCTTGAGTACTTACTAGATGTTAGGCACCTTTCAAATAATTTTATGTATATCATCTTAGGTTATTACATCAACTCTATGCAATAGGTACTATAATTATCTCATTTTATAAATAATGAGATTGGAGCATGGAGAGGTTAAAGGACATTCCCAAGATCCCCAGTCAGTCAACATATTGGTAGGATGTGAACCCAGGTTGTATCACTCTAGAGTTTTCACTCTTAACCGCTATAATATAGATCTTCCTCGGCTTACTTATTTAGAGTTCTGTCCCAATAAAACCATCGTAAGTTGAAATTATCCTAAGTCAAAGATGCATTTAGTACACTTAACCTACCAAACATCATAGCTTCTCCTAGCCTGCCTTAAATGTGCTCAGAACGTTTTTATTAGCTCACAGTTGGGCAAAATCATCCAACACAAAGCCTGTTTTATAATGAAGCGTGGATATCTCATATAATTTACTGAATACTGAAAGTGAATAACAGACTGGCTGGATGGTCATAGAATGGTCACAAACGTGTTGACTGTTTACCCTCGTGATTACCTGGCTGACTGGGAGCTGTGGCTTGCTGCCACTGCCCACATCATGAGAGAGGATTGTACTTTATATTGCTAGCCCAGGAAAAGATCCAAATTCAAAATTTCAAGTACGGTTTCTACTGAATGTTTACTGCTTTTGCATCATCATAAAGTCAAAAAATTGTAAGTTGGACTATTGTAAGTCAGGGACTCTTTGTAAATTGTTCCTTCGAGATCTGTGTTATAAGGCAAAAGGATATGGGTATAATAGGAAGAAAGGGAAGGGCTCTAAGAGTTTACCAGCAGTGAGGTTAATCCTGATCAGAGTATTAGGAAATGCTAGAGTGCTAGGGAGCCCTCTGATCTGACTCCTGACGGCTGGGTAGGATTTAGGCTTGTGGCTGTTAGAGGAAGGAATATATTAGATGAGCAAAAGAGGTGGAAAAGCATGAGACAGATGAGAAAACAACATCTCACTGTGTCTAGAGCTGGGGCAGGATGAGGAATAGTGGGAGATTAAAATTAGAAAGGTAATTTGGAGCCTGGTTACAGTTATGTAAAAGATTATGAGTAATTTTTATTAAAAAATTGATCCTGGAATTTTTTTGACAAGTAATTTAAATCAACTACATTTTAGTTTAAACTATACAACAGAACTATTATAGAGATAATATACTAGTGAGTTTGAAATATGGAGAAACCGATTATATGGATTGTATGAAAATAAGAAATTTAGTTACAGTGAAATGCAAAAGAAAAATAGGGATGTACATGGAGCATTTTGTGTGATTAGATTTCTTAGATGTATTCAGTTTGTGTTTAGTTAAAGTAAAATGGCATGAATATCAAAATTTGCAAGACTTTATTTCCTTGTAAAAACAGTACTATTTGTGGTTACATTCAAAGCACATTAAGTATTTCACTAAAAATAGGGCATGTAGAAATAAAAAGTCATTATGATTGTGTTCTCAATTACCTGGGAGTAGGCCTTGAAAACACTACTATGGAAGAAAATCCTATAAAGCAGGGCTGAAAACATTATCCTCTCTTTTTCTCAAAACATCATTCAAATTCACTAGATGGAAATTTAATTTTGTGAGATGTCTGTACTGTTCAAATTTGTTTATGGTGTGAGCTTTCAATTTAGACAATTTATCATTACTTGGAGAGAAACTTTTTCTCTTAAGCCAGATTGAGTTTCCTTTCCAGGGAATAGATGAATCCAGGAAAAATGTTTCCATAGCTCATACCTAGCCAAAAGCAGTGGCCATGGAGGAACGGACTGCTCATTAAATAATGACAAAAGGAAAATACGCGTTCTCTTTTCTCATAGTTTCTCTGTGACCTTGACATGTCTCACAACTCTCCAGTCCATAGAGTCAGGCAGGTTACATTTTAATTCTTAAATTTTGGGGCTGAACTTCTGTTTCACAACAGTATTAAGCAGGTGATTGCAAATATGAAATACATAGAAAGGCTTGACTTTGATTTGTGTCTGACAGTTGTGTGACCTTTGGATAGTCTCTTAACTGTCATGAGCCTCAGTTTCTTAATCTCTCATCTGTTTGACATGTCCTCTAAGATTTCTTTTTTGTTTTAATGGATTAGGAATCTAAAGGACAACTCTGTAAGACTGCAGTTTCAAGCCAATTCTACGCTTAAACATGTGGGCCTCTACGCTGTCTCCATGTATTTTTTGAAGCTATCTTTTCTATGTCTGCAAGTTTTCCACAATAACATAATTACATCCATAAGAGAGGCTAAGTCCTAAATTCTTAGCCTAGCCCCAATTTGGCTCCTCTTCTTTTTATTTTTGATCTCATAGTTTAGGAGAGGATACTCCCTCCACCTCTCAGGCAGACAAATTCTGTACCAGCCCTAGAGGAATAAGCCTGAAGTCATTTCCTTATAAAATCTCTCCCTTTTTTGCATGTATTTAAGTATTTGTACTGTATATCTTACTACTATAACAGAGGAAGTTAGAGAGGAGAAGGAAAAAAAAAAAAAGATGGCAATTATTCAACCTGACACCATTAAACTTTGCAACCTCAGCATCCAATGCATTGCTTCATCCCCAGCCCAACTCCCAACCCTGGAGGATTGCAGTGACTCTGAGAGGCAGGGAAAATTTCTTCAAAAAGAAACCTTGGAAACCATAAGGTGTTTCAAACAAGAGCTATTGACTCATTACATCAGAGGTTTAGAACCAGTCTGCAGTCAATATTCTTGTGTACCTCCAAAATGTAGGAAGTAGAATAAAGATTTATATAGGTGCATGGGGATTTCACATGATTTCTAAACAGTCTGGGAAGAATCCAGAAGTCCTGATTCTCTTGAGTTTCTGAATTAATGCATTGTTTCTCCTGTAACTCATTTTAGAAGGATCTAATAACTAAACATTGCTCCTGATTATCTCTGGGTCGGAGAATCCCCTGAAAGTTGGATAAAGCAATGCTGTCAGGTTAAAAGAAGGGGCCTGGAGTTAAGGAGACTTGATCGCTTGTGTTCACCTTCTCTGTTGAGCTGAGTGTCCTTGGGAAAATGATAGAACTCCTGAGGGCCCTAGTACTGCATGTGAAAATGAAGAGTATGGCTGGATAAGTTTTGAGAACCTTTCCAGTTCTAAATTTATACCATTCTAAGGATAAGGTGCCGCTTGCCTATAGATACTTAGGATTAGACCCAGATACCAAGGTGAGTGAATGCCAAAGGGTAGCGTGCTTAGCTAGGCTTTGACATTATCCAGAGTTGTAGAAGCACAGCTTTAGTCCACTTTGATTCCAGAAACTTCTGAGGAGAAAAGTAGCACAGAGAATTGTCAAGCAAGTTAGGCCTGCTATTGCTATACCATCTCTAAGTGTTTTGTTTCATAGTATTCAACTTACAGAGATTTAATAACGTCACAGTGTTCTTTTTAGCCATTTTTATAGATAGTATAAAATCTCTGATTTCTATATTTATTCCTTTCAAATTCTATCATTTTAAAATTATCTTTGTTAGAAAATCCTACTAAGTTTCACTAATGACAATCAATGATACAAGATTTTTACTGCTTGTCTGACACTATATTAATCACTTTGGAAGGATATAAACACTTACGTGCAAATGCTTGTCTACTAGGAGAGGAGAAAAACACAAAGAAATGAAAAGAAACAACAATAAAAATCAAAACACCTAGGACATTTTGTAGGAGAATGGAATTAACCTAAAAGGGAAAATGCATGCTTTGGTTTTTTAATAAAATAATTTTTGTGAGGACTTTTGTTAAAGATTATTTTACTTAGAATCAGGTTGAGATCTTTCTTTCCCCAGCATGCAAACTCTCTTTAAAGATAAATGTTGCAGTGGTATTTTTAATTACTGAGGCTGGGTACTTGTTTCCTCCTTACATTCACGTACTTCCAAAGGGATTTGGAACATGGAAGAGTTCCATAGCTGTTTAGAGAAATGGGAACTTAGGTCTCTCTAATTACAAACATTACTTCCATTTGTAGCCAAGTTCAGGCTCTATTCTCTGTAGTACTGAACCTTCCAAGTTGTGTTACATCCATATAATGTATGATCTGTGTGTTCTGGAACATCCAAGCATTGGTGAGTCTCTAGGATACATGAAGGCCAGTTTGTTTCAGCTAGCTTTGCTGTGAGTTATTTTTTTCTATGTGGTTAGTGAATTACCAAATACACATTTAACTTAGGAAATAAAATTTTGTAAATTTCTCTCCTTCCTGAGTAATTGTAGCTCAAACACAATGCAGCAATAATGTAGTCTGCATCTCTACAGGCCAGCTACCCGAAGTGGTGCCTGAGCACTATTCATAAGCTTAAGATGACCAGAAACTGCTCATTTTGTGGTAATCATGATGGATTTCTGCTCACCTATCAAAATCTTACACCATATCCGAGTGCGTTTAAGTAATATTAGTGAAGGAAAATATTTCTAAGGTATAATTAAAAAAAATAATGCTAACCTATAACACAATACTAATTTATAATAAAGTATAGGTGGCTCATATTTCTGCTTAAGGTTAGGCTATTTCACTCTATTTTGTGAAATAATATTAATGACTAATATTTATATAGTACCAACAACTATTCAAAGTGTTTTACATATATTAGCTCACTTAATATTCACAACTTTGTGTAGTAGACATTGTTATAATCACAATCCCATTTTACAGATGAAGAAAATGAGGCACAGAGAATAAGTAAATTGCCCCTGATCATGAAGGCAACAGGTCAGAATTTGCACTAGTTTCTCGGACTCTGGCATGTGTGTTCTTAATTACTATGACATGCTTCCTCCCAACAAATCAACCTGAACATCAGCTTCCCTTATTTTGAGGCTGGGAGCTATGTTCTGGGACTTGAGCACCTGCAGCCAGAACCTGCTTTTCACTTAATCACTCAATAATAAATGAGTGAGATGGGAAGAAGCCAAATAACTAGCTGGTGACCAGGGCTGGCTACCTAATTTGCAGAGCTCAGTTCAAAATGAAAATATGGGGCCTCTTGTTCAAAAAGTAGGGGGAAAAAGTATCATTAAAGGTACTAAAATATAAAGCCTTTTCCTTTCCTTCATAATCTCTCTTGTCATGGTATTTTTAATTTGCCATTTAATGTTGTTCTAAGTAAAGGGAAATTAAAAGTTTAAATTATTAGCATTAATTTTGCCATTCGTCTTTGTATTGTGCAATGTCTTTTAAATGCAAATAGAAGAGCATTTGACTTGTATGTGGAATCACCAAAATTCTATTTTTTTGGTAGCTTATATCTGAATATCTTTTCTCCTTATCAGAACAGTGGAAACTGCACAAAACTAACTCAACTGTTTTTATGTCACTTCTTGACATACATTTTACTAATACTTTCTACCTCTGACTTACTGATGAGTAAGGAAGGACTGAAAGAAGGATATGTGGGTTGCCCTGTTTTTCCTTTGCTTCCGTGTCATCATTTTTAATATAAAGTAGTTTACTAATACAGGGAGCTAATGTGAGTTAGAAAGAATATGATAAAGTTTCTTGGTTGTTCATATTTCTTAAAACACCATTGTTTTCTCTCTGTTTGAAGCAATTCTGGTTGGAACAGAAAGCATAGCCTCTTGGGACTACTGGTGTCCTTGGTTACTCATCTTTAGACATAACACAGTTACTGTGCACTTGATTTGAGTCTCTCCAAACTTCAGCTTATTATGGGTACCCTGGAATCCTGCTCACGGACCTCATGAGCACACATAAAAATTGGGGGGTAAGAAACAAAACAGGCTGACATGCATTTTGCTTTATCTCCTCTGCCCACATGTATGCTCCATTGTCCCACTGGACTTTACTTACAAAACAAGTTCAAATATGAAATTATTGAGAATTTCATGATGGAAATAGAAGAGCTCTTCTGAGTGCAAGGCCCTGCACAGGTCACATGCCTGTGAAGCAGGCTTTGCTTTGGGCCATTAGATGAGATGGAAGCCGTACTGAAATCATTCTTCCAATCAGCCACAAACATCCCAAACATTATACTAAAGATACAAGTCACTGGCATGGGAGGGTTACGTATGGCCACAGGTGACCATAACAGGGTAGCCAAGCCCACAGAGACAGTGGAGGGGCACCTGGGTTCTCAGTCAGTTGAGCATCTGACTCTTGGTTTCAGTTCAGATCATGATCTCATGGGTCATGAGATTGAGCCCTGCAGTAGGCTCCCTGCTCAGTGGGGAGTCTGCTTGAAGATTCTCTCACTCTTCCCCTCCCCCCATTGTACACACACACATAAATAAATCTTTAAAAAAAAAAAAAAGACAATGGAGTTGACTGGCTACTGCCATATCGAAATGAGGCTGTGGAGAATAAGGATAATGGAAGTTTGCCCGCTAATTCTTAATGGTTAATGACTAAATGTGAAAACTAGGGAGCTTGGTAGTTTTCGCATATTTAAAGGTAGGTACAGTCAAATGGCAGGGAGAATAACTAATTGTGAGAGTTGCAGAGTTTCAGAGATGTTGAACCCTCGGCCAAGGCAGATCTGTTAGGGGAAGCTCAGAGAGGCCTAGTAGGGAAAACTTGGGGATCCTGAGAAGTGGTACAGAGATCTGTGGATGTCCCCAAGAATGCTGACTCTACAGTCCCTCTGGACCCTCTAGATGTGTGGAGGTGACCACCCTTCCCTTCCATAGAAAGGGCTAGCACTTCAGCTGTGTTGGAAGATGCTGCAGAAACCCCTTCTTGTGCCCTGTTCAGATTTACCCTCATCACCTCTCCTAGTAAGTAGGGATAGGATTTTTTAAAGGTGCATGGTCAAGGAGCCAGAATGTAAGTTTGAATAAACAAGAGTATGTTAACTTGGAGGCACTTTCTTAGGAAATAAGGATGACCACCATAGCAAAGACCCTAGGCATGGGACAGTCTGCTACTATGGTGGCTCTCAGAACCCAAGAAAAATAATGGTTGACTCTCAGTAAGTTAGGAATGCCTGAGTTGGCCTGGGAGATGGTAGAGAAAGGGGCAGGAATGCTTTAGAGAAGTGGGCATATTGGAGTGGATATATTATGCAAGGCCAGAAAATCCACGATGAGATTATGTCCCTTGAGAAGGTTGAGAGGACAGACCATTCACCAAAGTCATCAGGAATGTGCTGGTGAGAAAGATATAGGTCAGTAATGATGCTAGGTAGTCACAGAGCTGTGCTCATTTCATAAATTGATGTCCTGTGGGGCCCATCAGTAGTAGAAGCCAGGTGGTGGCGCTTAACCACCAGAAGCCAGCAGGCTACAATTATTTTAGAATCTGGCAAGGTCACCAGGAGTTGCAGAGATGGTAAATAAAGTGTGTGTCCCCAAGGGCAAATAATAGTGCTGCCTAGGATCAATAAGTAAGAAAGAGAGAAAGAGAGGGAGAAAGGAAAAGTGGGAGGGGAAGAGAGAGAGAAAAGAGAAAATTATAGAAGAGCAAGAGGCTGAGAATAGTCCTGCACAATAAGAAACTAAGATCCCTCGCTCAGTTCTCAGAGATAGTCAATTTTCAGGTCTGGAACCCACTGACTAAAGAAGTGTCTAGGTCCCTAAGAGGAAGAGCTCTTCAACCCCATGTAAAGTATATACCATGACACTTCTCCTATCCTTCCCCAAAGAGACTTAAACAGTCATTTATCTGGGTAAGAGTACACTGGGGAAAGGGGAATAAAAAGAGTTATGAGGACTACTAGACACAGGGTCTGAGTTGACATTGGTAACCAGAGACCAACATGTCCTCCTGATTTCCTGTTGGAGTAGGGCTATGGGGACCAGGTAGTACATAAAGTCCTGACTAAAATCCAGCTCACAGTGCATCCACTTGTTCCATGGACCCACCCGGTGGTCATTTCCCCAGTCCTGAATGCATAATCAGAATTGATATATACTTGGAATGGGATTAACTGCCACATTGGGTCCCTGGTCTGTAGAGTAAGTGATATTATAATGGGGAAGGCCAAATGGAAACCTCTAAAACTAATCCCCTCTAACCCCAGCCAAGATAGAAAATCAAAACAGTATTTTATCCCAGTGGGGATGGTGGAGATTAGTGTCACTATTAAAGACCTAGATGATGCAGTAGTGGTGGTCTCTATTATATGTCAAGTTATTTGCCCAGTCTGGCCCCTGCAGAGACCAGATGGATCCAGGAAAATGGCTATCAACTACTGTAGGTCTAACCAAGTAGTAACCCCAACTGAAGCTGCTGTTGCCAGATATGGTGTTGCTGCTAAAATAGTTCAATTAAGGCCTTAGGTACAAGGATGTGGCCATTGACTTATAAAATGCATTATTTTTCATTCCAATGATAAAAGGGGATCAAAAACAGTTCATATGGGAAAAATGACAATATTCATATATGGAAGGAGGAAGAAAAAGGCCAAGCTTGAATTATGGGTGGGTTGACCACGTAATGCCAACTCCCTTATGGCTTTGTTAGACTTTACTTAAACTGCATAGCAGTCTAGAATGCTTCCCAGTATTCTCCCTTTCTCTCCTTCAGTCATGAACAGACTTGTATCATGGTCTGATGGCTCTCTCAGCTGAATCTGGCTGGCTCTTTCTCTTTTTACATAGGATTTTTCCCTAATAAAATTGTTTAATGTTTAATCCTGTCTTGGCATCCAGAAGACCTAGACTTACATAGCCCTCTACCCTAGGTGTGCAGAAATGTTCTTTGATTAGTTTCCAGTTTTCTACTATTTTCCATGACCGTTAGTTCTGTCCTCTTCCATCTGCATAATTCTCCTTGACTACACCTGCAAAAGGCATTCCTTCTCTGGGGATTGAGTGATTTTCTCAGCCTCTGCTTCCCGCTTCTGAATGGTAGGAGACCAACGGACATAGTAACAAATGGTCACAATCATCTTTTAATCCAGGCCAGTGACAGCACAACTTTCACAAAAACATAGCTTTGCATCTTTAATTCTGGTTAGCTCAATTTGCCAATAGTCACACCCATGATTCTTTTTGAGACATGTCTCTTTCTATAGACTCAGTTGCTGGTAACTTAAGTGTACATTCTTCTAGGGGAGAGGCACTTCTTTAGATGTCTTTCTCTGAGGCATTTTGACCAACTGAAAGATTTTATTCATTCTGCTATAGGGCATTTGCTCACACAATCCCATGTGGACCCTCATCCTGCTTGCTCAGTTTTCATTTTCTAGTTCTCGGGCTCCTTTTAGCCTTCACCTCCAACTTGCAGTATCGTTACTAGATCATTTTGTGTATGTTGGAAATACCATGTTGCAGACAATCCTGTTCATTGGACATTCAGACAATTGCTGGGTCCCGTATCTTTATTTTTCCTCTCATGCATTTTCAAAATTTCTATAAACAGGCCTGTTATCTCGGTCAGCTTCTCATTTTTGCCTATTTGCCTTACCTCTCTTTGCTAGAAACTCATTCATGTTTTGGTTGTTGTTTTCATTTCTGTGACAACACATAGAAAAGAGGAGCAAAGACCAGCCCTGGGATACTCCAACATTTAAGTATCAGGGAGAAGAGGAGGATCCAGCTGAGGAGAACGAGAAGGAGAAACCAAGGAGGGAGGAGAAAAAACAAGAAAAGGGATGTCAGGTGGAAACTAGCAATTGTGCTCAATGTTGTTGAAAAGTCAAGACAGATATAGACTGAAAATTGACCACTTGCTTGAGCCACACAGGTCACTGGTGACCTGGACTAAAGCAGTTTTGGTGGAGTGATAAGGTTGGACCCTAATGACAATGGATTTAAGAGGGAACAGAATCTATGTCTTGTGTCTGCATTATGTAAAGAAATCTCTCCCTTCCTCTGAGTTTCTTCAATTCTGCATTTCTGCCAACCCCTTCAATTGGGATAAACCAAACCAGTAGCCAGAGAATCTTTCCTTCTCAGAAAATGGGAGAATGGGAATAATCATACATATTTTAGTACTTTGCCCGCATCTCACCCATTGGTCTGGTCTGTTTGTAGAATCCCTGAAACCATCCCTGTATTTCACCTCACCACTTGCCATGAAGGCTAGCCCGAAGTAGTTTTAGTAATGGTAACAGTTTGTCTTATCCTTTCAATTTGAAGGGTTTGTTTTCCCGTTCTATCAAATGGCTGCTCAGACGAGTATTCAAAGTACAGAAATGATCAGGTTTAGTTTCAAGCTAGTTGGATAAAGAATATAGTTGGCTGGGCAGCAGCTTAGTTCTAGCCTTGATTCTAAAATAGTTGTGTGATTCAGTGAAGGTTCTTGGTTGTAAGAGTATCTGGGCAGATTACTTATGAAAATTTAATCTCTAAAAAGAGAGAGCCTTTATGGTTTCCTTAGATCCATAAAAGTCTGTGCCTTACTGCTCTCAACTCTTCACACATTTTTTTTTAATCGACTTAATCTTCCCAAATGTCTGTAGGGGTAGATGATATTATTCATGCTTTAGAGAATAGAATAAGAAAAGAAGCTAAGAGAGTCTAGGTGGTTTACCATGTTTTAAAGTTGATAAGAGAGGGAACGATTTAGTATTGTAAGCCATGAAGTCTAGTGGCCTCTGTTTGAATCACTGCTTTGTAACTTACTAGCTGTGTGACCTTGGACAGTGACCCAAGTCCTGAGACTCAGTTACTTTAAGGGCAAAATGGGGCTAAGGCCAATATTTGAATTATGAATTGTTGGAACAATACCCATGATAATCCAGGTAAAGGGAATTATGTCAAAGGGCATAATCCTCAGCATGTAGTATGTTTTTGATAAGTGCTAAGTTATAATAAAATATATTTCCTTTACCTTTAATATTGGGCTTGCCACTTGGCATCTGAAGCATATACCAATTACCTGTCTAGTCTTTCAAATCCCATTTTTATTTTAGAATTCTAGTTATGGGAAGATATGAAAAACTATAACTTTTTTTTTTTAGGAACAAATTAGTATAAGAGTAAGAGGAATTTTATCATTTTCTATGCATTTCCAATATCAAAATTGACAAATCAAGGCAGGCCAAATTTGAAAATGTGCAGAGAGGAAGATCACCACTAAATCACCTCATTTATTTTCTCTCTCAAAGATGTATTTTTTAAAACAGCAGGATAAAAAAGGAAAATTGTATTAGAAAAAGGGCCGTTACCCTACCACATTTCCTCAGTGATTGATTGTATTTTCTCCCAGGAATTGAAGAAAAGAAGAAGAGAACATGAGGGTTGATTGCATCAAAAGTGTGACACGAATAAAAGAATCAAGAAATCACATATGTCTGCACAGAAGTCAACTAATAAATCAAAAGCATGTTCTTAGCTAAGTCAGATGTTTCTCTGAAACAGCATATGGCGCAATTCCAATATACTCTATATTCAGCTACCCAACAGGCTGTCTTGTTGCTTTCAACTAGTGAAAAATCTAGCAGCACAAATGTTTATAAGGCTGGTAAAACATTTTAACTTTATTTTATGCCCTGATTAGCTATGACTGGCCTGATGATTACACTGTAAAACCTAAAATCATAAATGGAGAAAATAACCTGTTGGCAGGAGTAAACACTAATTGTTACAATGTCCTATATTAAATGTGTTCATAGTTTCTTTTTCACAGTTATTTTGATGTAAATTTTAACAAGTTTTCTTTCATCTCATATCAAGTCTGTATTTTAAAAAAATTGTTGATTTAAATTTCTGCATCATTTTCAGTTGAGAGTCATAAAATTAACATATGTCGTAATAATTTTAACCCAATCAGATTCTCATAACAGTATCATGTCCTAGTCAGAAAAGAATAAAGATAACTTTTAAAAATGTTATGATGACTGCATCTTACTAGAAAGGATAAGTAAATCCCAATATGATTGAAGAAAACTAGTTCACATGGATTTTTAAACTTTCAAATACTAAAAAGTCTATGACTATGTGAAGATTACTGTGGGTGGATATAACTTTGTAGCAAGGGAGAAACTTGTTAGACTGGAATTAATTGACAAGGGTAGGAGGAATTTGTTTCAGTAGATCATTATTCTCTCTATTTTTCAGAATTATACTTAATTGCCATTATACTGCAATGTCAATGTTAGTCAATGTCAAATCTGAAAACTATATTCCACCCCCATACATCTCTTGACCAAAAAATGCGACCACTCATGATTGTCGGGCGCCAATTCTAAGTAACGGCAGAATTCTACAGGAAATTATTGAGTGCTATATTTTATCAGATCCAAAAGAAGGGGGGAGGGTATCAGTGCAAAAATTTTGGAATAGAACAGTCATAAAGGAGACACTGGTATAATATTCTAACCAATTCTTTTACTCACTTTATTTATATAAATCAGCAAGTTATTCTGAAAGAAAACCAGTCTTTCATTTCCAGTAACCACACTCAGCAGCATCCGTGGAGTTCATGAGAAGTAATGGTGGGCTCCTTCCTACATGTGGAGATTCTTAAATGTTCTGAGAGGGCCTGGAGCTACTTTGCCGGGATTCTGAAATCCAGGTTCTCTTGCTTATTTCTTCCTTTCATTAACTCTACTTATTAGTTCCCAAGGCCACTTATTCTCTCTTTATTGTCTATTCATAGCACATAATATTTCATATGAGCATAGTACTATCAGTGGCTGTAAAACAAATAATGGAAATGATATGCTAGGAATCCAGGTGGTCAGATGTCGCTGGGACTGGGTATACATTGCAAAAATTGCAAAATTATAGTGAGTGTTTTAGTTGTGTGATTTTCCTGTTTCCGGTCACCAAATGAAAGAATGGAAGAAAATAAAAAAGGGAATGGTGTTAGTGAAGTGTTTCTTTTCTGTTAGACACTTGGCACACATTATCTCAATCATTTTTCTGCTCGTCCAGGCCCAGGACCAATTCTGTTCATAGTTGAGAAATATTAATAGGCTTTGGGACAGTAACTTGCTGACTCAGCATCAGGCCATCCCTTTATAAGGAAGGCATTACCCCTTGCTTATGCCCCAGTTGCAATAGGTGGTGTCATCAAGTCTTTGACCAAAATGTGACCTTTATCCATCTCCTACTTAATTTCTGCATTACTTACTCTTCTCCCTGAATCTTACCCACTTTTACCTACCACCAGACTCCTAGATGACTTTATATCCTTTCCTGTTTGCTTGCTTATTCAGACTTCTCATTGTTTATAGCTGCTCCCCATTGATGATTATGTTCTACCTTCAGGAGTAGCTGCTCTATACTGGGATCTTCCTGCCATTAATTGCCTACCTGATTGCTTAGATTTCTCTATTCGCTGCAATTCTCCAACATAGCACATGTGGATTCAGAATTACCCCCTTTTCCTACTTTGGGATCCATCCCCAGTTGCCTTTTCTTTTCATTCATGTTGCCTGGTTTTACTGTTAGGATTTTTCCTGTGTGCTCTGGTTCTTTGATTATGGGAAATAGGTAGAGAAATGTGGGTAGAGGGACTGGAAACATGACAGCCATAAGAAATCTTACTTTGGAGCTGTGTCTGCTTTGGAACTGGCCTCAATAGATTCTTCCATCCTCTGTTCTTTTCTAATTGTATGGAGAAGAGATTTGTGAAATCTTGATTAATTTGAAGCTAGTGTGTATATCAGTTCACAGGTAGTGATTTTAGCAGCTATTTTGAGTTTATCCACATGTCAGTAGCTGTAATTGCAAACTTCTTTCTTATTAATTTCTGGAGTTGCCTCTCTTCTTCCCCTGCTGTGAAATTTTGTCCCTCTCCAAAACAGAACACATTTTTTTTCCTGATGTGCCAAGCATACTCATTAATTTCTCACTTAGTGATGATTCATTAATCATGGGAGGGCGTATGAGCTGCAGTAAAAGCAACTCCTTTAATTTAATTTAATTTACAAACATTTATTGGATGTTTAATGTGCAAAGCAAAGCGCTAAGCATGAGACCCAAAGAGACCCAGTTGGGGTGATATGTAAATTATTCTTTTATTGCGATAAGTGTTTAATAAACTTTTCTGAATCAAATCTAATTAGTATAGACTTTATTATAGTTTTAAGTTTAGATAATAAGTTCTAACATAAACTAAACATAAAGAAACATACTTGGATCATTTCTATAGAGAATGAATAACTTTCATTTAGGTGACTTATCGACAATTCATATTCTCATGAAAACAGTGCCGAATCAAAAATTAAACCCTGCAAAATACCACTGGTTATGCTTTCTTTTTGTACTCTCTTTTCTGTCAATTCCACTATGTAGGAATAATACAGAGTAAGAATCAGGGAAATGGTTATAGAAGGAATGCTATTTGAGCAAAACTAGGATAGAGTGTGAGAGTCACTTTAATTGTGTCTTTAGGTCATAGAATCATGGAACATTAGAACTAAGACCAAGGGATTAAGTTCATATCAATCATTAGGTAAGGACGCTCACACCCAGGGGGGAAAATGTGATTTGCCCAAGAGTGACCGACTAGTTGGAACTAGAAACCACCTTTTGACCTAAGTCTGAAGTGTTAGCTGTGACCTTTTAAATAGTAAGAAACAGAAAACAATTCAGGTTTGGAAAATTATTGTTCATGGCATTAATAAGTGGGCAGATTGTAATTAATGCTTGATCTATGGGTACCAGTGGTTTTAGTTTAATTGAATTGTCTCTCTTTCATCTCCAGAATCAGCTTCTCTCTTTGGTGGCCACTCTTCCTCCTATGGGAACAGCCCTCATTCTTGCTGCTGGTAAAAGATGTTCCTAAGTAGCCACAGAACCATGTGTTCCTGGCTTATCAACTTAATGAAAAACCTGAAAACAACACTAGTTCTTGTTATTTGTATACCATGTAGGTCACTGAGCCAAAAAGTTTAGGGAATCATGATTGGCCAGGCCTGGCTCACATGTCCACTCTCTTTGACCAGGGAAGCCCATCTGCTACCAGAATAAGAGCAAGGCTGGGAAATTGTTCTGCATAGACACAAACAATGGCCTTGTAGCCCACTGCATTAGAAAAAAACCTAAAAGGAATTTTTAAAAGGCTCATATAATTAAAAGAAAACAGATATAGTTGAAGGCTGATTTTATAATTTTGGAGTATTGCAAGAAGTGAGAAGATATTGATTAGGACATTGTTTGCTATATTAGATCTTATTGCAAATGTTGAATAATTTTTATCAGCATAGTGTACTCTCCCTTTTCCATAACTCTCCCTCCGTGATGCAGACATATCCTGTAATACTCCAGGTAAACAGTGGAGAAAATTCTTATGAAAGAAGTTCAGGGGCCCTTATTGTTTATATTGATTGATTCTTTGATAATGCTAATGTGTATTATATTACAATGAATAGTAATGAGTTAATGAAGTAATGGCTAATTTGCTTAGAACATTGCTACATATGTAAAAAGTACTGTTTTTTAAATAAAATATTTTTGAAAGTTTATCTTTCTGAATATAATTACTTTTTTGCCTATACATTATTAAATTCAGTCATCGTAGTTCAATATACGACATGCTCATTGAACACTTACGAAGTTTTTTCTGAATGAGCTGGCAACTAAATGACTACATAAAAACATAAACAGATAGACATATTCATAAGCAAACATCTGACCTCCAGGCAAAGGGAGTTAACAACTCAACCACTTTTAGTCTTTACTTTTAATCTTTAATTCTATCTCTATGGAGTAGATGTTATTCCTATTTAAATAATAAAGTAATTAGCCCAGTATAATATTAAGAATGGAGGTTTTGTCAGATAGTATAGATTTTATTCACAGCCCTGCTTCTTACTAATTTACTTAAGCTTGCTAAGTCTTAGTTTCCTTATTGGAAATAATTGAATCTATACCCATTCCTGGCAAATAACAAACACTGCATTTGTCTGATTGCAAATGCCAATCTTTTATCTTCTATCCATACTTTGTATATCTCAGGCTAGAGCATGCCACCACTCTCTACCATAGAAACACACACACACACACACACACACCACATGCACACATACATGCACACATGCACAAAGGGATGTGACAATTTCTCATAAGTGGTAAGTCAGAAGATAAATAAGGCACATCATCCTCCAGCACCTATTTTATTCAAAAATGTCTAGGGAAAAATTAAATAATTTAACTAATAAATAATTTGCAATATTTTAAAAGTCAAAAGAAGTATAGGTAGGTAGGTTATGGCTTCCCATTTCCCTTTTACCCAGTTCATACCATTAATTTGGGTATTTCAACCAGATCTTAGACTCTCAATTCCTTGAGCTCCTCATTTCCAGTTACCTTCATTCCTATTTTATCCTGGTCATCCCCCTCCATGGTAATTCTCTGAGTCTGGACGAACTCTGAATTCTCTACCTCTGAAAGTCTAGTCATACAATCACATGCTCACCACTGTCTCTGTTTCCTAACTCACTCATTGAGAACTCTGTGTCTAGAAATCTCTTCTTTCACCCTATTAGCCTCCCTTCTTTACCGCCTATGGTTTAGGCTTATTTTCTCTCAGAGTAGACACTGTCAATATCCCCAATTCTCTTCTCCTATTATCCGTTACTCTCTGTGCGCCGTGACCTTCAATCTCTCTCCATCTCCCCAAACTCTATACTCCAACAGAACTAAAAGTACTGGAAGTTCCCTGAATGTGCCCTGCTGTTATAGGTTTTTGTTCCTTTGCTTGTGACACTCTCTACTTGAAATACCTGTCATACAAAGATACATGCAATTTTAAAATCTTTCTGGGAAGAGTCTCTGTGAAAACTTTTATGATCACCCCCCTAGATTACATATATTACTCACTCATTTGGTGCCACACAGTGTTCTACATCCATTACAGCAAGGCACATGTTATACTTATTTCCACTTACGTGATTTTTTTAAAAGATTTGATTTATTTATTTGAGAGAGAGAGAGCACGTGAGAGAGCACAAGCAGGGAGGAGAGGGAGAAGCAGACTCCCCACTGAGCAGGGAGCCCCATGTGGGGCTCGATCCCAGGACCCTGAGATCAGGACCTGAGCCGAAGGCAGACGCTTATCTAACTGAGCCACCCAGGTGTCCCTCCACTTACGTGATTTTTATATCCACGTTCCATGGCTGCTTAATTTCTGTGTGCTCAGCTTCAGTGTAGTGCCAAACATTTAGTAGGTAATTAATATTTACTGGATGAATTTATTAAATGAATTAAGCAAGAGGAAATATTGTCTTTTTTTTTTTTAAAGATTTTATTTATTTATTCATGAGAGACACAGAGAGAGAGAGGCAGAGGGAGAAGCAGGCTCCCAAGGAGCAGGGAGCCCGATGCGGGACTCGATCCCAGGACCCTGGGATCGTGACCTGAGCCGAAGCAGACGCTTAACCATCTGAGCCACCCAGGCACCCGGAAATATTGTCTTTAACTTTAATTTTTAATACTGTCTTTAATTTTAATTTTTCCAGAAGTAAGGCACACACAACTTTCATCCCCTCTCCCTGCCTTTTTCTCTGGCTCCTGGGAAGGAGGGTCAAGTATGAGAACAAAAGTTATTAGCTATACGAACCCTCATTGTTAGTATATTTGAAGTATTTATGTTCCTCTAACTAGAGTTTACATTATTAACTTTAGGTTATATGAGTTTTAAAAAAAGTTGTGTGTGTATGTGTGTGTGTGTAGAAAGAGGTGGATAAATTATTTCAACAGGTACTATTTCAGGAAATAGCAATATCTTCCTTGACACTTTTTGATACTTATAGGTATATCAGATTATCAAAGTTTTCTAACATGCTACAAAGTAACTAAGATTACCATTTCACACAAAAGTTTTCACAGGAAGGAAAGACCATTACAGAACCAAGAGAACAAATTTTCCCCTTTTTAAAATTTATACTTAAAATCAGTACACAGAGATGTGAATATCTTGAATAACTGTAATATTTAATTCTGTAAACTTTCATTTTCTTGACAAAAACATCATCTATGGCTCCTGTAAATATCTAGTCAAACATTTAGATCAAATACATATATGGAATGCGCTGAACTCTGAAGTCTGAGGTCTGTGAACTACATCATTGAGAAACTTAAGGGAAAAAAATTGAGATGTACAACCTCATTACCATATAGAAAAAGACCTGTACCTCTGAAACAAATAATACATTATATGTTAAAAAAAGAAGAAGAAGAAGAAGATTGCAGGAAGGGGAAAATGAAGGGGGCGGAATTCGGAGTAGGGAGATGAACCATGAGAGACTATGGACTCTGAAAAACAAACTGAGGGTTCTAGAGGGGAGAGGGTGGGGGGATGGGTTAGCCCGGTGATGGGTATTAAAGAGGGCACGTACTGCATGGAGCACTGGGTGTTATATGCAAACAATGAATCACGGAACACTACATCAAAAACTAATGATGCAATGTATGGTGATTAACATAACATACTAAAAAAAAAAAAAGAAAAAAAATAGAAAAAGAATAAATAAAAAAAGTGCCAAACCATTCACATAAGTCCTAAGGTTTGCTAAATTTGGTTTTCACACCAAAGATAACTAGCTAATTATGTTAAATATTAGGATGTGTTTCAAAGTCTTACAAATAATAATGAAACAGGTCTATAATTAAGATGTATATCAATTGTAGAATTTGCAGTATGTTAAACTAATAATATGTAAGGTATGCACATGTAAATTTTGTGAACTCTTAGAATGAGTGAATTCATGGCTTATTGTATAATTCACATTTATCATAAACGGCATAACTCATAGTTACGGATATTGACATTATTAATATATTTTGGATAACTAACAGTAGTATGCTGGTAAATTTTTAATAACCAACTCCCTGGGAAAAAAAATTCTGATTTTAATGTTTGCCAATTCCCATGATATGAATGCTCCCACCACAATGTGGGGTTACCGAACACAGAGTTAGGAAGAGAAGTGCACAGCTGGCTCTTGTGAGCTATACAAGGCAGCTCTAGCACACCATTGTCAAACTCATGCTCCTGTAGATTTCCAGGAGAGGCTTAGTATTTTGACTTAGATATTTCTTTTACTAAATTGATAAAGGGAGACATTATATGTGAGGCAGATTACCTTTAGCACTTATATTTTCATTGTCTCTCTCTGAATTTCCTCAAGCAATTATAAGCAATAGAGTTCAAGATTATTTGTTTATTGCTAATTAGGCCTGAATGTGTAATAATTTTCTAAGAATAATGTTAAAATTTCCAGATGCAGAATGGCTTTAACCATGCATTCTGTTTCTGGGCTGCTTGAGCATAGCTCTCCAGTTGGGGCCCGTATTCTGTTTTCCTTGATAGGTCCTAGAAAAGGAGGAAGTTATCAGCTTCTGAGCATGTTCTGTTTGAATGTACCATCTATAATTGACAAGGTGTAATTCATCACACATTAACACTTACTACACTTACTTTTGTTTCTTCAGCTTTTTGGAACTTTTCCAGATGTCATTATAGGCTTTTCCTAAAGATCAAGTCTCTAAAGAATTGCACAAAGGCTTAGATAGAATAAAGCATTTCTTCATCTGTAAGTTGGAGACAGCATAATATTATGAATACAACCTTGATTTTATGGTCAATATCTATGATATATAAATAACCCCCTGCTTAAATAATATTTTAGTTAATGTAAGTAAAAACTGTGCAAAGTCCCTTGTTACTTAAGCTGTTCATTTGAATATTTTAAATATTCAAATAGTTGCAGTTCCATCTTTTACATAATATATAAGGTCTTCAGAATTTCTCAGAGTGATATGCAAGCAAATGGATGACCACGAAAAGTGTTTTAGTCAAATAAAACCTAGAGTCTTTCTGAGCCATTGAAGTTTATATATTTTTATTGTATTATTATGAGTTTTCTAGAAGGCATTATATTCCAGAACATTCTAGTCTCATCATTCCTGAAAATATTTCTGCAATAAGAAAATTATTAATTGGATCTGTAGTTCCCAAAGTGTGTACCAGAGAACACAGGTCTCATGAGAGGCTTCTTGGAAGCAAAGCGGGGGAAAGGTTACACAGTCAAGTATGGACAATGTTATATACATTATGCCCCATCCCTCCTTTAAAGAGAAAATGCTCATAAGAATATTATGGACTCTGAGAAGTCCTACAAAAAAGAAATCTTTAAAATTTGTTTTAAAGAATTTCCCAGTTATATTGACCATGGATCCTCTTTTTATATTCTTCTATTAACATCCTTTTTTTTTATTATGTTATGTTAATCACCATACATTACATCATTAGTTTTTGATGTAGTGTTCCATGATTCATTGTTTGCGTATAACACCCAGTGCTCCATGCAGAACGTGCCCTCTTTAATACCCATCACCAGGCTAACACATCCCCCCCACCTCCTCCTCTCTACAACCCTCAGTTTGTTTCTCAGAGTCCATAGTCTCTCTTGGTTTGTCTCCCCCTACAATTCCCTCCCCTTCATTTTTCCTTTCCTGCTATCTTCTTTTTTTTTTTTTTTTTTTTAACATATAATGTTAACATATAATGTAGTATTTGTTTCGGAGGTACGGGTCTGTGATTCAACAGTTTTACACAATTCACAGCACTCACCATAGCACATGCCCTCCCCAATGTCTATCACCCAGCCACCCCATCCCTCCCACCTCCCACCACTCCAGCAACCCTCAGTTTGTTTCCTGAGAGTAAGAATTCCTCATATCAGTGAGGTCATATGATACATGTCTTTCTCTGATTGACTTATTTCGCTCAGCATAATACCCTCCAGTTCTATCCACGTTGTTGCAAATGGCAATATTTCATTCCTTTTGATGGCTGCATAACATTCCACAGTATATATATAGCACATCTTCTTTATCATCTGTCAATGGGCATCTTGGCTCTTTCCATAGTTTGGCTATTGTGGATATTGCTGCTATAAACACTGGGGAGCATGTACCTCTTCAGATCCCTGCATTTGTATCTTTGGGGTAAATACCCGGTAGTGCAATTGCTGGGTCATATGGTAGCTCTATTTTCAACTTTTTGAGGAACCTCCATACCGTTTTCCAGAGTGGCTGCACCAGCTTGCATTCCCACCAACAGTGTAGCAGGGTTCCCCTTTCTCTGCATCCTGGCCAACATCTGACTTGTTAATTTTAGCCATTCTGACTGGTGTGAGGTGGTGTCTCATTGAGGTTTTGATTTGGATTTCCCTGATGCCAAGAGATGTTGAGCACTTTTTCATGTGTCTGTTGGCCATTTGGATGTCTTCTTTGGAGAAATGTCTGTTCATGTCTTCTGCCCATTTTCTGATTGGATCATTTGTTCTTTGGGTGTTGAATTTGATAAGTTCTTATAGATTTTGGATACTAGCCCTTTATCTGATATGTCATTTGCAAATATCTTCTCCCATTCTGTCGGTTGTCTTTTGGTTTTGTTGACTGTTTCTTTTGCTGTGCAAAAGCTTTTTATCTTGATGAAGTCCCAATAGTTCATTTTTGTCCTTGCTTCCCTTGCCTTTGGCGATGTTTCTAGGAAGAAGTTGCTGCGGCTGAGGTCAAAAAGGTTGCTGCCTGTGTTCTCCCTTAGGATTTTGATGGACTCCTGTCTCACATTTAGGTCTTTCATCCATTTTGAGTTTATTTTTGTGTGTGGTGTAAAGAAATGGTCCAGTTTCATTCTTCTGCATGGGGCTGTCCCATTTTCCCAACACCATTTGTTGAAGAGACTGTCTTTGTTCCATTGGACATTCTTTCCTGCTTTGTCGAAGATTAGTTGACCATAGAGTTGAGGGTCCCTTTCTGGGCTCTCTATTCTGTTCCATTGATCTATGTGTCTGTTTTTGTGCCAGTACCATACTGTCTTGATGATGACAGCTTTGTAATAGAGCTTAAAGTCCGGAATTGTGATGCCGCCAGCTTTGCTTTTCTTTTTCAACATTCCTCTGGCTATTCGGGGTCTATTAACATCCTTGAAACATACTTTTGAAAATACCTCCTTTACAAAACCTTTTTGAAAAAAATATTGAATTTCCCTTTTCAGACCAATATTATACAATATGTAGCCAACTTAAAAGCCAACTTAAAAATTCAAGAACACATTTCTAAATTTCTAAAGAATAACCAAAATCAACTAAAAAGACATAGATATACTAAATAAAACAATGATCCTGGAAGGAATTCATTATGTTGTTAAATTAGGGCCTTGCCTGCAAAAATATCAAAGAATTTCATGGATGAATGTTTTCAAACCTTCAAAGATCAGGTAATTCCTATGCAATTTAACTTGTTTCAGGCATAGAAAATAAAGAAAGCATTCCAATTCTTAAAAAATAAACCCAAACTAATACGACATTAACTCCGAAGTCTGACAAAGACACCACAAAAGAGAAAATGATAAATCATCTCACTTATGAATATTAATGTAAAACGGTAAATAAAATCCATAAAATAAAATCCACACTGCACTAAGAAAATAACATGCCATGACCAAGTGGGGTGTATTTCAGGAATGCAAAACTGTTTAAAGATATGAAATCTCGTAGTACAACTGAGTAAGATTCAAAGAAGAAAAAAATATGTTATAAAATAGGAAGAGAATGATACTTCTGTAAGGAAAATTGTACATATTTCTTAAACCAGTTGCTAGCACCCATATTAGCAATGAAACACTTCAAGCATCCCCATTAAAGTTGGGAATAAGACACATAAGCCTACTTTCCCCATTATTATTTAATATTTTTCTGGAAATGCTATAGACAATTAAATTAGACAAAGGAGTGAAATAATGATTATATACATTGGAAAAGAAGGAACAATATTATCATTATTTGTAGATGATATGATTGCATAATTGAAAAACCCAAGAGAATCAATAGGAAAAAATACTACTAGAAAGAATAAAGAATCCAGTAGTGTGACTAGTCATGAAATATATAAAACAGCTTTGATAAAACCATAAGCAAAAATGTGATATAAGGTTTCCAATTATAATTGCAAATAATAAAAAAGTAACAATAAACCAAATATCACAGAATAAATGTAATAAGAAATATGCAGTTTCTAAATGAAGAATGTGATTTGAATAAATGGATATGGGTATCTCATTCTGGACCACAATTATATAGTATTATAGCTATGAGAAAATTATTCTAGTTAACATATATATTAATTGTAATTCTAATTAAAATCCTAACAGAATGATTCTGAAAATTGCCTAGAATAATAACCCATGAGAGAACAGGAAAATATTTTTGTATTTTTCAAATTTCTACCATAAGCAATATGATGGAAAATAATGTTAGCTGAGTAACAAAATATCCCTAAGATTGCACTGGCTTAATATAATAGAAATTTTGTATTTAATTTAAGTCACAGTCCAGTGGGTGAACCTTGCTAGATGTGCCTCTTTGTGAGCATTCAGGGATCCAGGCTCCACATCCAGTCCTCTGAGCTCAATCCATTAGTGTTGCTTCCTAATGTCTTTGCCCATAAACATGCATCATCCTCAGGCCAGATCTCAGACACATGATCTCACTTAACTGTTTGTGGAGCTAGGAAATGAAATCTAGCTGTGTACACTGGAAGAACATGAATAGAGCAATCTAACAACGATGTTATAATTAGAAACAAAAAAGCAGATTCTAAATACATATCGTGCATCACTATCTTAAAGAAAAATTAACAATAAAATTAACCAAGGTGTATCAATGCTTTTAAAGACATAGATAGGTCTTCCCCTGGTAGATCTAATTGTTTTTAGCCTAATGTGTGGAAACATGCCTTAGCATTTGCACACAGCTGGGCTAATTGGAGGAGCTAAGTGGGTGGATTTTCTAGTAGTTGTAACTGCTTTATCCTGTATAGGAAACAAAACTTCACTGAAAGTTTATGTGAGCTTGGTGCTTGCTCCTACATCTGGAACTTAGAATGAACAAGGCACATGGAACTCAATCTGGTGAGTGTATGGTACTGAAGACATCTTGAGAGCATGGGTATCTTTCAGCAATTACAGTCTGTGAACACTGATTTTATATTGTTATGAACTATGAACTGGAAAAAGCATGGGAGGATGTTTCTTAAACATGTATATTAACTGTAGTCACTGCATAGTATTTTTCTGAGAATCAATTGCAATGATATATGCAAAATTACTTCTTTGTATAAAATATTATGTAAAGTTGGTAGATCTTTATATTTTCCTTAAATGTAAATTGAGTACCTACGGCACCAGACACTGTTCAAGGCTCCGGGTATAGTGCATTGCTGAATATGGACACACTCGCTACTTTCAAAGAGCTTCTGGTTGGAGGTGGATGGCAGACAGGGGACAGAAAATAAACATATAAACAACTAGATAAGATAATTTCAGACAGTTATAAGTGCTATGAATGACATTAAACAGGCTGATGAGCTAGAGATTGCAAGGGGGGCAGGGCTGATGATATTAGCGAGACAGGCATGGTATATTTGAAAAGCAACACTTGACATGACACTATGATGAGAGGGACATGTTATGCAAAGGACACTCAATACATGTTTGCTGAATGAATGCATTTGCTCACTTATTTTTTGGTTCATCTGTAAATTCATTTTATGCCACAAAGTCAAAAGTAAAATATTTTCAACAGCTTAAATCACTCTAAATCTATATACAAAGGATTTTCATGATCAAATCAAGTTATATGTTTGGACATCAGGCAGAATGAGAGCTCAATCTGTCAGCTTTTTAAATGAACTAGGCATTTTTAAAAAAGTAGAATTTCATCATAAATAGAGCACTTAAAATTAGCTACAGATGTAAGCGGTGTGGCTTCTACTTCTGGCCACTCTCCCCCAGTCTGATTGCTTCAGCCCCCTCCCTGTTCTCTTCCTTTCCAACACTATTTGTGTTATCATTCTCGCTGACCTCATCCATGTAACTCAGCCCTCCGTACTAACAAGCAAACAACTATACCTTTTCCTTATCTTTAAATTTGGACTAATAACTCCTTCCTAGGTGCTCAGAGCACCAATATAAGCATTTTTCATAATTTATGTGAAAATAGTATATTATCATAAGGCATTATTTTATCTTTCTCTAGGTTTATAGAAGATTTTAATGCAGGGTGCCATAATTTATTAAATGGGTATGTTGGCATTCTTCACTGTTTCCTTCATAGGAAAAAATGGCACTGCTGGTTAATTCAGTGAATACCTAACATTAAGTAAAAACTATTTGCTAGCATTCCTTTAAAATGTAGTTTGTGAGTGAGTACAAGTAATAATTCTCAGATTTTTTCTTCTCATCACTTTGGCTGGCTGCATCTTCCATGGAAGAGTTTTAGAAATTTTTGATGATTATCATCCACTTCATGAATATGAATTATTGGGGTTGAAAAGATCACAGAGCAAATAAAAACAAACAACTCCCACTCCCCAAAAAAGAAACTTGTTTTTGTAATACAAATTCTCTGATAGGAGGGAATAAGCTGATCAAAGAGTGCCCTGAAATGTTGTTCCATATGCAGCTTACATAACTTGATTTTAGAGATAAAGCATTCCACAAGTTGCATGATAAGAATCTTGGCTACCCTCAAAAGGCTTTGTAAAAGATGTTTTTGGCTTAGTGTTTAATACACTGTACAGCGTGTTTCAATCAGGTAACATGAAGTTACTTTGGGTAAAGTCTTTTTGGCAGAGCTAATGGCAACTTTGTTAGGCAAAACTAGGGAACTCCCCAACTCCATTCTCAATTATACCAGAAATCACTGTGCTTTTCCACCAAAAGCTGTTTTTAAGAACCGTTGCTGAAAGATTCTACCACAGATAGGGAATTCTTAGCCAAAATTAAGCTGCATGTCAAACATGAATATGGACTTTTTTTTTTTTTTTTTTAAACTAGGGACTTCTTCTTTCCTAAAAAATGAGACTGTACTCATTTCCATTCTTTCCAAGTGGGTGTTAATTTTGGACCTGTGAGCGTAAATTCAGGCCAATTCCTGGATGTGCTGTCTGTGAAGTACCTGTATGTCAACAGCCCTCTGGAATAGTGGTTCAGTTTCCCCAGAAGCAGCATTCTTTTAAAGGAGAAAATTTATGTTGATGATTTTCAAATTATTGGAACTCCTCAGGCAATTTTCCAGCTGGCAAACCCCTATACACTGACTTCAGAAGTGCCAGTTTTGGATTTTTGGCAGTTGCTAGCATGACCTGGTCAACTTCAAGAGGCAGCTCAGGGAGAGATTTCAGCATCTACATTTTAACACAATTACCAGTTTGCTTCTGGATGAAATCCAGCACTTTATTTTTAATATATGAGGCTCAATATCTCTTTAAAATCACTTTCTCTTTATGTTCTACTTGTAAGAAACTGAAGAGGCTCTAAGTTAGGAAAAATATAAAATGAAGTGTTCTTTGATTTATGAATTCTAAAAATTTCTCTGATTGTCTGACATGTTTGTTTATTCTTGGAAGTTTAAATGTTCTTTACTCAGGCTGTTAATTGTGGGCTTAGAATGTTAATATTCAATGTTTAGAATATTGAAGATGGGGATTATTATATATTATGTTTGTTTATTCTTGGAAGTTTAAGTGTTCTTTACTCAGGCTGTTAATTGTGGGCTTAGAATGTTAATATTCAATGTTTAGAATATTGAAGATGGGGATTATTATATATTATTTCCATATACTTATAGAAAATGTGGAATAAAGCTTAAATATCTACTAATTTTAAAAATGCTAATTCTTATTAAATATTTCCATTCATTGGGTGATCATTTTTGTATTCTTAGTGCAGTTAATTTATTTACAGACTCAGAGTAATAATAATGATTATCTTTAAACTCTTGAGCAGTCTATAAATACTATTACAAAGGAATGAGACTTAGTGTTCCTGAAAGAGAAGAATTGTGTTTTATTTTTTTTTTTAATTTTATAGCCCTGCATGGCACCACAGTTCCTAGCTTTGAAATACATACACACACACATACACCACACATACACACACATGACCAAATTTTTATAATGCATATCCAACCTCCGGGAACAGTAAATATTTATTATTAACAATGATAGAATGTAGGTGGGCTTGAAATACTCAAAATTGCTGGGGAATAGTTTACTGATGTCAAAGAAAAAGGAGACATAACCTATCCAAGACTTAGTTTTCATAGCTGCAAAATGAGATTAATAATATTCAACTTATATGATAATTATGAGTATTAATCAAGCACAGTGTCTAGTACTTAGTAAATATTTAACAAATGGTAACACCTGTGAGAACCAGTATGGGCTTTGTGGTCAAATTGTCCTGGGTTTGAATTCTGACTCTATCATTTACTAGCTGTATGACCATTCGGCAAATTAAAGAACTGGACCTCATTTTCCATCTAGTGTTAGATGAATAAATGAAGTAAAGTATATAAAGTGTGCAGCCCAGATGTCAATAAATGTTGCTTTTATGATTAATAAAACATCATCAGTTTGAGGATTCCCCAGTGGTAGGATTGGGTGGCACCAGCTGGTTCAGCACTTTTCAATTTGCCTCCCATGGTGCTTGATTATTGGATGGACACTCTCTCTGCTTTATTTGTTTATGGGCATGTAAAATACATTGCTTTTCCACATGAATTTTCATTTTGAGAAAGAGTTGTGTTGCTAAGAGAAGCTTGAAAAACATCCACTTGGTCCAACATCATTAATTTACAGATGCAGTAATTGAAGCTCAGGAAAGTTAATAACAAAGTAGTGAGAGGACTGGACTGCAGGTCAGCAGAACCCCAGCTCCACGTTACACAGCATTTCCACATATTTCCACTCTTTCTTTCCCAGTTGCACTTTAGTTTTCACTTTTGTTAAATGACTTCAGGAACTGAGACAACATTGGCAATTTTTTCTTGAACTATGCACTAATCAGGAAGAAGTTTCTCTAAAATTTCTTTTAAAGAATTACTAAAAAAGTAATGAGGGGAAAATAGCATTACTAGGTGTCTTAGTCTGGGTTCTTCAGAGAAACAGAACCAATTGGAGATGTATAGCTCACTCTATCTATCTACCATTTCATTTGTTATAAGGAATTGGCTCATGTTCTTATGAAGGCTAAGAAGTCTCGGAATCCACAGTCAGCAAGCTGGAATGTCAGGGGAGCTGATGGTATAGCTCCAGACCAAGTCTGGCGTTCTAAGAACGAAGAGAGTCTATGTGTAAGTTTCAGTTGGAGTTTGAGCCTGAAGGCAGAATAAGACTGAGGGCTAGTTTGAAGGCCACCAGGTAGAGAGAGTAAATATGCTTTTGCTCAGCATTTTATTTATTTAGGACTTCAGTGGATTGAATGAAGCCCACCCACATGGGGGAGGGTAATATTCTTTATACAGTCTCCTGGCTTAAATGTTAATCTCATCCAGAAACACCCTTATAGGTACACACAGAATAATGTTTAATATCTGGACACCCCATGGCCCAATGAAGGTGACACATAAAATTAATCATCAAACTAGGTAAAATATATATTCAAAGTTATATAATATATATATTATATATATATTTTTTTACCTAGTGTGATATTATATATATATTTTTACCTAGTGTGATATTATATATATTTTTTTACCTAGTGTGATATATATATATATATATATATTTTAAAGATTTTATTTATTTTACAGAGAGAGAGCTCGAGGCCATGTGTGGAAGCAGAGGGGGGCAGAGAAGGAGAGAGAGAGAGGGAGCTGAATCTTAAGCAGACTCTACGCTAAGCTTGGAGCTCCATGTGCAGCTAGATCCCACGACCCTGAGATCATGACCTGAGCAGAAACCAAGAGCTGGATGTCCTGAACCACCCAGGACCCCCTAGGTAAAATATATTTTTATCACTGATTCCAAGTATACATTTCTGAGATGTGCATATATTCTCAAATAACAATATTCACTCATTCTCAATAAAAGCACATTTTCCTTTATATATGAAAGTTTAGTTTTTCTTTTCTTTTTTTTTAAAGATTTTATTTATTTGACAGAGAGAGAGACCACACACGCAAGTGGGAGAGGGAGAAACAGGCTTCCCACTGAGCAGGGAGCCCAATGCAGGGCTTGATCCCAAGACCATGCACTGAAGGAAGACACTTAACAACTGAGCCACCCAGGCACCCCTAAAGTTTAGTTTTTCATAAACCTAAATTAAGTTCTCTACATAGTCTAATGTGTTTTTCCCCCCACAATATAGCACTTATATATCATTTTCTAAATCTTTTTGTTTTATGGTAATTGCTTAAGTAACTTTTCTAGTAACTTGGTCAGAGGGTGGACATTATTTTATTATGTATAGAATCATTTTTATTGTGATATTAGCTCATGGTATTTGATAATAATTCACCTAATTTTAAATATCTTTCCCTTAAGTCTTGAGTTTCCCTTAAATCTTCTTGGTATACACCAAATATTCTGGAGTAAAGAAATCAAGTAACCCATATGGGTTTATTTTGAGTCCAGAAGAAAAATAATACCATGACAATTTTAAGAAATAATGCCAAAGATTTTCTGTGGTCATTCATACATAACAAAACAGGAAGGTGTAAATTAATCAGATTATTTGTTTGCATTATCCAACTCCTTAAGATTATTATACTGTTCCTTGGCAGAGCAGTACTTTTCTTTCTCCACTCTGCAATTGATGAAATTGTATGAAATTTATAAAATTATAAAAACAATTAGAGGGATGCCTGGATGGCTCGGTCAGTTAAGTGTCTGCCTTTGACTCAGGTCATGATTTCAGGATCCTGGGATTGAGCCCCGTATTGGGCTACTCGCTACACAGGGAGTCAGCTTTTTCCTTTGCCTGGCACTCCCCCTGCTTGTGCTTACTCTCTGTCTCTCTCTGACAAATAAATAAATAAAATCTTAAAAAAAAATTTAGAAAATATGTCATTCAATTGTACATTGATGGTATTTGTTAGCATATTCCAACCCATAGTTGATATAGTCTGACACTGATTTATTAAGATGTATGTAAAATTTTCCAAAACATTGAAAAGCAGCACATTAATAGATGCATTTCTATCTTTAAAATATCAATTTTAGTAACTGTCTAAATATTGAAAGTTTTACTCAATTAAAACTCCACTGAAGCTATCCTATCTTTCTATTTGAGCAAATTATCATTAATTTCTACTTCACCAATTCAGCATTTTTGTTTCTTTGACTAGGACTTTGATGAAGTTCACAACAGTTTTGTGAATCACAAAAATCACATCCTGATAGAAACATGAAGCTAATTAATGGAACAAACTTAAAATAATTTAGAAGCACTTTTCTATATATAATTTTGCTTAGAACGGTCACCAATAGGCTATCTTCCTTCATTTCCTTAAGCCGTTAGCACTGCTGAACACTCTCTATTTCTTTTTCTTTTCTTTTATTATGTTAATCACCATACATTACATCATTAGTTTTAGAGGTAGTGTTCCATGATTCATTGTTTGTGCATAACACCCAGTGCTCCATGCAGTACATGCCCTCTTTAATACCATCACCAGGCTAACCCATCCTCCTACCCCCCTCCCCTCTAGAACCCTCAGTTTGTTTCTCAGAGAACACTCTCTATTTCTTAAACACTCACCTGTGTGGAGTCCATGGCACCTCATTCCCTGTGGCAACATTAAAACTCCACCCTCACCTCTCAACAGGAATATACACAACCATGTGAGACTGTCTTACCGTGTCTCATCTCCACCATTTCACTTCTTTGATTATGATTTTTGCACTTTGATCACGTAGTAGTTGACTTCTAAATTGATCTCAAAAGCTTTGTTATGAACTGCCCCAGATGCTATCTGGCAGCCTGGGCCCTTTCTACACTGTGGCTTCTAAGGGGCCAAGATAATATATTTCTTTTTGTTGTATTCCTTCTTTGGAGTGCTCTGCTCCTCCATTGGCTCTACTTCTGGTTCCATAACCTTGACTGATGCACTTCTTATTTATTTTCCTTTTTCATCGTATCACCGTGGCTCACAGTTTCGGTTGCTTCTTTACAGCTGAATCCCTATCAGCTTTGGTCTCTGCTGAGTTTTCAAGCCACATTTAAAACCACCTGCCTGACTTTTTGTGGGGGGTATTCCATTCTCACCTTAAATGAACAGGTTTCACCTATTTCCCATTCCTCATTGCTAATGACAACAGGATTTTCTTTGTAATCTCTCTAAAATGTCCTCTTGTTCCACATTAAAGCTGTTAGTAGATTGCTACTTTTATTGTTTCTCTTAGTTCTCAGTTCTTAACAGTCCTTGCTTATTTCACCTCAGCCACTGACTGTTAATTCTAATTCACCAGCAAACATGCCAACTCGAGTCTCTCTTTTCTAATTGCTTCCGCTTTTTGCTTTGTGCACTTTTGATTACCCTCCGCCAACCACAACCCAAAGCCGACTATCTACCTTTTTCTGACGAATCATCAGAAGTCAATAGTACCCTAAATCTACCTCATAATGTCTACGTCATTGCCCTCCCTTCACCTCTCTGGAAACATTTTATCATTCACATCATCACAAGAAGAGGGTGAGTACAGTAGAATAAGATATTTTGAGAGAGCCCACATTCACATAACTTTTATTATAGTATTTTTTATAATTGTTCCACTTTATTTCTATTATCATTAGTAAAATCTTACGTGCCTAATTTATAAATTAAACTTGATCATAGGTACAGATGTATAAGAAAAGCATAGTACATATGTGGTTCGGTACTATCTGTGGTTTCAGGCATCCACGGGGGTCTTGAACTGTATTCCTGCAGATAAAGAGGGGCCACAGACATACTTTGTTTTGTTAAACTTTGGTTTATTGTGCTTTGCAGATACTGCGTTTTTTCTTTTTTTTTAATTGAAGGTTTGCAGCGACCCTGTGTCAAGCGCATCTTTCAGGACCATTTTTCCTATGGCACTTGCCTGCTTTGTGTCTCTGTGTTATCTTTTGGTAATTCTTACAATATTTCAAACTTTTTCATTATTATTATTTGTAATAGTGGTCCTTGGCCAGTGATTATGATTCACTGAAGGCTCAGATGATGGTTAACATTTTTTTTTCAATGACGAAAGTTTTAACCAAGGTATGCACACTTTTTAAAGACATAATGCTATGGCACACTTAATAGATTACAGTATAGTGTAAACATAACTTTTATATGCACTGGGAAACCAAACAACTCACCTGACTTACTTTATTGTGTTAATCACTTTAATGTTTGGAACCGAACCTGTAATATCTCTGAGGTATGCCTGTCCTTTAGCTAGATTATTCCTCCTAAAACATTGCTGTTTACTTATCACTGTATGGATCAAAACCATCACTGACTATCTCTGCCTAATGGATTGGAGACCACAGTCCTATTCATCATTTAAAATCTCATATATCCTGGCCCCACCCCATCTTTTCCTACATACCACACACTACTCCCTCTTTCCAAACACAATAATTTATTTGTAATGTCCCAATATGCCTTACATATTTTCTTAACTTTTACACCCAGGATTTGTTTCACCTAGAATGATAACCTTCATCATCACCATTGATCTGAATTTTAGTCATTCTTTAGTCATTCTTTAGTTCAACTAAAGTTCCACCTCTTTCTTTTTGAACGTCTAAAGACCTTTTACTCATTTGGCAAAATTATCAATGCAAAATATTAATATACATGGCTTAGATGCATATAGTCTTTCTTTTCAAATATAATGTAAGTTTCTTGAGGGAAATGTCTTAGGAGTTTTGTATGTCCATTGTCTATATAAATTTGCATATAATTTAGGTTGATGTAGTAGATGACCTTGCTGTTGTATTTTAGTTTCATATCAGTTTCATATCTTATTTTAGATCTAGATTTTATCCTAAAAACCATTATTTTTCAAAATTTTAATTTCTCTTTTCTGAAATACTACACAATGGTTCAGAATTGGGTGCTGGAGTTTCCAGGTAGGGAAGTGTCAACTGGTGAAATACCTGCCCTTCCTCAATTTCTTATTTTTAAAAGTCTGTATCAGGAGGTTTTATTATATGGTTTTACCAGTGCAAAACTCTGTATTAGAAACGTGAAACTCAAAGTCACATGGATATTCAATACTGCTTATTTTAATGTTATCTTTATTAAACAGAATTGGTATTTTTAGAATGTTTTACTTAATATACAACATTATATTAAATAACTTGAGGGGACTTTGTTAATTGAGAGCTCAAGGAAGTCAGCTGTATTGTGTATGTAACAAAAAATGATGGTGTAATTTTTATTGCATTTTTAGAAGTATTTAGAACAATTTTGTCACGTTAAATGCTTTATCAGATTCAGATACGTTATTTTTAAGAACATTGGCAGAACGTAAGAGATTTAGAGGTTTGTACACAGTATTGTGAGGGGAGTCAAAACCATAACTTTGAGAAATGACTGAAAATACTGAGGTGTTATTTAGCTCAAAAAGAGAAATACTCATAGAAATATGACACATATTTTGAAAGGTAATCTTATGGATGAAATGTCAGCTTATTTCCTGTGATTTCCAAAGGTAGAACCAGAAACAGTGAGGTATAGAGGCATATTTTATCCCAGTATCAAAAATCACATTCCATTAAAGGGTCTGAAAAATGAAATAATATAATAGTATATAGGTACTTCCATATTGTAGAAATATTTAAAAAGAAATGATTATTTCTTTATCTTTATTCATGTTCCCTTTGCATACAAATTGTACTTCTTTGATGGCAATTATCAGTTTCTACCTTGCTTAATAGTGTAACCAAATACTAAAAGTTGTGTGTATGTGGGTGTGTGGGTGTGTGTGCAGTGTTGTCTTGGAACTCATTCTTTCTTAGAATTAGCTGGGGTTCCAGAGATTAAGAACTATGTAATCCTTGCTAACTGGTCTTACATCCATACAAAATCTGGACAAACTAAGAATTTGGGAAAGCAGTCATGCTAATGTTAATCAGCCATTTCTAATTTATGGGATGGAGTTGAAGGATTGACAGATGTTACCTTCAGAGAGAATTGTTCTTCAGTAGGGAAGGGGAGTAGGATGTTTTAGTCCTACATGAAGCCAGTAGGTACAACTTCAAGGCTTATTTGCATCCCTGAAGTTGAGGGAACTGGTGGTGTCTGATTGTCCACAAGAGAGTTTTAAAGGCAGGAGACTGTAGGTAAAGCATCTGATTGACAGCAAAGACAGAGAAAGAACACGGTTGTGTAAGCAAACTGCACCTTCACAGTTGTGGAGAGTTTATGTAAGTTTTTCCTGTGGGTCAGGTAGACCCATGGGAGAGACATTCTGGGTAAACCTTGAAAAGGATTTCATCCATGAAGGCCATGGTGGGGGATGGGCAGGAAAGGGGTGAAGTCACCAGGTGGAGGAACAGACTACCGGAAGCCCTGGGGACTGAGATTCCAAGTTTAAATTGCTGGAGGGAGGACAGTCATTGTCTACATCATGGATATTGCAATTGGAGATACCTGATGGGGTGAGTTCTGAGAAACCCATTAAACATTCCAGAAGAAAGAGTCAGAGTCGAGCACACAAAGCCCAGAGTACATCAGTCCTATATAATGACAGTTCCGACCAGCCTAAGAAGCCTAGGGAGAGGGGGTGATTTCCCCTTGTCCTTCTCTCCCTACATCTCATCTTGGAGGAATTGGATACTGTGACTTGTGAGTGGGGTCAGTAAAGCATATGGCTAAGTAAAGACCTCTCCCTTTGCAAACTTTCTGACCTGTGGTAGCACTAAGTTAGGTGAGGGAAAAAAGTTAATTGTTGACAGTTCAGAATTTTGATTATTATACTGGATTGGACATATTAATTACCAACATGAGACAATATGAAAAAATGATGAGAGGACTATTAATTGTATAAGACCAAAAGGTATAAGACTTGCTTTAGGTGTCATCAGTGGCAAGAAAAGAATTAGCCCACAGAATGGTGTATTTATAATAAATAAGCCTCATCTATGAATTTGTGAGGCATGTCTCCATGAAGAATGTCATGTAAGCTATGCAACCCTCTGGGATAAAAAATGACAATATCTCATAATTTAAGTGCTCCTTGCTGTATATTTGAGATCTCTTCCATTATTCCAGGCCAGAGGTGTATGTTTGTTGCAGGAAAGGACATGAGGAGACATCTTCACTCTGCAGGCCTGTCTCTGCTTTGTGTCTTGTGGTTGTTGAATCTCCTTGGAATTACTACTAAAACTTGAGACAATGTAAAATCTCTGATTCATGGGCATTTCATTTCACAATTGGCTTTTATGGGTTATTTCAAAGCTCATTTAATAATTAGACTAAAATGACTTTTATTTATCTGAACATGAATGAATAGACCAGAATTTCATCCAACTGTAAGCCAGGAAAGTCAATAGGCCAGGAAAGCTGATACGAATACACAGGTGGGAAAGAATAAAGTTGCTTTCCATGTGTGCCCTTCTAAGTCCGGAATGTTCCCTAAGCCATTCACAATATGTATTTATGTGCCTTTTATCCGCTTGTAGACTGTAAGCTCTGTGATGGTAGCAGCCACATCTTCATTTTGTATGTTCTCAGTTTCTGTCACATTAAATTGAGTATGGAAAAGTTTCAGGTATTGCATGGGGATTAGAGTAAGTTCTTTCCAACCTTTATAATGGGCAATTCTATTAAATATTTAACATATTCAGTCTTTAAATATTCACATTTGGAGCCTATAGTTAAAAATTGCAATTTAACAAATACCATTCTTTCAAATGTGCTTTTTTTTAATAATGAAAGGTTTCCAAGGCCCAGAATTGACTCATTTCAAGCAATACTCTTTTTTAACACACTATCAATGTAATTAACACACTAACACACGCTATTTAATACCATAGTATTTTGGCAACTCCACGAAGTTAATTATTTATAACCAAATTTGAATGGTGCAGATAATTTATAGGGAAACATCATTATATTAGGAATTACTTAAATTCAGATGGGAATATAATTTATTAGCTTTGCAACCTATGAAAAGTGTTCATTTTGACTAATCTCAATCTATAAAATGTGAGAAATAGTGGTTGCCTTGCTTACTTTCCAGATAGTTGTGTGCAATAAATCCATTCAGTACGTATTTATCAAGTGTCTAATATGACTCAGAATGGCAACTCTTTGTCATCTCTGAATATCTACTCCTATTCCTTTCCTTATTCCTTTCCTACTTTCTACTCCTTTGTTGATTTTTAAAATCAACTTTATTTAGGAATAATTTACATACCAAAAATACACCCAATTTAAGTGTATATTTCGATGTATTTTTAACGAATGTATAGATAGCATATCTACACCAGTGAAGCAAACATCGTAGTCAAGATACTGAACATTTCTATCTCCCTAAAATGCTCCCTTGTAACACTTTGCAGTTAATTTCCAGCCCCTGTTTCTACCTCAGGCGACGATTGATTTTTGTCACTGGAGATGAATTTTTCTGCCCTAGAACTTTCATATAAATAGAACCATAAAGTATGTACTCTTTTGTCTCTAGCTTTTTTGCTCAGCATAGTATTTTTGAGATTCACCTATGTTGTTCTTTTTATCAGTAGTCTTTTAATTGCTGAGTAGTATTCCACTGTATGAATATACCACAGTTTTTTATTCATTTGCCTGTTTACGAACTTCTGGGTTGCATTAGTTTTTGGCAATTATGAATAAGAGTACTAAAAACATTCATGTACAAATATTTTGTTGATATTTAGAGTCATTTATTTTGTGTAATGCCTAGGAGTGGAAGTTCTAGGTTTTATGGTAAACATACATACAACCTTATAAGAACCTGCCAAATAGTTCTCCAAATGATATGTACATTTGTGATTCCCAACAGCAATATATGAGAGTTCCAGTGCTCCACATTCCTATCAATACTTTGCATTGTTGGTATTTTAATTTTCACCATTCTAGTGGGAATGTATTTACACTTCATTCTGATTTTAAGTCATTTTCTTCACAGTTAAGATACTGAGTATCTTTTCATGTGCTTATTGGCCATTTATATGTCATCTTTGATGAAGTGTCTGTTAAGATCATTTATCCATTTTTTTTTTCTTTTAAACTGGGCGTTTGCTTTCTTATTTTTGAGTTGTAGAAATGACATATATTTGGGCTATGTCTTTGTACCTTGACTGTCCTTGTCTACTCTAAGGTTGCAAATAATTTTCCTTATATTTTCTTCTAGAAATTTTATAGATTAAGCCTTTATATTTAGGTATATATTTTTTGTGAATTTTTAGGTATGGATGAGATGCATAGTCCACTATCAATTATTCCATCATAGCTGGAAACAGATGCCCTGTAGGCCTCTTGTCCACTATATTTTGAGTGATATGTGGAATTCAGTGTCACCATAAATTTTATCAATTTTCTGGGAGAATCTGGGTAGGTGAATACAGGTGTGTGTGTGTGTGTGTGTGTTAGTTCTATATTTGTAGCTATATGTATAGTTTTTAAAATATACATAGTTATATTTTTGTTTTCAAAGAACATTTATTTGTATAAAATGTATCAAATTGCCTTCACAATCTTTGCAGAGAGATAAGTTATTTCAGGTAGAGACCATATTGTACTGATGAGGAAACCATGAAGATTTATAACTTGTTCATAGGTTTGTGGAAGGGGAAGGAAGTTAAAATTGAAGGTCTTACCCTAATTTCAGTGCTTTTTGTACTTTAGGAGATTGATGCCCATTGATGAAGAGGGGAATACTTTTTGATTTTAAAAGATAACACAGCAGAGTATTTAGAAATGGGGATCAGCAAATGGAGTAACATAATAGGAGATGGTTATCATAGTAATAGAGTCAACAAGTAGAAGCATAGAAGGACTCTTTTTTTTTAAAGATTTTATTTATTTATTTGACAGAGATAGCGAGAGCGGGAACACAAGCAGGGGGAGTGGGAGAGCGAGAAGCAGGCTTCCTGTCGAGCAGGGAGCCCAATGTGGGACTTGATCCCAGGACCCTGGGATCATGACCTGAGCCGAAGGCAGACGCTTAACGACTGAGCCACCCAGGCGCCCGAGAAGGACTAACTCTTATTAGTAACCCAAATATAGAGTATACATAGACAGTGGCAACATGTGACTTCTTGGACAAGTCATGTTAATTTTTTGGTAAGAAAATGATAGTATCCTTGGGTTATTTTTTACTTGTGTGTAGATACCAGTTGGAATAAGTGTTAGGGAAGATGTCTGCCTCTTGGTTTTTGTTGTTGTTGTTGTTTTAAATAGTTGTTAAAGTAATGTCAGTTAATTTTTGTGGACTATCTATCCAAAATCCTTTTGATTTTTTTGGGGGGGGTAGTTTAAGGAAATCTTGTAAGAATAATTGTTGGAATAATAATTCCAGAGTACATATATTTTAAAGATAGTTTTTAGAACACAAAAAAAACACTGTGTAGTAATTGGGAATATTTCCAAAAGCAATATAAAAATACATTACTTTCCCCTATATTTACAAGCACTCATATAGGAAAATATATTAAACCAAATCTTTGGGGATTTAAGTAATATTATGTGTCGTATACTCCATGTTGGAATAAGTGTTTACAGATTTTCCTGTAGTGGACTTTGATTTTTCTTCTTGCACATACTGAAGCTTTGCTTGATTGTGAATGTGTATGTTAAGTTGAGAATTTGATTCATGCTTAACAGGGAGGTTTTATTTTTGATGGCCTTCCTTTTACCTCTTAGTGCACTAAATAATCCTCTACTTCTAGACTACGTCACTTTACAAAGCCTGCTAACCTCAGGGTTGACAAGAGTTTTTATTTCTTCTTTACCAACCACATATACCTTACATGTTGGCATTTTAATGAGGTAACATACTGCTATATTTTCAAGTGAGGGAAGGCAATTTCCTTTTTGGTGGGCGGTTTTCTTTTAAAGATCTGATTTAGTTTTTTAACTTGATTCAGTTTTGAAAAGAAATATGACTCAACTCTTTTCATTTTATACATGAGGAATGATGACTGGAAAATTCAGTAGCAAATGCAATTATTTCTAGCTTTCAACAAGGAAGATCTTTACTTTTTGGACTATTTTATTTGAACGATAGTTGTAGTTCAGGTTTTTTTTAAATTTTTTTCTAAATTAAGAAGACATATTCCTTTTGATATCAGTTTTACCTCAAAGTTTGAACTATTTAAGAATTATTAGATATAAGTAGAGTCATATGCTCAGTTTTCAGTACTTTAAAATATTACTGCTCTCTCAAAGACTGTGAGCAGGAAAGTTTTCGGTACCACATTTTCACAGAGCAATTAGCCATTGATGACAATTTTAAAACTTGTATGCTCTGTAATATAGCAATTATAGAAAACCATCTAATGGAACACTTAATTATACAAAATTACTTGTAAAGGAAATTCATTGTACTATTATCTGGAATATCTAAAAAATGTAAACCACCTGCCTAGAAGATTCATGAGGGCAGGGATTCTGCTTGATGTGCCTTCTCTGTCAGTTCCTAAGCAGGGCCTAACATACAGTAGGAGCTCACTAAATATTTTTTAATATGTTAAATATATTCCTAAGCATTTTATTCTTTTTGATGCTGAGAATTTCACATTCTCTCAATTTCATGTTCAGGTTATTCATTGCTTATGTATAGAAATATAATTGATTTTTGTATGTTGATCTTATATACTGATTTTTACTATTCACTTAAAAGCTTTTCTCAGATAAAGATACAACTGTCATGAGAAAATTTTTAATTCTTAAAAAATAATTCAATAATTATTTATTAAAATAATACATTCCCTCTTAACAGAGTTACCGATGCAAAGAAGTATAAGGGAAAACATAAAAAAATCAGCACTCCTATTTAACCGTGAGTCTAAATGTGTGTCTGTGGGCATATGTGTATTGATATGTATTTAATCACAGAAAGAGATTTTATTTTACTAGATGGACATTCTCCTCTTTTTGTGTAAATAAAAATAATTTTACACCAATTTTAATGACCACCTGATAGTCTATATACTATAATTTATTTAATATAGTATAATTTATTTAATTGTTAGCTAAAATTAAGTTCTTTAAAATTTATAGCCATTATAAATGAGATTCATATGAGCATTCTCCAGTGCATAACTTTGAGATAACCTTGCATAGTGTCTCTAGGAGGGAATTCCCAGGAATGTGATTGCTGGGCTCAAGATATACTTACCCACCATCCAAGATCCTATAGAATGTTTATAATAATTTACTCTCCCATCAATTTCACATGAAAATTTAAATTTCCCCAAACCCTAGCTAATACTGTTTTTTTCTTCATTTTTAAATGTAGAAATGTAGAAAATGTATCAAATGTATCAAATGTATCTTAATCATTTACAATCTCTCCTGAGTTATCAAAGATGCCCACCTACTCCATTCTCCATAATTCAAAGAAGAAAGAAAAGGAAAAACCAGATAGGTGATGATTTCCATAAAACTAAAGGTGTTATCTTTAAACTACAGAATTCAGAATTTTAAGGAACATTAAGGCTTTTTTCTTCCACTTCAGCTGTTAATGAGGAACTGTTTCTACAGGAGCTCTGACAGATAGCTATCATCTCTTTAAGTGATTACCTCAATTGAAAGAAAACATGATTACCCTCAGGCAAATAATTAGATATTTTAAATTATTAAAATATTTTTTCTTGTCTTGAGTGAAAACCTATCCTTTTGAAGTTTCTACCAGACAGATTGGATTTGTTTCTGAGGCAATGCAGGAACCTTTTTTTTTTTTTTTTTTTAACCCACAGCTTTCACATTAGAGGCCCTTATATATGAAAAGACATTTGTCATGTTACCTATTTCTCAAAGTTTTCTGGCATAATTTTAAACTTAAGAGATTCAGTTTTTGTGGACTGCAGTTTGGTAAATTATCCCAAACTCTATTTTATTCCTTTGGCTATGTGTTGCTGGTAGGTTTCAGAATTTGGATAGTTTCTATATATAACCTGGATACATTTAAATAAAATAAGGCAGGGTTTTAAAGAAGCAAAACATTAAAAGATTAACTATTAAAACTTTTGGGGGTGATCTGACTATCTGCAATTTAGGTCCAAAGTTTTCCCCATCTGGTTAGGACTATGAGTAGCAAGAGCACAAAGTGAAGGTGGTTTCTGGTACAAATACTTTGAACTTGTATGTGGCCTTGCAAATTATGTGATAAAATCTTAAATTTGTTATCTGTTTATATTTTTAAATGGCTATGCAAAAAAAAACCGATTAAAGCAGTATTTCTTCAAATTTCTATTTTTTTTTTGAAAGTATTTCTTATAACTTAGGGATATGAATGAGCTCACTTAAAGTGTTCATTGGTTTAAATTTTTGTAATTTTATTGCCTTTGGTATATGGTTTGTTAATAATTAATAATACCAAGTTTATATTCTAGGGTGATAAGATGGATAAAGGGTAACTATATGCCTCCATTTCTGTAGAGGTATTTTAAAGATTTTCAGTTTTGGGTCTTCAAAAAATATCTGAACTGTCAATACAAAATACATAAATATTTATAAATGCTTATATTCTTCTTTTTAGTTGTAATACTAGATTTAACCAGGATTGGATGAATAGTAATTTGAACTATAATAGCCTGTGGCTTTTTGACCTATGCTGTATTGTAATTATTGCTTTTTGGCCAACACTTCTCTACATCTCGTGGCCTCATTGAAACCTTTTTTCAGGTCTCATTAAAGTTAAAAAATAGCCAATAAATATAGCACAAGGTAAATGTGAATGTTGTCATCCAAACTGGAGGCACTACCACCCTTTACTCATTGTTCATTTACCTTTAAGTGTCTGCAATGGGCAGGTGATACTCTTTCTTTTTCATATGTGAATGATGAATATATTTCATACTATTTCACATTTTGACACGGCTTCTCATTACAGTTTTTCTTTTCATATTATGCAGTTGATGGGAAGTCAATTTTTCTCTATATGATAGATTCCATCATTTGCTCAGTAATGTATCTCCTGGCAGTGAATATATTACAATAGCACATCCCAGTGGTTTGAACAGAAAGAACTCAAGTTCTAATCTAGACCCAGACCCTGTGTTTATCTATTTCTCAAATGGACAACCTACTCATGAAAAATGAATATTCCTAAATAATTCTTATTTCTTTTATTCCCTATCCCAAACCCTAATGAAACTGGAGAAAAATTGTCTTTCTTACTAGTATTTAAATGTGTACTATTTGTGAGAAATTTTCAATTTAATAACAGGCATATAATATTAACATTTCATTATTCATTAATCTTACCAGACTGTGGTTTGAATGGCAAACACCTGAATAATTTTTAAATATCATGAAGTATTTTGGTACAATTCCTTATAATTGGCCCTTTTGTTCTAGGGCATGAAAAAGGAAAGGAAAACAATAGGCTTGTCATGAAAGCGAAGAGGATGAGAATGAGAATTTGAAAATGTAGAGTTTACAGTAGATTGGACCAAAAACAATTACTTGCTCAGATAGTCTGAGCATGGAGGATTCAGGTAAGACATGCTATTTCCGAGTCACATGAACTTTTCAAATATTCATATGGTGCATGGCTACCTACTATTTTAAGGTGTCTTTGTCTATTTTAATCAATCAACTTCCTAAATCTTAATCTAATGTAGATTAAGATTTTTTATCTGCTAGAAAGTTTTATGTCAGCTTACTGAAAACAAATTAATTAGCTATCAATTGAGCATTTTATATCTGTTATTTTGAGATAAAAATCTTTGGTTTTCTTCTCATTAAAAATTTCTTGTTGATTTTAAATTATTTTCTTAAATAAACATAATTATTCTAGCTTTCTTTCTTCCCTTCCTTCCTCCTTCCCCTACCGCCATGTACGGGACTTCTATTAGAAGTATTCTTTTCCAAGGTCCATTCTTGAAAAAGAGACCAAAAGAACAAAGGAAATGACACATAAAGCAGCAGCAACAGCTTCGTCTTCAACAACACTAGAAATAGCTTCATATCTGACTCTGCTTAAACTTTTTTCTGAGATGACATGGTAACTTTCTCCCAGGTTTCTGTCACTTCCACTTTGCCACCCGGTTCCCGCCTTGGGATGAGAAATATTTCTCAAAGAGTACCTCCCATCTCACCTGTCATATCTACTTTCTTTATCTTTGGGCTGATGAAATTGTTAGCAAGGCACAGAAAGTTTTCAGTTGTTTTATGGTCACTGATAGAAATTCCAGCTGATGACTAAGAAGTTGAAATCTTTCCATATTACTCTGTTTCCATATTACTCTATTTAAATCCACATTACTGTATTTTGTCATCTTGTCTCTATAAATTTTGTGACGTTATCAGGAATGCACCAGTCCATTGCCTCTAGTTGGCCGCAGGAAATGATGCTATAGTGGTATCTTTCTTTTTCTTCTCTCTTCTTCTATTTCTCCAATCTGTTTCTACCACAAGATTATGAATAAACATTCAAAATAATACCATCCTCAAAATATTATGGTACTCTCCTCCCCCACGTCACTTGGCTTATTTTGTTTTATCTTGCTTAGTTTTATTTTTTCAGGCCATATCATTCCATTAATAACTTGCAATTTTAAATCTTATATCTCTACATATTAAGAAAATCTATGAAAAATGTCCATTACTTTTTCTTTACTAAGACAATATAATACTAGATAATTTAAACTCTCAGTATATTTAATTATGATTATTTTTGAATTCCTTATCTTTTTCTTTTGTATGAATCATTGAATACTTTCTAATGCATTTATTCTTTTCTACTTTTATTAGTTGTCCATCAAGGCCTCTCTCTTTCTCCATAATTATTTGGAGGCTATTTTCGTCATATCAGCTGAGTTCTAAAGAAATGTGCTTTTGATATGACTCCATCCTGAGCAGGGCCCCATTGTTTTTGTGTCATTGTTCTTATACGTATGTGGCAATTATAATTCTATGATTCCAGAATCTTGACAAAACCATTTGACTTTTTCATTCCATTTCATGTAGATTTTGAAGCTACTGACTGCTTTCCATTGTATCACTTTTTACAGTCATGAAACAGATTTCTTCTAGTTTGCCACTAAATTTGCTTTGAATTCTTCTCCCCAAATTTAGTTTAACCTTAAGGTATATTGTGTTACTTAAAAGCATTTTTCATTTCCTCTGTAATCCTAATAAATACAGACTAATAGCCCCTGAGTAAGTAATTTATAGCACTGCACCTTGCTTTCTTTATGTATGAAGTAAGGATTTGAATAAAATGGTTCCTACCACTAAAAGTACTTTTGGACAACATACAAAGGAGCCTTATCTGAGATTTGACATGATATATGCACATTTCCATCATGTATTTACCAATTGTTTTTTAATAATAGCTTCATTGAGATATAATTTACATACCACAAAATTTACCTTTGTAAACCATACAATTCAATCATTTTTAGTATATTCACCAAGTTGATTGACCCCATCACTAATTTTAGAACATTGCATTACTCCAAAAATAACCTCCATTCCCATTATCAATTATTCTCTGTTTTCCCTCACACCTTCTCAGAACCATGAATATTCTATTTCTATTGATTTGCTTATTCTGGACATTTCATATACATTAATCTTGCAATATGTGGTCTTTTGTAATTGTCTTAATTCCTTTAGGTCATGTTTTCAAAGTTCATGCATTGTGTAGCATCTATCCATATTTCATTCCTTTCAATGGTTGAATAATACTCTATTGTATGAGCATACAACATTTTGCTTGTCCATTCATTTATGATTAGATATTAAGGTTGTTTTCACTTTTTTGGCTATTATGAATAATGCTGATCTGAACATTTGTGTACAAATTTTTGTGTGGATATATATTTTTATTTCTCTTGGGTGTATACGTAGGGATAGAATTATTGAGTCATATGATAACTCTACATTTAACATTTTGAGAAACTGACAAACTGTCTTCAAAATGGCTGCAACATTTTATAATTCAACTAACAATGAATGAGGGTCCCAATTGCTCCTCATCCTCACTACTGCTTGTTATTTTCTGCCTTTTTAATTTTAGGCATCCTGGAAGTGATATCTTGTTGTGGTTTAGATTTGTATTTCCCTAATGACTAACGATGTTGAAAATTTTTCATACATATTGGACATTTGTATATCTCCTTTGGAGAAATGTCCGTTCAGATCCTGTGCCCAATTTTTAAATTGGTTCTTTTTTATTTGTAAGTTGTTAAGAGTTCCTTATACATTCTAGATAGAAGTTGCTTGTCAGATACAATGATTGTAAATATTTTCTCCCATTCTAAAGGTTGCCCTTTCATTTTCTTATGGTGTCCTTTAAAGCACAAAGTTTTAAAAATATTGATGGACTTCAGATTATTCATATTTTCTTTTGTCTGTTGTGCTTTTAGTATTATTTCTAAGAACCCATTGTCTAAGCTGAGTTTACAAAGATTTACACCTATGATTTCTTCTAAGAATTTTATAGGTTTAGCTCTTATATTTACTTCTGTGATCCATTTTGAGTTAATTTTTGTATATGGTATGAAATAAAGGTCCAACTTTGTTCTTTTTTTTTTTTTTACATGTAGATTTCTAGTGTCCCAGGGCCATTTGTGGAAAAGACTCTTTTATACCCACTGAATTATCTTGACACTCTTGTTCAAAATCAATTGACCATAGATGCATAGGTTTATTTCTGGACTCAACTGATCTATAAATCCATTCTTAGGCCAATCAAAATTGCCTTGATTACAGTAGCTTTGGAATAAGTTTTAAAATTAGGTACAATTCTTCCAAATTTGTTTTTATTTTTCAAGATTGTTTTGGCTAGTCCAGGTCCAGTAATTGTTTTCAGAGGTGGTAAATATGCTTAAGGACCATTAGTTCTTAAGAAGCATTCAGTTGCTATATTCTAAGTTGTGGCTTATGTTTTTTAAATTTGCATTTTCTGCAGTTATTATCACCTTATTTCTAAGAGTTCTAGAAACTCATAACCTTTCCACATATGTGGGCAAAATGATTGTTAACCTGGTATCTCATAAGGCACAATATTGCCTTTATTTTGTTGAAGAACTCCATGCTTGATGTGCATTTTGAGAATTGCCTGAGAGAGCCACCAAGCATAGGTAGTTATTTTAGATCATTCGTAATTATGACATAGGCTTTTCCATGTGGTAGAAATAAAGGGTAAGAAGTTAAACCAACTGTTTGGACTCTACTTAGTGATGGTTTATTAATGGTCAAGCCACAGACTTCTTGGTAGAACACTGTAAAAAATAACATCTCTCTCTCCTTGGCATGGAAAATTAATTTGTTATGAATTTTAATTATTGTTTCAATTTTTAAGTTATAATGTATTATATTTAAAATTTTACATAAAATTGATGTTCAGATTTACACTAGACACATTAGACATACACTAGATACACTGTATTACCTAGCTAATCTCTCTGCAGGTCCCAAATTTGAGAAACACTATCCTGGAGATTAAAGAGAACATTTAACAAATACTAAAAAAATTTCAAACTGGCCATGAGAAATCCTGTGCCTCAGAAATCATGTGGTATTTTACAAGTACTTAAAAACCATTTTCTGCAATTCATGGAGATAGAATGACCAAGGCAATGATAAATATCCCAGGATAGCTCATATGTGGATTTATTTCGCCTTTGTATCTGGTGGTGTGATTGCTGGTAGAGGACTTTTACTATCTTTAACAACACACAGAATTGATTTTCTAAATGAAATGCATCACAGAAAAAGTGTCTAGTGAATAATTTTAATAACAATTTATGGAGCTATCGTGGGACAAGCAGTCCTCTAACACTTATTTGCCCTTGAGATTTAGAAGAAATCATATCTCCAGTGCTCATAATAAGGAGCTAATTTAACTGAGTTCAAGTTAGCTGTGAACAAATGGATTAACAAGCACCTTATTAAAATTTTAATTTACATTTCATTTATCACATTTAATAGAATCAACTTTGTTGTTTCGGGGTGGGAAAAAGCATTAATTTCCAAGCACAACTTTAGGTACCATTAATTTCAAATGTTTTTATTGTTGGTTTTCATAGTTCCCATAATTACATACCTTACGTTAGCATGGAAATATAAGAAGCATAGCATAAAATTTTGCTCCTAAAGAGCATTTAATTATTCAACAAATTAAAAGCATTTATGTTTGTATAGCTTATGAATTTTCTTGCCACTGTAAGAATGTTTAATTAAGGTAATTTAAGATCTTTGGTTCTTTCATGATATCATTTAGGTAGTTAGATATTTCTGTATATAGAGAAATAGTCTGGATTCTCACTGATATGTTTTGATTTAAGTCTTTATTACTTAGGCTACTTATTTTTTCCTTTGTCTCTTAAGTATTTCTGCTCACTGCATATGACAGTATTCTAATCATATTTGTTAACAAATATTTAGGCATTTATTGGAAGAAAATTGCTATGTAATGAAAATTGTACATGATAATATTTTGTATAATACCAATGAACAAGGGACTGATGAAAAAAATGTTAACTTTAAGAGGAAAAAAGAAACTAAAGTCATTGTGCATATTAAAACCCTTTTACTCGAAGTCCTGCCCCTAAAGCAAATCAGTTGAATGCCTGAATAAGATTGAAAGGATATTCCTACATTTTACATTTTGCTCTGTCTTTCAAATTGACTTATAATTATAATGCTTGAATTCTACTGGTTCTTATGAAATAATTGATGGCTATGATCCATTTTTATAAGGCCAATCTAAGGACTTGATATACTTGAAGGCACACTTTAATCACCTTATAGATTTCTGAATAAGGAAAAAATAAGCATATATTGAAGGGCCTGTATTCTGTTTTCAGAATTAGTGTCCTGTCAAGGTATTTTTCAGATTATATCATCAAAATAGTAAAAAGTAACATTTCCTTAAAGTGAGACAAGTGATCTAATTTTAATGACAACTACTGTTAATGTCAGGCACCCCGATATAGTTTATAATGCTTAGTAATTACAGCAATCTTTCTTCTCTTTTACTAATTATTTCAAGAAAAAGAAGTAAAAGCTTCAGGAATGGGCACAAAAGGCAGCTATATTGGATCTTTTTTGTAAAGCAAATAGCTTTCAAATCATTCCATTAGCTGTCATCTGAGTACAAAAAGAATTAATCAAAAATGACACCAATCTTAAGGGCCTGCCAAAATCTCATGAGAAAAACAATCCCATCATAAAAAGAGAGAAATTAAGGGTACTGTCCCTGATTCCAGAAAAGGATTTCACTTTTTTCCCCTATGCACCAACATGTGTATTATAGAGGATTATATGTAAAATGTATGTTTTAAATTCTTCTAGTGCAATTATTGTAAGCAATTAATTTGTCTAATCAATACATTCCTCTATATCTTGTTTTTATCTGAGTTATCCTTTTTTTCCCAATCAGTATATTTATTAACTTATTTTCTTGATTTTGATTATTTTAGCATAATATTTGAAATTCTTAGAATCTTGAGTAAAAATTGTGTAGAATCACAACAGATAAAGCATATATTACTTGAAAACTAAAAGTAAGGTAAAAGTAGGGAAGCACATATGAGAAAAGGTCTTTTGTTGAGCCTAAAAAGGAATATCCAATAATTTCTAATACCTTTATCATACTGTTGTTTTTGAGTACCTACTGAAATAATGACTTCATGTTTTCTTAGAGTGTTTCTAGCCTACATGGTCTTGTTTGTTAAAACTTGATAATTGGTAATCCTGGAATGTGCATAGGGGTAAATATTACTTCTTTTTTTATTTTTTATTTTTTTATTATGTTATGTTAGTCACCATACAGTACATCATTAATTTTTGATGTAGTGTTCCATGATTCATTGTTTGCATAAATATTACTTCTATAAAAGAGTTAATCAAAGCTTAGAGTAATGACATTGCCCGGATAAGTGCTCAAGACCATTTTAGAACCTGGGTCTACTTCTTCAGTCCTCTTTTATTACTTTACAGTTTGTAACCTACTGTGATCTGTGTAAGCACCATGGACTTCAAAGTTCAGTAGGAAATGCATAGGAGAAACACATTAAAGTTAACTTTCTTCTTTCTAATTCTCTGTTTGAGATACATCAGTGAACAAAACAAAGGTCCCTGTTTTTGTGAAATTTATATTATAGTAGAGGAAGACAGAAAATGAATAATAAACATAATAAATGAATAAATGGAAGAGTGAATAACGAATAAGTGAGTAAATAAATAAATAAATAGAGTTTGTTAGATGATACGAAGTTCTACAAAACAAAGAAAATTAAGACATGGGGGATTAGGAGTGCTGGGGTGGAAGAGTAGGAAGAGATTACCCTTATTGGAGTTTCTTTCTACTTTTTTTAGAAAAGTGTGTCAATCTCTAATGCCTCATTTTAATATACATAATAAATATAACAACTTAAAGATAAATTACATAAATATAAATTATATGTGTATGCACATATGGGTGTGTATACACACAGATTGATCTTTATTATTCAGAGATTCTATATTTGTGAATTCACCAACTTGCTAAAATTTATTTGTAATTTCAAGTCAATATTCATGTCACTTTTTTGGTCACTTACAGACATGCACATACGCAGAGAAGCAAAAAAAGGTTGCAAAGCAACATTGCCTTCTTATTTCAGTTCTCATACTGCACACAGTGTCCTTTCCAAGGTATCTTTAGTGCCACATTTTTCACAACTTTGTTGTTTTTTGTTGATGATTTTTCTGCTTAAAATACCCCCAAACATACTGATGAAGTTTTATTTGTTATCCCTAAACACAAGACGCTGTGATATGCTTTGTGGAGAAAATAAGTGTGTTAGATTAGCTTCATTCAGGGATGAGTTCTAGTGCTGTTGGCTGTGAGTTCAATGTTCATAAAACAACAATATATATGAAATAAAGTGTATTTCTTTTATTTTTTTAAAGAATTTATGTATTTATTTGAAAGAGAGACAGAGAGCTTGAAAGAGAGCATTATTAGGGGACGGGAAGAGCAGAGAGAGAGAGGGAGAAGCAGACTCCTCCCTGAGCAGGGAGCCTGCCCTGATGAGGGGCTCTATCCCAGGACCATGGGATCCTGACCTGAGCCAAAGGCAGATGCTTAACTGACTGAGCCACTTAGATGCCCCAAATAAAGTGTATTTAAACATCACATATTAAACAAGGTTATGTATTGATAGGTTGATGAAAATGTTGTGACCAGAGGTTGGCAGAAACCTAGTCCTGTGTTTTCCCTAGGGACAGTAACTTAGTATTTGCTAACTCAGACTTTGCAGTGACTTTATAGAACATAACTATTGCAAATAACAAGAAGTAACTGTATAAGTTTATAAGGCACTTAATATATATTAAAATTACATCTTTAATTGCAAATACTTCTAGTAATTTTTACGAACAAGACTGGTTATTTCCCATAGTTATTATATTTGCTAGCTATATACTTTAAGTTTAGTATTATTCTATATGATATAAAAGCTTAAAAATTATTTTCTTTGGGAATTATTGGGTGATTCTGGTTGAGATTTCTCAGTCTGATGTTGTTTGATGAGAAACTATTTTGAAGCTCCTTGAATATGTTTTTATTATCTAGGATCTTGCCACTTGATATGTGATTTATTTTAATATGTTTTTTATGTCTCTTATGCTCATTTTTGTATTTTCCTTCCAGTTTTCTCTCCATGCTTCAGTGTAGGTATTTTCTATTAACCTAAATTCCAGTTTAGTAATCTTCTCTTATGCTCTACCTAGCCTATTGTTAACTTATTGCCTGAGTTCATAATTTCAGTTTTAATATTTTACTTTTGTAGAATTTCCACTTGATTTTTTTATAGATACTAGTTCTTTATTTTAATGGATTTTGTAATGAGGTTTTGAATATGCAAAATTAAACTCAGAATTGACTATGGGGTAGAAAGTTAAATTGCTCTGCCTAATATAGTGAGATGGCCTAGAAACAGACTGGTAGAGAGATAAGGAGAGCAACCCGAAGGCCAGAAGGTGCTCTGAGGAATATGGTGAAGGACCTGTACAGAAAAGGGACCAGTGAAAAACGCTGTGATATAATCATACACCCTTCCCCTCACTGTCTCTCTCTCTCTCTCTTTCACACACACACACACACACACACACACACACACACATGCACACACACATGCATAGACACACACACCCCACTTACCTGGTACATTCAGCTAAAACTGCTGTTCATGCATGCCCTTGCAAATTACTTTGGGGGAAATCAAGAAAAAAAAAAACAAACAAACAAGAAGTTTCACATCTAAAACAGTGAGATCAGAACAACTGAAGAACATGAAATACAGGTGAGATTAAGTCTAGCAGGCCTAGGAACTCAGAGCCAGGAGTTCCCATGAAAACCTAATCCCCTGAGAATTCACAGAAACTGCATGTAAGGCTTTGGACTCTCTTTGTGCTAAAGGTTTAAAGCTCACTTACAAGTAATTGAATTACAAGTAATTGAAGCAAAGAGTGGGTTTGTAGGAGTTTGTCCAGGAAAACTATAAAAATGAGAATTATTGTGTGGAGCCAAGGATGGACCCATGCGTAACAAAAACGTCTTGAAGGAAGGCACTCACGAAGGTAAGAGGGTAACGAGATAGGTGGTGTCCAAGAGTCAAAACAGCAGAGTGTGTTAGGGAGAAGGGGATGGTAAACACATTTAGTTATCAAGTAAGATAAGACTGAATAAATATTTTTTTCTTTTGGTCACTTAAATGGTGTGTATCTTTAGCAAGAGCAATCTAAGAGAGTAGCTATGGTGCTAGAAGCCAGAAAGTAGTGGGCTGAAGCATGATCCGTACATAATCAATAAATGTGGTAAGCACTTACTCCTTTTGCAAGAAGCTTTGCAGTAAGGTAAGGAGGGAAAGAGAATGATAGATCGAAGAGGGTTGTGAAGTGCTCTTATAAAATGTGCTGATGAGAAAGGGCCACAAGGGAGGGAGAAATTAAATATACACCAGAATACCCTCCTTCTTAAGTGTGTGTGTATGTGTGTGTTACAGTCTCTGATTATCTAATGAAATCTTTTCGCTTTCAAAAAATACATATCACATGTACTTACCAAAGTTGGCATACATTTGAGGGGATTACTGGTGTCCTGAAAACTGACTCTGAGTAACCATCATCAGTTGAAACTTAATGCTTGCTCTTGAGTATTACCCCTATGAAAATGTATTATATATGTTCTCTATCTATATATATCTATGTATATGTCATCTCCCTCTCTCTCTCTATTTCTCATAATAACTATGTAAGGCAGCCATTATTTTCATTTTTTTAGAGGATAGAAAACTGAGGTTTCAAGAGAGTGTGTAACTTGTTTAAAGCCACAGAGCCTGAAAGTGGCAGAGCAGTAATGGACAAAAGCCTTGATCTTTCTTATAGATTCTATTCCCATAACTCCTATGAAACATGCTAAAGGATCAAAGTGTCTTTTTCGATTGGTGCCTGACTCAGAGAAAACTACTGTCATTCTAGAGAATATCTTTCGTATCAGTTTTAGAGTTCATTCTCACAGAGTTAGAAGAGTCCGAGTCAGTGCGCTATTCTCCTTGAATCCCACAGACCCACTTTCCTTAGGACATGTGGTATACATTTTAATGTGATTTTTGTCAAGTTGTCCTGTTAAGAGACCCACTCCAATTAAAACATTATCCAAAAACTGTTATAGATTCTCTTAACATTTGTCTCTGCCAAAAGTGTGAAGTGTCTGAGATTGTATTCTACTCGGAAGCTAATAATTCAGCCAGTAGCAGTTTTGTAGAAGCTGGAAGAAGACATGAGACTCCTAGGTCAGAGACAAAGACCTTTATTACTCATGGCACACTTAGCAGCAGGAGCACTGACATATTTGTATCAGTTTTCTTTGTCTCCTTGTTCCATGGGTGCAGTGGGCCCAAGACAGATGCTTGCATGTGCAGTATATGTGACAGGAGACTCACAGATGATCACTGAGTTTAGGGAAACTCAATCTTTGTAATGGACAGTCAAATGGGCTCTTTGTTCTGGAGGGAGACACATCTCTATCTTTCCAGGCTGTAAGCAACCCTGTCTTTTGCTCTGAAGAGGGGACACTGTATCTTCCAAGGCTGTGTGTTATACAAACATCTTTGAAAAGATCGTCTGGAGCAAAGGGTAGTTAGTGACTCAAAACAAAAGGCGATTAATGCCTCACTTTACAGGTCTTGCAGAAATATGTGAAACTCATTGAGAGTTATCTTCCAACAGGCTCTAAAAATTCATCTACTTTGCAAACATTGGACATTTTGTTGGGAGCTTTTCCCATTTTAATTGCTCAGTATACTATGCCACTTAGTCAGCATCCTTGCTTAGAAACACACATTTTGATCTTATTATGCTGTGGGTATGATTATCATATGAATCATAAATGATGGTATGATATGATCACCACCTTAAAGTCAGAGAAAACTCTTATTTCTTTTCAATTACATATAATTACCCTTGGAAAACAGTATTGAAAGACTAATTTTACATTGGTGTGTCACTTAATTACACATCAGTAATGACATGAAGAATTCAAAATGTTCTGTAAATTTCCTCCAAAAAAAGAAATTAATAAAGTGAAGGCATTTCTTACTCCAGTATTACCGAAATCAAGACTCTGTGGATCATCAAGTTTTTATACATAAATTTAGGTTGCTGACACTCAAACTGAGTAATCAAGCTTTTCAAAAGCTTCCAATTTCTCACTTGGGGAAGTTGTGGGATCCCAAAGGGTCTGTTGGTCACTCTGCTCCAGGCCCTCCTTCGATGCATTTGCTGAAGCTCATTTCTTCCTTGAAGGAATGCTCTAGGGACTTAGCTTGCTTTCTTCCCTTCTTGATACCTGTGTGCTCATCCATTCCATCCTCTTGGCTTTTTTTTTTCCTCCCTCTCTCCCTCTCTCCCTCCCTCCTGCCCTCCTGCCTTTCCTCCCTCCCGCCTTCCTTTCCTTCCTTCCTTCCTTCCTTCCTTCCTTCCTTCCTTCCTTCCTTCCTTCCTTCCTTCCTTCCTTCCTTCCTTCCTTCCCTCCTTCTCAAGCCTAATTGCAGACTGTAAAGCAATCTCCCTCACTCTTCTCTTCCTAACTACTTTGGAAAACACAGAGATGCTTTTCTATTGAAGGATTTTAAATGATAATCACTGTGAGGAAAGCAACTGAGATTAACTAATTAACAGATTAACTATCCAATGAAGTTATATATCTGTAAGAATATTTGTAGAATATCTGTATAATATCTATAAGAATTCTTCAAAGGCTCCCCATTTCCTACAGGATAAAGCCCAGACACCTTAGCCATAGAAGTCAACCTATCATCCATCTCTACTTCTCTTTCTATCCTCATATCACTCATCATTTGTGGTGCTGTTGCCTTTGCCACACTGTTTCTGGTCAGAGTCTCCCCTGTATTCATGTTTCTCCATCTTTATGAGATGCCTTTTCCTGTTATGTTTCCCTTACTTATTTTTCCTCTTCTTTGAAGACTCTGTATTCCGAAGTTTTCTGAATTGATCTCCAGGAAGTTTTGTCTGACTATAAGGGATGCACCCTGTATATGTGTACATATACACCCATGATGTATCATGTATATCTTTATATTGTGATTAGCCCAATTTAAAGTATTATAATATATAATTATAAAATATATTCTACAAATAATATTTATATTTATAATATATATATATATATATATATATATATATATATATATATATATATATATATATATCCTGCTCCTAAACTACAAGTCAGTGAGGGCAAGTACAAATATTTCCCTAGGACATACGGTAGATATTCAACTGTTATTGAATGAAAAAGTAAATACTGCTTTCCAATATCACCTCTGCTGGTGCCAGTCTCATACCATATATTCTTCCAATCCAAGCAATTCATTTGCCATCCTTCCCTTCTTCCTATGCTTTCACTCATGCTCTTCCCTTGTCAGAATGGCAATCTCTAACTCAAGCCCCACTTCCCCCATTAAGCCTTAACTGACAAACTGTCACCTCTACCACTGATAGAATGAAAGGATGCTCCCAGTGAATCCTGCATAGATACTTCAATTGTCACACTTAAAACACATTTTTAACACATTATTTTTATGTCATTGTTTCACTACTAAGTTATAAGCCCTTGAGGATGAGATAGTTTGGTAATTATTCTTGTCATTCTAAAACCTATCATAAGGACTGCCACTTGATCGTTTGTTGAATAAATAAATTGATTATTCAATAAATGGTGACTCTTTACCTATAATATCTGACTTCCTAGCTGATTCAGTAATAAAAGCTCATGGCTTCTGCTATCCACTTTTGTAATGCTGTGGGTAGCATTCATCAAAATCAGTTTTTATCTTTGACTTTTCTTCTTGGTTGAAGCTATAATAAAAACCAGGCTCTACATCTCTGTCTCAGATGGGACATTTGAATTTTTGAGGACCTCTTAACTAGTTAACTCCTAATTACCCAGGTTTTTATCCAGCCAACAAATTATAATCTCTCGCTAGACAGTTCTTAACAAAAACATACTTGTATCTAAAGGTATTGGATAAATATATATATTATTTACATATGTTGGAGAAGAGCATTTGAGGAACATTTCCTAGACATTTGGCAAGAACAATTCATCCAGGAGTAGTTACACAAACACTTTCTGAATGGCCACTCTGCCTGGCAAGACCTCTTAAGTAGAAATCAAATAGAGAGATAAGATTAGACTGGATAAAAGTAGAGTAGCAATTGTGTTAGAGTCATTTCTCATAGGAAGCTGGGTTTTCTTACTATTTAGGAATGCAGTGGAAGAAAGTATGGTATTATGTATTTATTTAAAAGGCAAAAGCAAATGGTATGTTCTGGTTATGTTTTAGGAAACACAAAGAAAACAGTACTAAGTTAATAGCCACTTTGATAAGATTTTTAGAAAACCAGAAGTTGGAAGAGATACAAAATGCAGTACTCATAAATTAGACTTGTAGATCTGGTGGCTAGTTGCCTATATATAGAATAATCATTCAATACAACCTTATTTTTGTGAAACAAAAATTCTAGATATCATAGTGGGCAGAAAACTGCATTTCAGAAACATGTTTTAAGGGGGAATGGTGGGGGGAGCTTTCTTTTTAGTTTTAAAGGGACTAATTTAGAGCAAAGACCAAGGCTTTTTTTTTTTTTAATATGACAGATGTCACACATAGATAAAGAAGATCCAATCATCACTAAATGCATCAAGTAATTTGTTTTGTTGCTTCATAACTAGTTCTGGCCACCAGACTTCTTTCATGCGTGGGTCAACATGTAATGGTAGGGAAAGGCTGAACTGAGACAAATGGGCACCCAGAGGACTTAGTCAAACCAATCTTATTTAAATAATTGTTCAACATTTGTTTGTAAGAAATGCTGAAGAAGATGCTAAAGAAATGCATCCCACAGGGAGAAATCTAGAAAGAAGATCACTTACAGCACTATTTCACACTTCTTCTCTAGCAAATCAGCTCTAGCTGACTTGTGTCCCCAACTCAGTCAACAAGTCAGATTTGTAAGGAAATTTGTGGCTACCATCTATTGCTTGAGCATGGCTCCTTATTGGAATAGGCTGTGGAGAAACCATTTTCACTCAGAGGAACTTAGCAAAGTATCATCTTGCAACCACATATGGTACTTCGGCTGAAATTCTTATTACATTATTTTTATCCTTAATTCCATATTTCCAAAAATGTTTTATTTTTTCCTTATAAATCTTGACCAGAACAACTGTCTTACTGGGATTGACTACTTATTGGTAACCCAATTATAATGGAAGCTCATGGAGCACAGCATCCCTCAATTTTGCCCAATGTCTCCATCTGTTACAAGTCTTGATTAGTTGTGTTTTTGTTGTTGTATACTTGTGTTAGAGGGTCTAATTATCCACAGGAGTATGTTTTAAATCATAGTTTTATTCTGAAGATAAAAAGTGTCTGAAATTTTAATCTATTAAGCAAACACAACAATAGAGTGGAACAGCCAAACATTGTTTAGTTACTCACAAGAACTCTTCACTTTTTGTCAGCAGCCAAGATTGAGGATTAAAAGTGGTCTTCATTAAGCTTCACATATTCCACAGAGATAGGTTTTGGATAAATCTCTATCATTATAGCTATAGCTGTATTCATATCTACATTGAGTTACTTTAGGAACATGGCCTGAACTAAATGCTTATAGGTTCTATCTGTTGATCTAGCAGTCATCTGTAATATCTTCATTTTATAGTTAAGAAATTTAAATTCAGAAATAGTAATTGAGTGAGTAGAACAGTCAAGATTAAAGTGACTTCTCTCTCTCTCTTTTAAAGATTTTATTTATTTATTTATTTTGAGAGAGACAGAGAGCACGAGCGGGGTAGGGGGCAGGTAGAGGCAGAGGCAGAAGGAGAGGGAGAAGCAGACTCCCTGCTGAGCAGGCAGCCTACTGCAGGGTGCATCCCAGGACCCTGGGATCATGACCTGAGCTGAAGGCAGCCACTTAACCTACTGAGCCACCCAGGCGCCCCAAAATGAATTGTCTTTTGATTAAAAACTATAACTCCCCAGGATGCCTGGGTGGCTCAGTTGGTTGGGCGACTGCCTTCGGCTCGGGTCATGATCCTGGAGTCCCGGGATGGAGTCCCACATCGGGCTCTCTGCTCGGCGGGGAGTCTGCTTCTCCCTCTGACCCTCCCCCCTCTCATGCTCTCTCTATCTCATTCTCTCTCTCAAATAAATAAATAAAATCTTAAAAAAAAACCAAAAAACCCCAAAAACTATAACTCCCCTCTTCCCCCACCCATTAAAGAATATGCTACAAAAATCTAATTGGTAAAAAAAAAATAATACAAATATTGAAATTGACATTTTTGAGGATATATCTCAATGATTTATTATAAAATTTGAGGGGAGATAAAACTCTCCTTTAAGACAATCTTGTTATCACCCTCCTCTCTTGCCATACTTGATTCCATCATTTGAGGTACTCAGTGGCACTGTATAGCAGGGAGAGGGGAAAAGAAGCCTACGGTCTCCAAAAAGCACATTGTTAAACTAGAAGGGATTAGTGAGGTAGTGGGGAGAATCCTTCCTTACTTCTTACATGAGCATGGTTGGTTACTTCTATTTTACAAGTAAGATAATGTTAAGTGTCACTGGGAAAGTTTCTGAGAATCTAGCCCAGGTAAGAGGAAAAGAAAACAGAAAGAATTGTAAGGTGTGTTTGCTGGAGTACCATCAGCATAAGGGGATCTGGCCTGAGATGAGAGGTAAGTGTCTGGGTTTAAGGAACCTGGAGTGGGTCTTGAATGGAAAAGACATGAGAAAACTTGAAGCCAAAGAATTATGCCTTGTCTTTTACAGCTGTACCTAGGACTGGCTCACTGATAATTTGGGAATATAGGGCCCTTGGAGACTAAGTTAGAGTTTTCAAAATTAAAGATAAATTATCTGAATCAAGTTGGATTATTAAATTGGATTATAATATCCACTACTAATAAAGACATGTTCTTTAATGTAACTTCTTGGAGAGTGGCCTCAGTAGTCAGGTGTAGAGATGTATCCATCACTTCATCATTTGTTCATTCTACAAATATTTACTGGGTTCCTATTTGATGTCAAATACTGTAGTAATACTAGGAGTTATCAGTAATGTGACATTTATGACCACTGACCTTATGGAGCTCCTCCCGTGAGATCAGGGTTGATTTCTTATTTTCTCTGCACTGTTTGAAATTCCCATCCACTAAAACTCTTTTTAGCATGTATCCCCTCCCCACAGTCTTTGCCTTTACTCCTATGCATCGACTTTAGTTTGAACCTGTAGGAATATCAGTACTTTCTTCCAAATCTTATTGATTTAGATGTGAGGAACACCATACCAACTACTGGGCCAGGAGGCACAAGGCGAAAATTTCCTGCTGAAAGAAAACAAAAACAAAAACAAAAAAACCCCTCACACTTTGACATTCTAATGAGTATGTCAACAGAATCCAGTTTTCTAGATGAGAAAATGTAGGTTAGAAAATCAGAGCAAGAAGCCAAGTGTTCTCTCTGTGCCTACAGATGGACTAATGGCCTACAGATTAAGGATTAATCTTTAAAAGAAAAATAGTCTTGAGGCGCCTGGGTGGCTCAGTCGTTAAGCATCTGCCTTCGGCTCAGGTCATGATCCCAGGGTCCTGGGATCGAGCCCCACATCGGGCTTCCTGCTCTGCAGGAAGCCTGCTTCTCCCCACTACCCCCCAACTTGTGTTCCCTCTCTTGCTGTGTCTCTCTCTGTAAAATAAATAGATAAAATCTTTTAAAAAAATAAATAAATAAAAGAAAAATAGTCTTAAGGACTAAAAAAAGTTTTTTAAAGTACATTGAAGATGGAAACACAGAAATCTGAACCAGGGTTACATCACTTTTGAATATTGGCTGGCAACAAACCAGTAGCCAGGCATTTAAACAAAAGTGGGGGGCTGGGTTAAAATAACAAGTCAACAGGATGTGGAGAAACTAAGAAATGTAAAAAGATGGCAAAATGTTAGGCTGAGTTCAGTAGCAACAATTGGAATTTATCTCTGAAGGGCAAGTAGCATAAATCAGGCTAAAAATTGAACTTGCGTTTTTAGAGTTTTATTTGGTTTAAAATTGTGACCCAGTTGTCAGCTTCAGTTATTATACTCTGGCCCCTTAATATCATAGACTGGGTGTTTAAACAACAAACATTTATTTCTGATAGTTTTGGAGGCTGGGAAGTCCAAGATCAAGGTGTGGGCCCTTTCAGTTCCTCCATGAGGGCTCTCTTCTTGGCATGCAGGTCGCTGCCATCTTCTATATCCTCATATTACTGAGAGAGAGAGAGAGAGATGCAAACTCTCTGGTATCTCTCTCTTTTTTTTTAAAGGTTTTATTTATTTATTTGAGAGAGAGAATGAGAGAGAGCACATGAGAGGGTGGAGGGTCAGAGGGAGAAGCACACTCCCTGCCGAGCAGGGAGCCCGATGCGGGACTCGATCCAGGGACTCCAGGATCATGACCTGAGCCGAAGGCAGTCGCTTAACCAACTGAGCCACCCAGGCGCCCTGGTATCTCTTTTTATAGGGCATTAATCACAATATGAGGACCCCCCCATGACCTCATCTAAACTTAATTACCTCCCAAAGGCCCCATCTCCAAATATAACAATGAGGGTTAGGGCTTCAACATATGAATTTGGTGGGAAGGGGGGCACAGTTCAATTCACAGCATTCTACCTCTGGTCCTCCAAAATTCATGTCCTTATCACATGCAAAAAAATATTCATTTCATCCCAACATCCCCCTGAATCTTAACTCATTCCAGCATCAACTCCAGAAATCTAAAATCCAGAGTCACATCCAATATCACCTAAATTAGATATGAATGAAACTTGAGGTATATTATTCATCTTGAGCCCAAATTCTTCTCCAGCTGTGAATCTGTAAAACCAGACAAGTTATACACTTAAAATACAATAGTGAGAGAGGCATAGGATAAACATTCCCATTCCAAAAGGGAGAAATAAGAAAGAAGGAAAGGATGACAGATGCCTGCCGAGCAAGTCCAAAACCTAGCAGGGTGAATTCCATTAGATCTTAAGGCTTGAGAATAATTCTCTTTGTTTTGATGCTCTTCCTTCTGGATCTACTGGGGTGGAGGCCAATAGCAACCAGTAAAATTAATTCACCCCCACTCCACCCCATTTCCATATCCTGTGGAATTGTACAGCCCTCTCCAAGATGTTTGTGAATTTCTCAGGCTTAGGTTCTCACAGTTTCTGACTGTGAAACTATCAGACTATAAGAAACTGGCTCTTGCACATAACATTCATGGGCATGTTGAACTTTACTGAAGATTTTGGGAAGTATTTTAAGGAACACATGCAAGAAATGTTAAAACATTAAATTGAACACTAGTCATTCTATTCTTAAAGTATTCTTTAGCCATTCTGAGGCGGGTTTCCATTGGCTGATTTCTGGCACTGTCCCCACCTCCACATATCATCCCACTGGTTGATCCTTTATCTTCTCTGTTCTCCCCCGCTTCCTTTCAAGAACAAACCAAAGCCATCTCCTTGTGACCTACATTTGCCTTTCTTGTGTTGCATACTGCAGACATTGTTTCCTGTGCTTCCAGCTTCCACCCTCTGCTTCAGTTGGCTCATGAAATTATTTTCTCAAAAACATTCCCTGCCTAGGAAGAATTATGATGCCAACTGTTAAGATACATATAATATTTTGGTGAATTACATGTGTTTCTTCTATATAATATGAAAAACGAGGGAAAACACAATGAATAAAGATCATCTCTGATTTTACCATTTCCAGATTGATTATGACATTTTAACCAGCCTGTATGTTTCATTCTTTTTTTTGTAATTTATTTGGCACATTTATATATGCAGATAACCAAAATGGAATAATACTTAGTAAATTAATTGATAATTTGTTTTACCCACTTAATCCAGCAGATGCTTATCAATGTCAATAAATGTTTTTCTACATCATTATTTATAATGACTATTTAGTATTTAACTGTAAGAAGATAGCATATTGCATTGGTCCTCTACTGCAGCACATGCATGTTTGTTTCTACATTTTTGCTAATATAAACAATACTCTGAAACGCATTCTCAAGTGTATACCTTTGCTCTACATATATCCACAATGATTTTTAAAGATAAATTCCTAGAAGGGAGAGAGCTACATCAAAGGATATTTGTTACTGCCTTGAATAGTGATGCTAAAGACTTTTCAGGCAGCCCAGCCAGAGATAACTCACCTTATGTTTAATGGGGCCATGTCCTCTAAGCAGAACGGGGCTCCAGTGGGTCCCTGGCAGAGTGAATCTGAGTCAAGAGTTATTTATTGTGGTCAAAAGAGGTTAGAACTTCAAAGTGAATCCTGATTTTGATGACCTAGGGACAGGGACAAGGCATTTTTTCATGCAGGCCTACTACTCACAATGTATATAAATTCCCATAGAGACATATATTGCTTCTCCCACCCCATGTCAAAATGCACACACTCATATACACATGCACAGTGTTTCATATTGGACACTACAGTGCCTATAGATGATGCTGTTGTTACTTTCAAGCAGTTTGAAGAACTCTTTTAAAGTTTAATTTTATTTTAAAATACCCTTCTGCTTTCTGAACATTTTGAAGTGTGCAAAAATCACCCTTTCTTCCAATGACAAATTTAAAAGTGAATTTATACATAGAAAAGTAGAGGTGTTAGTGTGAAGTGGTACTAGACAATTGTTATCAGTGCAGTATCCGTAAGTGTCCTCTCAGATGAGTAAATATTCCCTGTTGTGTCAAGTGCCTTGTAGTTGCATTACATCCTCCCTCCCTTTAAAGTACCACTTAGTACAATGGGGTGCAATTAAGCCAATAGAGCGTTGGTGATCTGAAAGGTAGCTAGCTTCCAAAGTGCTTCACTTACTCCTCTGTGTTAATAATGGATGGTTTCCCCCTGTTATGTTATCATGGGTTACTCAATAGTAAGAAAATATTTCAGGTCTAGCCTAAGTAGGAAAGAAATTATTGTTTCATTAGCATATTTTCAATTCAACTTTTCTGCAAAGATAGCCTTCGTTTGTTATCATCTTTTCTAAGGACTAATAAAACAATATTATCCTTATGTAGTGTATTCTAATATTTTTTGGGAAAAATGATTTCTGAATCTTCCCCTGAATGTATTTTATTCTCCTCTTGTGTTTTGTCTTTCAGCTTGAATCATAAATTCATACAGAAGCAGCTATTTCTACCTAAGTACAGTCCTAATATATTGTTGATGCTCAGATATATTAAATAATGATTATAACAATAAAAATTTAGTCCCATGGAAACATTATTAAATTTTCCTCTCTTTTAGATTACATGTCATCCTCCTGGTAATATGTGATAGCTGGGTGATTTATGTGTTCTCAAAATTTTAAAATATTTCACTGTCTGACTTTATAGCTTTTTTTTTTTTTGCTAGTTTTTCAGTACTTTCTAATCCTAGAGATTTAATTTCAGTTTTTCTACCTAAAGATTGATATGAAATGCTTTTCAATATCTTAGCCTTTTCTAGTTATAATAAATTGTATGCCTCTCTTGGCATATTAGATCTGTTTTTTCTCAATTATCTTTTCTTCAATATAGAGTATTTATAAAGTTCCATCTTGTGGCTTTATTCTTGTAGCTAGCGCTTTATTCCGCTTTATCTTTTTTCTTTAAATTTAAATTAATGCTGTGTATTCTTACTTTTAACTTTATTTTTAGGACCTTAAAATCAGTTTTTCATTTACTTTTTTTGAGCTTCTATCAACTGCTCTTATTATCTCAAAATAGAAACTGTATACAGTGTTTCTTAAAGTTTTACACCTATCATATAATTCAGGATACTTCAGTCGTTTCCCAAACTTTTGTCTTTACTATAACCTGGCTCTGGATTGCCTGATTCCCTGATGCTTCTCCTTTATATCTACATAGTAGAACATTCTTAAGTTTTTCAAGAGGTGACCTGTATTAAAACAACAACAACAACAACAGCAATAGGCCCAAAATGGAGCTGCTTATGCTAGGTGCCGTGTAAAACTGAGACTTCTTTACAGTTTCAGGTATCCCAGAAATCTTAAACTAGTCAATCAGGAAATAGCCTGATCAGCATTAGTTAGATAGTCTGCCTGATAGATCTCTCCATTCCCTAAAGGAAAATAACTTTGCAATAATCAACCCACTTTTTTGCATAATACAACTTCCTTTGTCCTTCTACCTTCTGCCTATAAAAGTCATTCATTTCATATAGGTCCTCAGAGCTCCTTTCTATCTCCTAGATTGGACATGCATGATTTGAACAATTTTTGCTCAAATAAATTCTTAAAATTTTTAATATGCCTCAGCTTATTTTTTAACACCTAATTCCCTCGATTTCCCTTTTTCTAGACAGAACTCAGCACAAACTTTCGTCGAGTGGACAGAATTAGTTTCTAGGATTTCTCGTTCAGAACGTGCAGGTGTTCACCTACACATATGTATTACCTGTCTGCAGTGATTTTGAGAAGAACTTGCTCCTCTAAACATGGGACCTAAACAGTAGCATTGACATCCCCTAGAAACTTGTCAGAAATGCAGACTCTTAGCTTCCAACCTAGACCTGCTGAATTAGGCTCTGCATTTCATAAGATCTCCAGGAGATGCTCACACACATTCAAGTTTGAGAAGCCCCTCTTAGATTTTACTCAGCTGTTCTTTGAAGAGCTCACTGGGAAGTTAGAGGGATCTTTTCCTCATATGGGGGCTGAATTTGGACCATGTTGAATGGCTGGTTGTTAAAATCAATATTTGGTTGAAGTCAAGGTTGAGGCCAAATGTCATCATTATAGAATGTCTGGGACACAATATTAAATTTGAAATTTTACCAACATTTATAAAATATATACTAATATTAATTATTTACATTTCAAAGTTCAAATTTCTGTGATTTGACATAATTCAGGAACAATGTTTTTTCAGTACTGCCAGCTTCTAGATTGCTCCTTCAGGTACTCTGCTACATGTTAGTATAGTAAACAGATGCTTTCTTCTACTGATGCCACTGGAGAAACAGATATGAATATTAAAAAACTTATGACTTAAGCAAATTAAATATCTAAAAATATTAATAGAATTTTTAATGTTATCTGCTTTAATGATATGAATGCTAATGCAGAAATAATTCTAAAAAATAGAATCATAATCTTATCTATGCTTTGCTATTCTGCTTTATATTATTTAAATTTTCATAAACACTGTTGATTCAAAAGGTACATAATATTCTTCTCAGGGTTATCCAGATCATTCTCTTAATATCCTTAGTGTCTTCTTAACTACTCTTTCAACTTTTTGAAATTAAAAAAATGGTTTCACTTAAGATGAAGACTTTTTATTTATTTTTTATTTTTTAAAGATTTTATTTATTTATTTGACAGAGAGAGACACAGCGAGAGAGGGAACACAAGGCAGTGGCAGAGGGAGAAGCAGGCTTCCCATGGAGCAGGGAGCCCGATGCGGGGCTCGATCTCAGGATCCTGGGATCATGACCTGAGCCCGAGGCAGACGCTTAATGACTGAGCCACCCAGGCACCCCAAGATGAAGACTTTTTAAAGAGCTCATCAGTTATCATGTTCTAGCAACAAAAGCTACACAATTATATCTCAACTGATTGATAGAATTTCTATATATGAAGCATAGATTTTTTTTAAAAAGATTTTATTTATTCATTTGACAGAGAGAGAGAGCGAGCAAGCGCAAGCAGGGGTAGCTGCAGGCAAAGGGAGAAGCAGGCTCCCCGCTGAGCAAGTAGCCAGATGTGATGCTGGCCTTGATCCCAGGACCCTGGGGCTTGATCCCAGGATACTGGGATCAGGACCCAAGCTGAAGGCAGACGCTTAACTGACCGAATCACCCAGGTGCCCCTAAAGCATAGATTTTTCACCATAAAGGATATCTTAAATATTTTCCTATATATATAGAAACTAAGTATTCAGATATTAACAAAAATCTGAAAAACATTCTTTGTACTCTTCATGGTTTAATTGCTGATTGTGTAAAATGGTAACCTACTGTAATCACATTGTCATTGATCAAGCACAATTTCTGGGTTAACAGAAATGATTCTGTTCACCTACACATATGTATTACATTTAGCTTAAGATGAAGCTGTGGACTCAGTTTTGGCAGAACAACAGACTAAAGCCAAATTTCACTGCTTCTCCTAGTCATTATAGAAGCGACGTTTTTGTTTTTTTTTTTTAAAGATTTTATTTATTTATTTACTTGAGAGAGAGAGAGAGAGAAACAGCATGAGAGCGGAGAAGGTCAGAGGGAGAAGCAGGCTCCCAGCTGAGCCGGGAGCCCGATGTGGGACTGGATCCCGGGACTCCGGGATCATGACCCGAGCTGAAGGCAGTCGCTCAACCAACTGAGCCACCCAGGCGCCCCAGAAGTGACGGTTTTATGTCATGCCTAGTAGAGCATTTTATGAGCAACACCGATGGTTGTAATTTTTATGAGAAACAAATGTATATAATTATATATACATTTACATATATATATTACCATGTGCTTTAGTTTTTTAATGTATCCAACCTTATTCACTTTGATTTCAAAAACAGAGGAAGTTGAAACTCTTTTCCTCAATAAAACTATACATAACAAAAATTTTAAAAGAAAATATTTTCCTCTTCTATTTTTGTTAAGTAATATAAGCTCTTTCCAAACACACCCATATTACAAGAATTAATTAATCTTTTATTTAGAGCAAAAACTTTTTAGCCAATTTACAAAACATTGAAGGTATTTGTTTGTTCAGGTGTACTTTGCATTTGGTCATTTTATCAATTGCTACTATACTGACCTCTTAAAATTTGAAATTCTCCATTTTGAAACTACATTCAATCTTGCATGTACCTTTTTAATCATTAAAAAACTACTTGATTTTTCTAAAATTAAATTTATTCTGTTTTTTTCAAATTTTCATGGACCAATTTTAAGTCCTACTTTTGAATTCTAGAAACTTCACATTTGAAAATATAAATAAAATTTCTTATATTCCTGGAAAGCTCCACTACTCCTCTGAGAAAAATCTGTATTTATCATTTTGATTGCCGTTATGATAACTTTGATGGTCAGTTGGACCACCAGTAGGAGACAAGGAACAATGATAGACTTCAAATTCAATATTTAATAATAATTCCCATGCCAGCTAATTAACTAAATTTCTGAGGGAAAGTGTTATATAGATTTCTGTGACAAATGAACAAAGTGAGATTATGTGGCTAAGCATTGATTTGACAGAGAATCAAGACAAGCTATCATCTATCTATACAAATTGACAAGTATCTAAAGCAATGCAATCAATACAATGCTGATAAAGGAGAATGTGGAAATGACTGATGGTTATCAGCTACTGTGCCAACAGTATTGGCTGTCAAGTGACCAAAAAGGATGAGAATTGCATTCATTTTATTATAAATAGAGATATTTGCATTAGGGTTGAAAATGAATAGGCAAGTTAAGACATCCCTAGTAGTGATCATTGCAAAAATGAAATGGAAAGCAGGAAGTAGTAGATGTTAAGCAATGGGAGCATTAGATGTTCAAGAGTAGCCCAGGAATCAGCTAAAGTCAGAATTTCTTACATCAAAGATGTAGACAGAAGAATATGGGTTGTATCCCAACCTTGTGCTGTATTGAATATGTATTGAGAATAATGAATGTATTTATTTTACATTAGCAAGTGAACTTTGACAGCATAGGGATGATTATAACACAAATCCATCAGTTGGGGTTTACTCATAGAAGTAAATGTAGAAGTCAGTATGTGTACCAAAAAATGATGGCCAGTGGGGGGCAGGGGGTGATAAAATAGAATCAAGAAGTTACCGTGTTATCTGAGATATTATCAAGAGCGTTTATAATTTATATATATATACATATATCTTAATTTTTATTATTTGAGAATAGTTAACGAACAATGTCATATTAGTTTCAGGAGTACAAGATAGTGATTTGACAATTCTATGCATTACACAACACTCACCATGATATGTGTAGTTACCATCTGTCATCATACAGTGTTATTACAGTATTATTGACTGTATTCCCTATGCTATTTTTTAATCCCTGTGACTTATTTTATAACTGGAAGTTTGTACCACTTACAAATGTGCACCTTCACCTTATAATTTTTGGTCACATAAGGTGACCAAATTGATATTGATCCTTTTTATCACAGTGACATGAACTATATTACAGTTTATACATAGTTGATTTTGTGTAGATGAGTTTTTTGTTGTTGTTGTTCAGAAAAATACGCTTTATATATATATATTTTTTCCTAATACATTATTATAATTGGGTCTGGTACAAACCTATGTAGTAGAACATAGCATTTACTGTCTTCTTGATAAACATTACTTATTTAATTGGGTCGGGGTCATAAATACTGCTTCCAGTACTTTCGTTCAGAATAGTTAAAAGGGGCCCATAGATGGCCTGAGTGTCCTCACAAATCTTTGTATAGAAAAGGCCCAGAGACCCCTATCCTCTTATGCAATGGGCTGTATCACTACATGGTAGGATGACTATAAAATTTATTGTCCAAACGGAGACACTTTTGAAAGTGAAAGGGAATGCTATTAATAATTACACCTGGACAACAGGCATAAACCACAACCGTCCTGGGCAAACCAGGATGTATGGTCATCCTATTACATGGAGACAGTACAATGATGTATGGACAGGATCTTTCAAACCTAGAATGTAACTTGGTTTAGGATTTTTTTCTGAGCTAAAGTATTTTGTGTTGTCTGTGTAGTTGTGTTTCCTCATAGCTAGGCTATTACAAGGCTTTGTAGGGAAACAAACTCTTCTTTCTCCCATTTTGAAAGAAGCATAAGCTATCATCTATCTTAGATGCTGTTTAGATGCAGAGGATAACTTGAAGATGAAATGTATTACAGTATTTGTCATTATTTTCACTCCATATACTAGTGCTTTCTTGATATTGGTAAGAGTTTCTGAAGAGCTCAAAGTGTTTTTTTTTCCCCAGAATTCATTTTAATAAGTCCTTAATATGATTTTAGTTATCATTTTATTAGTTTCTACTTTTATTGAGTTATTATAAGAAAACGTAATCTTTTAAATATGTTAAGCTTTATGTTGTGGCCAAATTAAACATATGAAGGGGATGTATATTCTTTGTTCAAGGGATATATCTATTAAAATCAATTATTATTCTGTTCTTCTAGGACTTCACTTACATTTTGTTTATTAGATCTGTCAAATTCTGAAAGAAATATACTAAAGTTTCATACTCTATTCTACACTTTATTGTACTTTCAGTAGTTTTTAATATCTTTAACCTATCATATTTTTGATATATGATATCAGCCTATTGATGTGTGTGTGGGTATCGAAGGCTGCTTATACACCTTCTTCATGAATTGTGATTTTTATCAATATATAATGTCACTGTTTATCCTTTTTGGTGCTTTTAAACTTATAATCTGCCTTATTATATATCCATTCTTGTTTTCTTTTATTTGCATTTGTCTGATATCACTTTTTCCATCCTTTTATTTGTAATCTTTTTTTAATTGCTGAATTTTATTTATGTGTATCAGTCTAGATAGAAAAAAACAAACAAACAAACTATGTTTCAGTAACAAATTAATCCTGACATTTCAGAGACTTAAAAAAAGGAAAGTATATTTTTGGCTTTCACTACACTCAATAAAGATTTTTATTTATTTATTTATTTTACTTTCCCACTCAGTTGCTTTCCATCTGTCAACTCAATAACCCAGGCTGTTTCAATCCTGTGGTTCTACCTCTCAACTTGAGGAGTCAGTATTCACTGTGGCAGGAGGAGAAAAAGCTAGTGCCCGTGCTTTCCTGTTAAATTATTTGGCCCACAGCCCATTGGCTGAAACTAGTTATGTGACCCACTGAACAGCAACAGACCTGGAAATGTAGTCTTCCAGACACCCCCCCCAAAAAGAGAAGAATCTAATAATGCTGAATACTTTTAATGTCTATCACAATGTGTTTCTTACAGATAAAATACAGCTATTTAAAAAAAAAAAAGTTGAATAGAATATCTTTCATGAAAGTTCATTTTCTTCACACTTAGTAAAGTGAATGATATGCTTGATTTTATATACATTTGTGTTCCATTTTCCTTATTTCTTCTTGATCAAGTTGCCTTTTTTTTTTTACTTACTTTTGTTCCTTTTTCCTTTCTTTTGTTTCTTCACATTTCATAAATCTTTTTTCCTTTCTCTGTTTTTATATATAATCAGAAACATGTTTTTCTGCTGATATCTGGAAAAAGATACCAACTTGTTTGTCCACAGAGTTGGTCCTGCTGTATTAGTTTGCCATAGCTGCTGTAACAAAGTGTCACAAACTGGATTACTTAAACAACAGAAATTTATTAACCCACAGTTTTGGAGGCTAAAAGCCTGAAATCAAGATGTCAGCAGAGTTGTGGTTGTGAGGGAGAATCTATTCCATTCCTTAGGGCTACCTTCTGCAGGTTGCTGGCAGTCTTTGGCATTCCTTGACTTGTAGATGTATCACTCCAGTGTCTGCCTTCCTCTTCACATAGCCTTCTCCCTGTATACTTATATAAATAATATATAAATAATTATTTATTATTACAAATAATAAATCTATAATATATAAATAATAATATATAAATAATATATAATAATATAGAAATAATTATATATATATATGTCGTATGCATCTAGATTTTCTTCTTGGCAGCTTGTATGATTCTCTCTCTATCCTTAGAGTTTGGGACTATTGTCTACTATATGCCTGTGAGATTACCTGTTCTCCTTAATACAGTCTAGAAGTTAGTGAGCCCATCAATCTGAAGACTCAAGGACATTCTTCATCTGAGGAAAACTGTCTTCAGAAACTATTCTAAGTTTTTCATTATCTCTCTCTCTCTTCTTTTTTCATTATCTTTTCTTCTTTTTTCTCTCTGAATTCCTGTTGTTCTAGTGTATGGTCTTCTTTTGTGTAGGTCTAGGATTGCCTAGGGCGCTCATCTGGGCCCCTACAACTTGTGGCGAGCCCTGAGTCAATGTGGCTGGGCTGCCCTTGTGCTTCTTACTATGATTGCAGGATGCACCTCAGCAACAAACACAAGGGAAGTTTGAAAAAAAAAAAAAAAGAGAGAGGGAAAAAGACTTATTCGTCACAGGTTCTGGAGGATAATACAGCACACTCAAGGGCTACACAGGGGGGTTTCAGGTAGAAAGAGGGTATGGACACTGGGGCTGTGCCTTTATTGGATGGGTGGGGTGCCTAGGGATTTAAAGTCTCACTCTATACTGATGAATTTAAAATATAATAATGGGAATTAGGGCAAGGGAAGGGGGGCTCACCCAAGGAGTCGGTTATCTGGGTCACCAGGGCTTCCTAAGAGAGGAACTTCATGGAAGAGGGAGGCCTGGCTTCCTTTTTTTTTTTTTTTTTTTTGAGATTTTATTTATTTATTTATTTATTTATTTATTTATTTATTTATTTGAGAGAGAGAGAGAGAACACAGGTGGGATGGGGGAGCAGAGGAGAGGGAGAAGCAGGCTCCCCGCAAAGTAGGAGCAGACTCGATCCCAGGACCCCAGGATCATGACCTGAGCCGAAGTCAGTCACTTAACCAGCTGAGTGAGCCACCCAGGCACCCAGGCCTGGCTTCTTATATAATTATGTAGCTAGTAGCTCTGTCATACAGTTGGTGATATGTTTATCCAACATGGATGTCTTTGAAATGGATGCCTCTACAGTCAAAAAGCTTAATGTCAGTCACTTATTTTACAGGCTTCCGGGATCTTTCAAATCTCTTACCTTTTCTCTCATGATTTTTATCCTTTTATAATTTTTCTCTGAGCATTGGGAAGTTTATCACATGGAGGAGAACTCATAAATGATCATTTTTTTCAAGTCATTTGTTGAGTTAATTTAAATGATTTCATTACTTTTATTCATATTTTCATTAAATCCTCCATCATCTGTTTCACTGGATGTTTGTTCTGATTGTTTTCCCTCTCTTCAGTTGTTGGTGCCCCTTAGATGAATTGCTATTTTTATTTTTTGGCTTACCAATGCTCAGGTTGTATTAACCATGCTTCTAGCTTCTGTGAACTTGATGTTTTAACATCTGCCCTAAGTGCATGTGCCAGACATGCCTGCTCTGGACAACCCAATAATATGCCTGAGTCACTGTTCCTTGGCTTCCTGCCTGCCTTGTCACCCCTCCTACTTGGGAGGAGTCCCACTCCCAGGCATGCTTTTCCCATACAAACCACCCAGTCCAGCGTTCTACTTCTTTATTAGGGTCTCATACTTGTATCTCTATACACATGTCTTAACCACCCCAAACCCTGGTACCTGACAACTAGGGAGAGCCCTGTGCCCCAGAGCCCACTGAAATCATTCAAACTATCCAATCTTAAGCCTGCTTACCCTGCCTCATCCATTCCTTCCCAAGGAAACTATAATAAAGGTGCTTGCCCACTGTACCCCCTCTCTTTCTGCCTCCTGACCCCAGTGCTTCCTTGTGTGATCTCCTCCTCTTGGGAACTCCTCAGGATATGCCTTTTCCTTTTGGGAAGTAGCAATAATTTCTTGCTCTGTTGGCCTTACTATACCTCAAATTTGCTATCGATACATGATATTTTAAAATAGATCTAGCTGTTACAGTATACCACATGTGGTGGATATGTCTGTGTTGTTGGTAACATTAGCTTGTCCGTCTGTCTCCTGCCAAAGCACCCGTTTGTCTCCAAGTCTCAGAGGAAAGGAAATGTCAGTACATCCATTCAGTTCTCAATCAACTTTTGTGTTCTGGGTTACTTAGCACGGAGCCTCTGTCACCTTGTTCCAGGCATCCACAGATCTCCAAGAGCCAAACTGTCTCCAGGATCTGTTACTCCCAGAATTGCCTTCTAAATTTTAGCACTGCCTGTCCTGCACTTGTCCAGATCTCTGCACAGAGAACTGCATCTGGAACTCTCCATGTGCTCCATCAGTGACCATAAGGATTCTAGCAGCCCTTTGGCTTTGGCTGAGGGAGGCAACAGGTTAGAGTAGTGAGTGGAGAGACAGTTACATATTAGGGTGCTATATTTGGACTCTGGAGCCACACTGACTAGGCTCAAATCCTAGCTGTGCTACTTATTAACTGTGTGACTTTAGTCATATCCCTTAATCCCTCTGTGCCTCAGTGTTCTCATTTGTGAATGGATGTGATAATGATAAGAATAGTACATTCTTCAAAAGTTTGTTGTCTGAGTTACTACATGTAAAGCACTATGTAGGCATTAGCTGTTGCTGTTATTTTCTATAATGTAGTCACACCTTTCTTAATGAAGCAAAAAGAATTAATAAAAAGAAAACTTTTTTTTTTTTTTTTTTTAGCTTGTGACAGTTTTTTATTCCAGCAGAACTCTACACATCTATGGAGCAGATGTAAGGAAATGAAAGAGTCAGGATAACAAGTGTCAACCATTATAATGACCATATTCAAAAGGATTTGAAAGTACATGGCTGCAGATGGCTTGGAGATATAAACCTAAACCTCAAATTATTTGTTTGCTTCTGTTCTAACAAATTAAATACATGTGTTTTGAAGGCAGATACATGATTTTTAAAGATTTATTTATTTTAGAGAGAGAGAGAAAGCAAGAGAGAGTAAGTGAGCAGGGGGCAGGGTGGCGGTGGCGGGGCAGAAGGAGAGGGAGAGAGAGAATCCCAAGTGGACTCCAGGCTGAGTAGAGCCCAACCTGGGGCTCAATCTCATGACCCTGAGATCATGACCTGAGCTGAAATCAAGAGTCCAAGGCTTAACTGACTGAGCCACCCAGGCACCCCTGAAGGAAGATACATTGTTTTTAAATGAGCAAAGGTCATGCATAAACATTGGGCAGAAGAATAAAAAGAAAAGAATGTAAACAACTAATGAAACAATGTTGAACCTCAGTTAAGCTCTGCGGACCTGGGAATCAGGCAAGCTTTGGGTTCTTGGTGTCATATATCCATAATACATGCTTAGAAAATATGAAAGACAAGTAAAAAGAAGAAAATAAACAAAGTCACTTATCCCACTATGTAGAAAGAAATATTGTTAGCATTTTAATCAATTACCTTCTCAGTTTTTTCTATTTGTTTCATACATTTTATATGGTGATGCATAGAAAGTCTTTTGAAATAAATTACTCACAACTAGTATTGCACTATGAGCATATTTCATATCATTAAATACTATTTGAAAATGCATTTTAAAAAAGATTTTATTTATTTGAGAGAGAGAGAGTATGAGCAGGGGGATGGGCAGAGGGAGAGGAAAAGGGCCAAGCAGACTCCCCACTGAGTGTAGAGCCTGATGTGGGCCTCCACCCCAGGACTCTGACATCATGACCTGAGCTAAAATCAAGAGTCGGATGCTTAACCGGCTGAGCCACTCAGGCACCCCTGAAAATGTATTTTTTAAATAGATTATTTCTTTGTATGCATTTAACAAAACATGTTTAGCCATTTTCCTATTGATGCATACTTATTGTTTCCAAATTTTCAGTGTTTAAAATAACACTGAGATTGATGTCTTTACATTTTAAGCTTCCCTTTTGAAATTTTGTCTGCAAGTCTGAGAAACCAACTTGAGTTTGCCTCAGAACAATAAGGGAGGGAGAATGGTAGTAGAAGAATTTATTGGAAGATTGTGGGGTATCTCATATTCACAAAATTAAAGTTAAAATAATGGCTATCATTTTTTAACCTGTCAAGTTGAAATCGCTTCTTCTCCTAAATTATAATATTTAATGTTGGCAAGGGTGTGATGAAAGAGACAACCTCAGCCAGTGTTGGGGTGGGGGAGGGGTGCTAATAAAACAGGTTTTCTGTAAAGCAAATTGGCAATACTTGGAAAAGATTTCAACAATAACATTCTTTGACCAAGTAATTTTGTGTTATTTGTCTACTCTATGGAAGGAGGTAGATGGACTCAAATATTTCTGTATAACAAATTATAGTGAACTTTTTGGGAGAGTTGTCTGTCTAGCCCTGTCCATTCTGCCTCTCTTCATTTAGTAGTGAGCATTCACCAACTGCCCATAGGGGAGTTTTTAGCATCCTGAAAATGTCTATACCACCTTGCCTCTACTATGTAGCTTAGTTGCCCAAGGTGGACATCTAGTGAACACTGGCTCAGAGATTTCCCAAGGATTTGCACTATTGAAAGGAGTGGTAGCTGGCACGGTTGGCAGCAGAATTGTATTAAAAGCAACACTAAATAGAAAGGTCCTTGGGATCCTTCCAACAAGACCCCAAGGCCTGCCTGGGTTCCCATGATCACCAAAGCATGGTTCAACATTATTTTGATAGTTGTTTATATTCTTTTCTTTTTATTCTTCTGCACAATGTTTATTCATATTCTTTGCTCATGTAAAATTATGTTTGCCTTTAAACATGCATATAATTTGTAAGAACAGAAGCAAACAAAAATTGGGGATTTAGGTTTATATCTCCTAGTCATCTACCACCATTACTTTCAAATCCTTTTGAATATGGTGATTATGATAGTAGAACCTTGTTCTAATAGTTCCATTTCCTTAGGTCTGCTCAATAGATGTGTAGAGAGAGACATGTTAGAGCCTAAAATTGCCACAAGGCAAAAAAAATGTTCTTTTTGTTAATTCCTTTTGCTTCATTAAGAAAGGTGTGACTACGTTATAGAATGTAACAGCAATAGCTAACATCTACATAGTGTTTTAGATGTAATAACTCATGCAACAAACTTATGAAGTAGGTACTGATCTTATTGTTATCATATGTATTTTACAAATGAGAACACTGAGGCATATAGGGATTAAGGGACATGACCAAAATTACACAGTTAATAAAGAGCACAGCTAGGATCTAAGCCTAGTGTGGCTCTGAGTCCAAAGTCTTAATTCATTGCCATGTGTTTTTCACAATAAAATAAATTTGCTTATGTAAAGAAGTTTTACACTTTTCATATACCTAACATCTATTAGCATAGTTTAACATATTAACAATTAAAAAGAAGAACAGCCAGTGTGTTTGCTCTTTGAAAACATAAAATTAAGAGTATTTTTTAATAAAAATCCAAAAGTTATCATTTGCTGTAGAGTTTTATTTTCTGGGCTAAAGATAACTATGAGGCAGTGTTATAGAGAAAAAGTCCAGGTTCTTCTCAGCTATGTGATTTTTGACAAGTAACGTAAACATTGAAGTCAGACTTTTTACCTGCAAGATAAATGTATCTGCTGTATTGACTTTCATAAGTTATTGAGGATATCAGATGAGATGGCTCATGAAAATTTTATAAATTGTGATACCATATAAAATGTAAGTTTGTATTATTACTAATATTTTTATGCCATTAGAAAAAAATTACATATTCCTGTTGATTTGTAAAAAAGTTTTTTTTTTTTTTTTAGAAAGAAAGTCCTTTTCTTTTTTTTAAGATTCTATTTATTTATTTGACAGAGAGAGCAAGAGAGCACAAGCTGGGGGAACAGTAGAGGGTGAGGGAGAAGCAGGCTCCCCGCCAAGCAGGGAGCCCAATACGGGGCTCAATTCCAGGACCCTGGGATCATGACCTGAGCCGAAGGCAGATGCTTAGCCATCTGAGCCACCTAGGCGCCCTTAGAAAAAAAGTTTTTAAAATTGATTTTAGGATAAGCAATATCACTTTTATTAGGAAATGACATAAAAATATCATGTTGGGACTTGGGAGAAAATAGCTCGGAGTGTCAACACAAACGTGGAAAATAAAAATGTGGTTCTTATTTATTTCCCTCATCAGGAACTGTGCTTAAAAGTCAATGGATGTAAAAGAAACTAAAATGTTGGAAGAGTTTCTATTTGTATTTCAAAAGATGTTCTATGGCCTGTCTATATTTTCAGGGCCACTTTGGGATCTATATGCTTAAATGATGACAGAAAATTTCACTTACAGTAGAATCTTTTATGACTCATAAAACCTTGCTCTGCTTAAGAATACATTAAGAGAAAATACTTCTTTTGGCAGTTCTGAATATTTTAATAGAGTAAAAATATATGTTAATTACCTATTCTGTTTCATTATCTGTGGCCTATTTTAATTTTAAGCAAGTTTTTTTTTTTTCCTCCTACTCCCAAATTTCCATCAATGGCATTTTTTTGGAATGGAAATTAAATGGATGTTCTGCAGTTCTTTTCTTCTTCACTGTTTTGCAACATTGGACACTTTTTTTTTTTTAAGATTTTATTTATTTATTTGACAGAGACAGAGATAGCGAGAGCAGGAACACAAGCAGCGGGAGTGGGAGAGGGAGAGCAGGCTTCCCGCCAAGGAGGGAACCCGATGTGGGACTCGATCCCAGGACCCTGGGATCATGACCTGAGCCGAAGGCAGACGCTTAACGACTGAGCCACCCAGGCGCCCATCATTGGACACTCTTGATCATTACTTGTTTGAACTTCTCTCCTTCCTTGGATTCTGCTTCCTTCTGAGGTTCCTTCTGTTTCTCTCACCAGCTCTTCTTCCATACATGCCTTAAAAATTGAGGTGCTGCTTGATTAAGTAATCATCTTTCTGGATACTTGCTCTCTGTGATCTCATAGACTACCATCAATTCCACTCACATAAGATGCGCTGGAGGTACATAGTTCTAGCTCAACTCTCCCATATTCCTACCTGCCTTCTTCATATATCTTTCTGCATATTCCATGGGCATGTTAAACTTAACATACTTCAAATGAAACTCATTACCAGTTTAACACTGTTCTTTGGCATTCTATATTTCCTAATGTTGATAATGGTACCACATAATCATGTAAATTCAGAAGCTTGGCATTATCTCAGATCCCTCTCTATTCCTCCATTACCTTATCCATCACACCCCAACTCTATTCTCCTTTTAAATTTATCTCAAAGTCTGTCTCCACCTCTAGGCCAGTATCTTAATTTGGGTCAACATCCTCTCTCATTTTATAGGAACAGATAACTTCCCAACTGGTCTCTGCTATAATCTCCACCCACCCAGTTTCATTCTATGGTTTCTTTACTCCAAAAACTTCCAGTGATTTTCAGCTTGATAGAGTATGCAATCAATATGAGGCTCTATGTATAGATGTCCTTTTCCATCTTTACCTACTTTCACGCTCCCTAACTTGGACTTCACACAATATATACCTGTGGCAACATTGATTTACTTCTCCTTCCCTAAACTTGCGTGGTGCCTTATATGTGGTCTTTCTCTGACTGTGGTTTATCTATCCCTATTCCCTGTCTGGTCAAGTCATGCCTAGTCATAAAGACGTAGTTCAAATGTCCTGAGTAGTCAGGTACTTTCTCAAGTTTTAAAATAATATTAGTAAGGCTGCTTTTCTAATCTCCATTATTTACTTATGTCTTTTTCCCTCCTCTAGCATGTTAGATTTTTGAGGGTCTCAAACTATCTCTTCTTTTTCTATGTTGCCTCTTCCTTTTTATTCATTACTATTCACTAGTAGATCTTCAGTAAGTGCCGGTTTGATATGAATAAATAAAGGAAAGTGGGAAGAAATGTAAATTGCAAAAAGACTATCCAATTGTAGGTAAATACATTTGTGATAGATGGTAAATTCCTCCCTGCAAAGAAAAGATCAATTCATCTTGCCCAACCTTGTGTAACTTTTTTCTTTTCTTATTGGATAGAATTACATTAATTTGTTTCTGTGTATGAAAATTTTCATTAAAATTTCAACATTAAAAAATATAGAATAAATGTATCCAAATATTGAGAATAGTATGTAATTTGGGCATAGTTTGCAATGAATATTCTTAATTAATTTATCATATACTTAAGTGTCCAGGGAATGAGATGTTATTGTACTGATGGAAACCACTCAGATGGTAAACTAGGTGAGGCATTGTTTAAATGATTCAGGATGTGTTCTATTTATTTGCTAATGTTTTTTTTCTTTCTTAAAACTTTTAATCAAATAGATGATCTATGTTTTTTGTTGAAGGAAAAAAAGAAAGATCCAAATTTCTCTTGTCTGTTCTCTGTATACAATGAACTCATGTGCATAATCTAAACATCCTGACGACATGTTAATTGCATTCTAAAAATAGTTTCCACAATTGAGAACTTTAGTTCTAAAGATCAAACAACATCCTGAAGGGTGGTTTATTATTTTTTTAAACATTGTTGAAAATGATTCTTTTATTTTTCTGAATTGGTCCCATTTTATTCTTACTGACTTTTTGTCAGCAGGATTCTTCCTGGTCCTTTTAATTTGCACTGCACAGCAGACGTCACCTTCAGTGACCCTTGTTCTCCCACTCTAGCATAAAAGTTCAACAAATGCAAAATCTAAGAGATGACAGGCAAGTGATAGATAATTTGCAGTTATAGAAGTTTCTTAATTACAAACCTATTTCTAGGCAGTCATAGTGTTGAATAATGAGAATTTGACATCAAATGAACTAGACTTAAGAATAAACTTGCCAGATTCTAGTGCACATTTAATCTCTCTGAACCTCAGTTTTTTCATCTGTGAAATAGACATTTCACAGCTTATTTAAATATGATGTTTTTAACAGTGAAATACTATGCAATTTAATCTTTTTATTTTTATTGTGCCCATTACAGTAGTATTACCAAATTGTAGCTTGTTATTCCTAATGAATTCATAGGTACACATTTGTGTTCTTCTAACATATATTTTTAAAAATTAAATTGAGAATTTATAGACTTGAGGACATGTAGTCCAAAACTTACAATAAGTTCCATTAAAAAGTGACTCATTATACGCAAACAATGAATCATGGAACACTACATCAAAAACTAATGATGTAATGTATGGTGATTAACATAACATAATTAAAAAAAAAAGTGACTCATTGGGGAAAACAATGACAGAATGAGTTTATGCAGTATTTTACCTACTTCCATGCATATTCAGCAAACATTTATTGAACGCTTATCATTTTGCATAAAGTATTCTGTACTGAGTGATGTGTAGAATATGAGATCTTCTTAAAGAGGTGGGTTCTCATCTTCCGGAAATGTGCAATCCCATAAATTACTCATCATTCGTTAGTTGTTTGAATCATTAATTCACCAGTCACCTTTTCTCATTCAGCATTTGTCTGTCATGCCCTTGAGGGCTTAAGTTCAGTACTTTTGTCTAAAATATGCTTTTTACTACAGGTAAGCAATTATAAAACAATAGTTATGGAAATACGAGCATTAAGATAAAATGCAATAAATGCCTTTCTGGTAAATTTGCAGTAGAGATATTCCACTTAGACAATTGGTAACAATTGTTTCTGAACTCTCATTTTTTTTTCACAGTATAAGACAAAATTATGTACACTTTTCAAAAACATTTTTGTTGCGGTTTGAGACTGATAAAACTCACCCTTTACTTTTGAATGAGTTGTCATGCAATTGAAAAATAAGACATAAGAATCATATAGATGAAGATCAGTATATCATCTTTATTATTCAAAAGTTGTTGGGCGAATATGGCTTAAATCTGGGGTGCCTGGGTGACTCAGTCATTAAGCATCTGCCTTTGGCTCAGGTCATGATCCCAGGGTCCTGGGATCAAGCCCCACATCAAGCTCCCTGCTCGGCAAGAAGCCTGCTTCTCCCTCTCCCACTCCTCCTGCTTGTGTTCCCTCTCTCGCTGTGTCTCTTTCTGTCAAATAAATAAATAAAATCTTAAAAAAAAAAAGAATATGGCTTAAATCTGCAGTCAATTATGTTTCCTAACATTTCCCCATTTGCACGTAGTCACCCAGAACCTTTGGCCCCTCTGTTTCCATTACAAGTCCCCTAGGGGTAAATTGTGCCATTGTAGACCTACTACAATGAAGAAACAGATATGAGAGCTTCCTGAGGACAGGTTCTCAGAAGGGGAAAAATGTAGAAGGGACAGAATCAGGCAACTCTGTTCCTTCTTCTTTTTTTTTTTTTTAAGATTTTATTTATTTATTTGACAGAGAGAGAATGAGAGAGCACATGAGAGGGGGGAGGGTCAGAGGAAGAAGCAGACTCCCTGCTGAGCATGGAGCCCGATGCGGGACTCGATCCCGGGACTCCAGGATCATGGCCTGAGCCGAAGGCAGTCGCTTAACCAACTGAGCCACCCAGGTGCCCCAACTCTGTTCCTTCTAAATCCACTAATTAGTGAAGTAGCCCCTGCTCTGTTAGAAAGGAAGTAAAATAGCTCTATCTTCTGAAAAAACTTGAGGAAGAGGGGAAAAATAATTCCTTCTAACACCATCACACAGGATATCCATTCACCGTCTGCATGTTCTTGAAGTAACGTATAATGGATTTTTATTTGAAAACTGTCGGTATATTTAAACACTCCTAATTTGGGGGTATCTACAGTTGTGCTATATGGTTTTGGGTCCATAGTTCAAATGTTATCTTTCACATTTTTATTAAAAAATTGCATGATTGGGGTGCTTGGGTGGCTCAGTCAGTTAAGTGTTTGACTCTTGATTTCGGCTCAGGCCATGATCTCAGGGTTGTGAGATCGAGCCCACTTGGGCCTACTCTGGGCATAAAGCCTGCTTAAGATTCTCTCTCTCCCCCTCCCCTTACCCCTCCCCCCGCCAAATTGTATGATTTAGGCAGAAAGTCTCTCTTCCGCTGTCCTACCTGCTGCTCCCTTGTAGTATATTCAGTAAACTTCTATCTTCTTTTTTAAAAAAGTTGTATGATTTTAAAGGTGGGAAGACTATAAAACATAACTAAATACTTTTATAGATAAGGAATTTAACTTTCATAAAATTTAGAAGTCTTGGCTGAAGACATGCATAATGACTTCTCTCCTAAATGAAGTCTTACTCATTTTCAGAGTCCTAGAGCCTGGTATAGTACCTGGCACTCTATTTGTTAAATGAATGAATGAATGAATGAACAAATAAATGAAGAGGCATGGTTCTACTACTGATTTGTTATTAACCTAAGTCTTTTGATATTATGTCACTGTTCCTATGAGCAAGAAAGAAGAAAGCCAGAGTTTTCTCTGTTTGAAGAAACAAAACAGGGAATTCAGACAAACATTTATCAACTGAATCATAGCCTTCAAGATATATCATGATATGGCTAAAACATTAACTAGCTATAGTGACTAATCAATTATAATTGAACTTTTGTTTTCCCAGTTTTACTAAATTATGATTTATCAATGATATCCTAGAAGTTCATAAGGTCTTTTAAGATAAACATTATACAGACTTTTTGGGGAGTATATTTCTTCACTAGGGATAAATACATGTGAATCAACAATTTCATTTTTTCAAAATTTTGAATTTCCACTTTAGAAATAACTTGTTGATTACTCATGGAGACCAATGGAAAGTTGTTTTCATGACCTTGGCTGTTTTTGTCAAGAACTGTGAAAAGTCTGAGATCTTACCCTACTTGCAAGCAAAATAAGTCACCTGACACAGTTGCTAGGATGCTGGCAGAAGACCCCAGATTCCTCCATTAGAGACAAAAAACTTTATTACTTATGGCTAGCAAGTAGCATGAGACTATTTGTATGAGTTCTTATCCCCAGGACCCACAAAGGGCCCAGATGGATGTTTGCATAAGCAATGGGTTGTATTACAGGAGAGGGAACCTGGTTTTATAATGGGCAGTACACAGACCTGTCCTTTGCTCTGGAGGAGACACTACCTCTAACCTCTAGGACTGAAAGCACACTGGCACTTTACTCCAGAGAAAGACACTATCTTTGTCTTTCAAGGCTTTTTGCTACACAAACACATACAAGAAGAGTGTCTGTAATAAGTACTAGTCAGTGTTTCTTAAAGAAGTGCAGAGACATGAAATACTCATGGTGAATTTTCTCTCGATGGCTTTCTGTTGTCGTGTAAGTGCTCCGTCTGGGGCAATTCACAATAGAACTTAAAAAGTTGGAGCTTGATGTCAGAGATGCTGGAATCACTATAGCATAGTAGGTAAGGTTTGAGGCTGAACTGCTTGAGTTTAAACTTAAGTCCCACCATTACCCTCTTGCATGCAGTATTTACCCACCCTTCTCTTTAGTTTTTTCATTGGTAAAATTTATATTAGTACCTACCTCATAGGGTAGTTGGGGAGATTAAATGACTTACTATGGGGAAGAGCCAGAACAGTTTCTAAAACATGCTGTCAGTTCAAAGTATGTTAGCTCTGTAAAATCTAACTTCTATCATTTTTTATCATTGTAATCCTAAAAAGATTACTTAACTTGCTTTCTGAGTCGTATTTTTCTCACTTATAAAACAGGAGTGATAATATCTAATTAGTGGACTCTTGAGTCATAAATTAAAAATATATGAATATGCTTAATGAAGACTTAAACCTGGTAGCTGCTATTAATAAAGGGATATTACTACATATAATTCAAGGGATAGATCTGGCTTTTTTCTTTCTACCCTTTAAATTTCTTCTGATTCACAGCTGGTAGAATAATGCAGCAGGTGCAGGGTGGGGGTGGGGAGGAGAGAAAGCAACATTATAGAAGTTGAGACCTGTTATTAATTAACTTATTCACAAAATATATTGACTGACAGTGTGCCTTGTTTTTAAAAAACTCACAATAGTGGCTCAAGCCACTTGTTTTCTTTTATGTAGCCTGGAGGAAGCAAAGGTGATCAGGAGGTCACATTTGACCTGAGCCATGGAAGAGGAATCAGGACAATGTGAACAAAGGTACAGAGACAAACAAAGCAAAACAAAACAAAACAAATGCAGTGTGTTCTGAGAGAACACTTAAAAAGTTCAGTGTGGCCCACTTAGAGTCTGCGGGACAGGTTGGATTGATTCCGTGGAAGCCATGTGGTGAAGGATCTGACTGCATTGAAGGGTTAGCCTTAATTCCACAGGCCTTGTGAAGCTATTAATGATCTTCCTGCTCCTGCTGCAGAGCAAAACTAGGGCAAGAACAGGATACTTAGAGAAAAGTCACATTCTCAGCCTGATGATCCTGGAGACAAAACCAACCCAACCATTTTGTATTGTATTATATTAGCAAGTAAAAGGAAGTGCTCTGAACTTAATAAGCACTAGCTCACACCAAGCCCCGTCATCATCTTCAGTAGTCATGGGCTTTAAGTACCTGAATAAGGCTCTCAAACATAAATGCTGACCATTGAGTTGGGAAAAGACAAGTACTGGGGGTTAAACTCATACGCTATCCTTCAGTAGCTCAGTGGTGAGCATAGAGGGTGTGGCCAAGGATTAGAAGAGAACTGCTTTTGATGTCTTTTCCAGTCTCTGGTCATCAGTCTCAGAGATCAAAATGCAAATTGTAGGGGCACCTGAGTAGCTCAGTTGGTTAAGCATCTAATTCTTGTTTTCAACTCAGGTCATGATCTCATGGTTGTAGGATTGAGCCCCACACCAGGCTCTGCACTCAGCATGGAGTCTGTTTCAGAGTCTCTCTCCCTCTCCCTCCTGCTCACTCTTTCTCTCAAATAAATAAATAAATAAATAACATCTTTTCAAAAAATGCAAATTGTAGTCATTGCCAGTGGTAGGAATATAGGTGACTTGTAATTTCTTCTTTACTTCTTTTTCACATTTTTAGCAATGAACATATATTGCTTACATAGTCAGAAAGAAACAATAAATTTGGGGATTTAAAAGATAAAAAAAAAAAAAGAAGAGAACTGCTTTGATGTATGGGAAATTTTACCCATCCATCCACCCACCCACCCACCCCTCACCAGGTCATGAGGACCTGCATTAGTTCTATTTTGCCATTTAATAATGTTAAAAATACTGCTCTGTGGGAGCTTATTTCTTAACACATGGGAATTTTTTTTTCAAATGTTTACATGACTTTACAATGTTCAGCAAAGTTAGGTATTGAATTGCCATATACGTAGATTTTATTGTAATGTTGTTACACCAGTCCCCAAACTCTAGCAAAAAATATTCTCATTAACTGCTATTACCTTCATCAAACATGTAACCTCTCGGCAGGGCTCTAGCTCCCTAGGCAAGCCCATTATCAGCCCCCGCACTTCAAGCAAGTGCATAAGCACCAGCTGTCAACGGTGCTTTCAATCCAGCTGTCAAACCAGGTGTGGTAGGCTCAGTGCTGTGCTATGATGTTAATGATGGATTAATTAAGGCGGTGTGTGTGTGCATGCAATGGAATCTGGTGAGCAGTTCGTGCACTGCTTTTGGCTGAGGTTCTATGGTAGTCTTCAGTGTATTCCTTGGGGGCTTCCTCTCTCCTTGCCAACAGGTCTGTACACTCCACGTCAAAAGCAAACAATCAGCTTATTTGAATTAAAAACAAAGAGCCCCATGACTAATTCACCAAAGCTCGTGATCTTGACAGAGAAAGAACAGCACTGATTTGACAGATCACAAAAGGAGGTGGAGGTGTTCTTTTCCTCCTTACTTTTGCGGAGTAGACTAAGCTATAGGTGCATTGCTTATGCTTCATAAACCAGTGACCTGTTATGATATTCTTAGCTCATAAGATAATGGGATTTTGAAGTATTTAAAGGTTTCCTATAAACATTTTTGGGGGCATGTGTTTTTGCAGGATGACTTCGTTGATAACACTGTTGGGGCCTCTAGAACTGTCCCCCTCCTCCCCACAAGAGTTGCCTCTTTATTATTGGTTAAGCTCCTTCTCTCAAGGTTATCTGTGTATCTTTCAGCTACAGAGTCTTAAGCTACTGCCCCCATGTTGCTCTCTAGTAGTGTCCTATCTGTTAACACATTGTTCAGGACTTGGGGACCTATTCCCCAGGGACTCAAATGCTTTGATCCTAGAGTATACTCCATTGTATTTTGGATGAAAATTTCAGGCTTCCATTTATTTTTTTTAATGGAATAATACCAATGTTAACAACAACTACAATAATAATTACAATTAATTGAGCACCTATTATGTGCAGGATTTTAAATACATTATGTACATAATCTCATAATCTCTTTATTAATCCAATTCATGGAAGTTAAAGTTTAGAGGGAGTAAATAACTTACCCGAAGTTATGTAGCTTGCAATGAAGAATGTAATTCATTTAGAGAAAATAAATATTGAAGACACATTAGGGATTTATTAGAGGAGAAGGAGAAGCCATGAGGAAACAAACCAGGGATGTGGCCAACCCAGAGCCTTACAGGAACAATGGCTGTTAGGAAACAATAAAACCTTGCAGCTGCAGCACACGTCTCTTGAGTAGGGAGGTGGGATGTGGGCGTATTGAGACATGGCATGATAAGGAGTGTGAACTTGACTTTATTCTGCTTACAAAGAGGAACCGGTGAAAAGACACAATCAGTTTAGTTTTTAGAAGATAATGGCAATAAGGAGGATGCATTAAAGTGAGAGTGTCTGGTAAGAGAATACCATTAAGAAGTTGTACCATTGAGGTATACTCCTTACTGGGTGCAGAAAGCAAAGCACAAGGTGAGCAATGTACACTCATCACACTAGGATCTGCTCTGGGAAGCTGCTCGACCAGGAAAATGTCAGACATCTGGACCTACAATATTATTATTGCCTCATAATGATAATAATAGCTAGCATCGGAGTGACTAGTGCATGCCAGACGCAAGTTCTTTATAGGTATTTGTTCACTTGGTCTTCACAGGAAGCCTGTGGGGTAGACAAAATGAAGTGGGAGTACACGTGATGACTTCATAGATGGCTTCCAGATTTGCTGTTTTGACAATAGAATAAGGTAGTATTTCAGGTAGATCTTTTACTTTATTTCATTTTATTTATTAGCTACTTTAGTTTACTACCCAGTAACATAATGCAAATTTAGATTTTATATCTCTCATTGTCAACAAGGTGTCATATTTTGTCTGGGAACTCTCTGAAGAGGTATAGAATTCTGTAAACTGCATTTTTAGGGAGAAGTTTAACATTTGAAGAATGACAATTAGATCATATTGTATCTGGATATCAAGGAAATATCTTATACACTACCTTACGAGTTCTCACCAGAAAAATAAATTCTGAATGGCTTGAATGTGCACTACTGTCAAGTGGATTTAAAACAGAGTGAAGGGACCCTAAGCAAAGGGTAATGATAGCAATAATAATGATAGATGGCGATGCATTGGGTTAGGATCAGGGTGCACAGTTGGCTGCTTTTATTTAAGATGTCTTGGTAATGTTAAAGCTGCAAAAAGCATTAATAAATGAGTATGTAGCACTGTAATCTGAAATTTTTTTGCAGATATCTTGGTTCTTGCTCAATGTAATTATATATTGCTATTATTATTTAATTAAAGATAAAAAAATTACATCAATTAACCTACATGATATCTAAAGTATCACAAATATCTCAAGAACTATCATTGGTTGTCTGTTTATTGTTATACAAGCCAGGACCATTCAACTGCCAAAGTGAACAAATTTTTAGTTTTCAAGTTGACGAAAGAAGAGAAATTCAAATGAACTTGACTTTCAGCCAATGATAGTAATTTTTTGCAACATTTTTGCCATTGGAACTCTCCAGAGTCTGGAGTATTTAAATCTCCAACCTATGTTAACCAGCTTGTGCGTAGTTTAAAACAGTAATAATAGATATGTGAAAGTGAATTTAAAAGCAAAGATGTATTCATTTTTAGAGAGGAAGATTGACTATAAAATAATATTAATGTGTATATGCAAATTCTCTTAGCTATGACTTCATAATTTGTAATGGTATTCAGCTTGACAATGTTTACACTTGTTAATGACTTCCTTTATGAGTGATAATTGATCTACTTCATTATCATATTAAATCCTTGATCATATGCCATTAGGTTTGATGTAATAAATGATCTGTGTGATTTTTAGTGTAATGAACTAATTAGACTAATTAAAATCAATATGTGTGCCAATATTATACTTTGAATCCAAGTGCTCTTTCTTACTGTGCTGGCTTAAAATCAGCAACTCAGTAAAAAGGATCTAATGCTGATTTATGAGCACTTGAGGAACATGAGGCAGAATAAATTGCTTGTGGTAGTAGAGACAACATTAGTGAAGTATAAGATACTAAGTGCATTGTAAGGTCAGCAATAAGGGTGTACTTACACATGTAGTTATATGGCACCTTAAACCTCCTCTTAATATATCAGAACATTTCAGCAAAATTATTTAGTTTAAAGGCCAGTACGATTACTCTGCGCTTGTTCATAAATAACATTGCAAAAATACAAGCATCCCGATTAGGTAATTAGTAAAATACCTAATGAAAATATACATATTTAGTTTGAAATATGTTTTTCAACAATTGATTTATTTTCTGTTAGAGTGAAAGATGTGCATTCTAAAGGAGAGGTTAAATAAAAATCAATGTGTAACTCTACAACCTTAAATCATCTATTATTCATTCAGAAATCTATAGAAATTGTAAATGATAATTTTAGAGAACCTATAGATAAATTCTTCAAAATTAAGCTCCTATGTCATTTCTTTGAGGAATTCTTTCCTGATTCTCAACATTATAATATGTCCCCCACTTAAATGCTAACCAGAATGTTTCTTCTTCTTTTTTCTTTATTTACCAAATTTTTAACTTTATGATTGATTGATTAATAATAGTTAAACTTCTGGACTGTAAACTTCATAAGGATGGGACCATATTTCTGAATCTTCTCTAAGTAGGTCTAACACCGTGCCTTACTCATGAAAAGCAAAATCTGTTTCTTTAATTTTCTTTTAAAAATCCATAAATTTATTTACTACTTCTAAATTCGCGTAAATTTTAGATTATTTTAATGGAAGCTAAATATCATACCCCATTATTCAATAGGTACTTGCAATTTTTTTTTCTTTTTTTTTTAGATCAGATAGCCACACTTTCTCCCCAGAGCCTGGCACATGCCTTCCATGTTTGTTTCCTTTGATGGCTGGTAGAAGTTGAAAATACAAAAGGAAGCTGAATTGGAATGTGAAACGTTGGGCTTATTCATTCTATGCCGGATCAATAGTTACTCACTTTTTCCCTTTTACTTGACATAAGGGTTTATAGCTATCACCAGTAAATGGAATCAGTATGTAATATCTTTGGATATTTTCTTTAAAGCCTTTCTTGCTAGGTTTGTTTTACCTGTGCCTCTGATGATCTAAATTATGTAGGCACTTCACGTGAAGTTTCACGTTGGGAATAATCTTTAGTGATTTGACTGTGAGGCAACATAAAAGAGAATCTCAAGGCATTTTCTCCAGCCCATTCAGAACCTGCTTCTCCTATTTCTTTTTTCTACACATTTCCAATGGCTTTCACTAATCATTTGTTTATTCATTCATTCATTCATTCATTCATTCATTAAAAAAAAAACAACACATATTTATTGAGACTTCATCCAAGGTACTATCTTGGTTCTCTGATAAAGAATATGGGGCTACCGGTCCAAAGCTATTTCTCATCTAGGAAGAAAGATATGTACATACATAGTTCTAATCTAAAATGATACATAATAAATCTTTGAGAGTCTCAAATAAATTGCAAGTAAAACTCAAAGAGGGACCAATGACTTCTAGCAAGTTATTTGGGAAGGCTTTGTAATGGAGGTAGCATTCAAACTGAACTTTGATGACTGGAAAGAATTTTGTCAGGTTGGGATAGGAAGTGACCGTGCTAGAGAGAATGAAAAGCATAACAATCTGCCTATTCTAAAATGAGGTGAACTGTTAGAATCCAGACTACCTAGATAGATGGAGGCAGTAGTTTAAATTAGCACAAATATGAATTATAGATTATTCCTTTCTATTGCTTTTGAATATTTGAATAATTGTGAATTTCATAAATTGATATCCAATTGAGATTCTAAGTAATTTTTTAAAAATGAAGTGTAAGTGTAAGTAATATTATAGGTTGTTGAGAAGTTCTAACATATAATAAGAATCTTATGGAACACTGATTTCAAGCCATGGATTCTGATAATATTTTATCACATAAGAAAAGTGCAGTTCACTAGATTTCCTTGGTGGTGGAAGTTAGGGATAAATGGTATCGGCAATGCATTAAAAGGAGACTTGTAAGGGATGCTCTTAAATCTTAGGCAAATCTTCAATATCTAACATAGGCAAGCATGGATCTCCTCTCATTGAAACTAGAACCAATCCATTCTCTTGTCTTGCTTCTCATTTCCAGAAACAGATTCTAAAGGCTACTTACTCTTCTGCTCAATACAGGAGGAAAAAACGTGTACAGGTTGTACTGTTTAATGTTATGATACGTGGAATTAGCTCAGAGCACTGGCAGCTCCAGGTGGCCACTCAAAAATGTTTATGATGATTGTTGTTGCTGTTATCTTTACATGGGGGTCTAGGAGAAGACTTTGAATACTCAGTTGTGACATTGTTGGCTTTTGTGACTTAAGCAAATAGCTTCAACTTTCAAAGTCTCAGCAACATGTTTAAAATGGAGGTTTTGAGCTAAGCAATAGCTGAGAGATTTTTCTTCCCATTTATATTGTTCTACGATTCCACTAGTGATCATAGTATTTTAACTCTTATGGAGATAATCGATTTTTTTAAAAACACCATTTTTTTAGAGAATAATCCTCTAGTTGAATTAAAAGAATGTAATATATTAAAACAATGTATTCGGGGCGCCTGGGTGGCTCAGTTGGTTAAGCGACTGCCTTCGGCTCAGGTCATGATCCTGGAGTCCCGGGATGCAGTCCCGCATCGGGCTCCCTGCTCAGCAGGGGGTCTGCTTCTCCCTCTAACCCTCTTCCCTCTCGTGCTCTCTGTCTCTCATTCTCTCTCTCTCAAATAAATAAATAAAAAAAATCTTTAAAAAAACCCCAAAAAACCAATGTATTCGTAAGATAAAATATAAATGAAATTTGGATATTTTGGGGGAATAATGTTTTGGGTAGGGAGACTGCTACATAGACAAGGTCTGCCAAGAATCTTTCTTCTTACAGTCAGAACTAATGTTCTTACTGCATTCTTGGCTTTTTAATGTTAATTAATAACCTGCACCAGTTCCCTAAATTGCCTCTCCTCCTGTTCCTGTGTGTCTATATATCTGTTTCTCTGTATCTGTTTGTCTCTTGCCCTTCTCCTGCCTCTCAACAGATCCCTTGGCTGGAGAGGAAAGATTGTGTAAGCAAGATGCTTTACTTCATCTGACAATACTTTAAAAAAGTGTTTCTGAATAGGCATACCTTTCAATCTAAATGTATTTATTCTGATAGAGAATTTATCACTTATTTGCACTATTAAGTCTTCAAGGAACAGAAGCTACATTTTTTTGTGTGTTTAACTACTTAATATCTGTGATATGATTTTTTCACAATTGTTTACTAAATGTCCCTGGTTTGTTTTTCCAGGCTATCCCAGAGGTCTTTGACTTTAATTGTGGTTGCTGAGAAAAATAGAGTGGCTGGGTATTTTGCTTCAGGGCCAGTCTCTGTTATTTGATTCCAATAAATGAAAATAGGCTTAATTAACAAAACAGCAGTAATACTGTCACTGTATGCTGATTGACTTTTGCATCCATTCCTTGTCCTGTGGCAGGCCAGAGGCAGGCTGCGTGTAGATGTTAAACTGGATAGACCATTGCACTTAGGTCGTGACCTTGGGTTGGTCTTGGCTCTGCTAATGATTAGTTGTGTGATCCAGAGAAGCTCATTGAAAAGTAAGGATGATAGCTGGGCGCCTGGGTGGCTCAGTTGTTAAGCGTCTGCCTTTGGCTCAGGTCCTGATCCCAGGGTCCTGGGATCGAGTCCCGCATCGGGCTCCCTGCTCAGTGGGAAGCCTGCTTCTCCCTTTCCCACTCCCCTGCTTGTGTTCCCTCTCTCACTGTGTCTCTCTCTGTCAAATAAATAAAATCTTTAAAAAAAAAATAAGGATGATAGCATCTTCTATGCTGTAGCATTGTAGGGATGACATAAAATGCTATGTGTAAAAGCCTGTGTCTAACAAATACCAAATTCTTCATGTGTGCTAGCAACGAAGTCTTTTCATGTATTGACTCTATAATATAACATGCCACCTGACTTTTTATATATAAAAGTCACTGAATATGTGTAACATATATTTCTCAGGGTTATTGTAAGAATTGAAGAAAAATTTAGCTAAGAAAGAATTTTATATTCTGTAAAATGCTATAGACATGTAGTACATAATAGAAGAAATTTGTAGAAGTAATATCAGTGAGTTATCACTGTCGTTATTATTATTGGTTTATTCGAGTGAGATGTTCAGTGCTCAAATCAGCCAGGCTTCTTATCATCAAGTGCAAAGTCATATGTATTCTCAGTTTCATATCCGGAATACCCACTCATTCCCTTGCTTATACTGATCTTTGTAGTTTTAATGAAGTTTGCCTAAAATCCCTTTATGGAATTTGTTAGCACTGACTTCACAGGGTATGGGTCATCTTTGTCACTATTGTGTTTGACCCATAGAATCCATGTTTGCCCTTTTTCTGATAGTAACAACCTAAACATTTGTTTCAGTGTTGTTGGAATTGCTAAGTTGCACTGCACATACCTCGCTTGGGCATGTGAACCAAAGTAGGCCATTTCTTCTTAGAAGAAATGACTTGAGCTGATTCACCTTAGTGTCTTAGATTGGTCATTGTTCCTGCCACCTAGTTCCCTAAACTGTGTGCTTTCTAATTTAGTCTGTAGCTTTTTAAAAATCTTTTTAACGTACTGGGAACCACTCCATACCTTTTCTGATAAACCTCCTCTTGATATGTTAATTTTTGTTATAAATGAGCGAAATCCCTAACTGATACTAGGTCCATGTATCTGTTAGTATTATGATTATTTTTCCGTAATTAGAGGGAATGGTTGGCAGGAGTGTAATTTTTAACTCCTTTTGAATACTCAGAATGCTTTCCCATTGTGTTTTCTTTTGTATATATGTGTACTTATGTAATGCTGAATGCATAATTTATCAATAAATGATGACTGATTGAAGTAGAAATAGCAGGAACATGAACTTTAAGTTTTATGGCATATTTCCTGTGGCATTTAAATTATAATATCCACCTGCATTCACGCTGTTAAAGAGAATGACTCAAAGTAGCATAATTGAGAGGAAATTACTTTCACACTTCCACACTTTCCATGTTTAATAACAATCAGACACAAAATTATGGTTTCCTAAAGTCAAAATAAGTATTAGAGGTTTATGATCCAGTCCTCTTGATTTCAGAAATAACTTAAATTTCCAAGAAGTAACATCACTATTTTTTAACTTTTTTTAGGCCACAAAATTAACACAGTATTTAGATCGGAATTCTGAAGCTGTTTTCTGATCAAAATGGTATCCAGTTGGGATTTCATTGTCTAGTTAGAGTGTATTTTAGTTTTTGATATTTTTCATGGATAACGTTCTATTCTATTTTGGGGGGGCTATTACCTGTGTGTATATAAGGATAAAGGGAAACAAAAATTATCGTCTCACAAATTATGCTAATGAATTGTGAACAGAAAAGATACCAGGGGAAAAAAAGGAACCATTTCGTCACTAGGTATGAATTCTGAAAACAACGTGTACTTTTGCCTGAAAATTAGGCCAGATCTGGTGGCCTTTTAAATTACCTGATTTGGGAATGCTAAAAGATTTTTTTTTTTCCCCTTTTTGAAAGCACGGGTTAAAATAGGCCTCTCACCTTAAGGAGAACTTCGTGGAAAGTTCAGTGACTTCGTTTGTTGCCTGTGCCATCCCCATACTTCTCTCGAATTATAGCCATATTGTGTTTATTTATGTTATGATTACTAGTATCATTACTTTAAATTTGTGCCTCACTGCTTGCAGACTTCCTCTTGACTGGTACAGTGTGACAACAGGTAATAGACACAATGGCAGTAAAACAGTCATCATCGCTGCTGGGATGAGAAACCCCTCCTCTTTGCTTTTTTTAACCTTCCTCAGCTGGGAAGTTTTGACATCTGCTGGTTGGGGACACGGCCGAGCAGCTGTCAGCAGTGGGGCATCCGCTTTGAGCAGCAGTTGGCGAGATGGCAGGGTGCCAGCTCGTACCATCTGCGCGCCTGACATTTCATTCTAATTAACAGTAGGGTTAATTGTTCTGGCAGGCTCAAATGCAGTGTCTAACATCACCCAAGGGAAACAGGTACAAGCGCGGGAGTGGCAGGGAGCTGGGGACGGCATCGCGAACAAACCCGTCGAGGGAGAGTGGTTAGCAGCTACCGATGATTTTACTAGCTGGCCACATGCAATAAGGTGGAGGTGTTTTTTATTCTGATGAATTATGCCAAGCCTGTAATGATGTAGAAGGAATCAAGCTTAGAAAGGCTGAGGCTGCTGCCTTAGGGCAATTGTGAGGGAACAATTTGCATGTTATTACTGCATATTCATACCTAATTGTGTTAGGCTTTGCTAATAGAGCAGAATGACAGTATGAAAAATCGAGCAACTGCTTTAGAGGCAACAAAGCCAATGTTTTTTTCTTCCTACACTATGAGTGCTGAATGATCATTTAGACATTTAGTTGCTCAATATGACAAGTCTACCATTTGTTAGCTTGACATATTATAATTTATAAAGCGGTATTCTAATTTTACTTTTAGTTTATTCTTCTCATTTTATACAATATTCATGATAGCAATTTGAATGGGGATATTCATAGCTATTGTGAGTAGTTGTGATTCAAATAAAACTATATTTTGTATGAAGCATTACCATTGTTTTATGATGTATTAATTTTAATGTTTAAATAGCTTTTTCATATGTTAATACAACATAAACCAAGAGTTGATGAGAAATCCTTATTATAGTGGTGCTCATTCACATTGCTATAGTTAATGTCTCAACATTTCCATTTTATAAAGACCTATTTTTAGTGTGGCTTGGACAAAGAAATTGTCAGGTGGTACAGAGCCAGCCAAAAGTCTGCTGTTTTAGAAAAGTGACTATGTACAGATTCACTGAACTTAGTATCTGATTCTGTCTTCTAAGCAGATATTCTTAAGAAATCTCAAGCACAGTAGTACATTTTTTATGTTAGCCCACAATGCCTTTTGAAATCTTTTTATGGAAACTCAGAGAAGACAAAGAATTGGAAAATGTAGCTTTAGAAATCTACATTTAAAAACTGGTAAGATCTATCTTCATTCTAATTTTAATTCTTTTAGATTTGTAAGACCATACTTGTATCCCCAAGTTGCCCCAATCTGATATTCGAATATCCATTCATTTCAAATGATAAGCCAGCTGTCATTTGTATTGCCTGCTCTAAGAGTCCAAAAAAGTTTTAGATCAAGTTAATGAATTGAGAAAAAAGTTTCAGTAGCTTTTCTGGCTAAATTATAGTACACGAAAAGGTTTAAATTCTTTTCTTAGAATTTCTACTTTTTCAATTTCTAACATAATTAGTTCATAATTTATTCTAGTTCATAATTTATTCATAATTTAATCTATTGTACTTGTATGGAGTGTTCAAAGTAAGTCAAAACTTTGCCACATGTTAGTTTGCTGTGTGTGTGTATGTGTTTACTGAAAACACAACTATTTTCCAGAATATATGTGGTTAGTTAGATAATATATAGTATAAAATCTGTCCTAACTTGTATTTAAATTTCAAACCATGGAATTTTATAAATACTACATATTTGCAGCTTAATTATATAGTAAAATATTAGAGGACTGTAATTCAAACAGTATATGATATGGCTTAGTTAATCTATGAGGCCCTAAATTTTGGCTATTGGTTGGTGCTTTTATGGCTTCGGACATAGAAATTTAGTCCCCCACATAAGATGTGTTCTATATTTGTACATTTCTGAGTTGGAGGGTAAATAGAGACTTTTCTAAATACATGAGTCATCTCTCAGCCAAGAATATACTCTTTACCCTCAGTGTGTTTTTGTCAGTTTTATACATATTTTTTAAAAAAGTGAAAGCTAATGTATCATTTTGGAATCTTATTCTAATATATCATCTAAATTTGGGCAATTATAGAACATTTCAGTTGAAATCTAAGCCTAATAAGATTTCATAGAATATAAGTCTAACTGTTGCCCCAAAGACATCATGTTGCATCAGACTGTTTTTTTTTTCTACCTAACTTTTGAAGGATGAAAAGCAGAACATTATCAAATAAAACAAAAATAAAAATAAAAACAACTCCCCCCAACCCCCGCCCCCCGAGTTTGACTTGTATGAAGCAGGGGTTCTATACTACAGCAGATGATGTTTCATGATCACAGAAATAGAAGTAACCTTGTAGTATTTTAGCATATTTTTTCTGCACCATTCTTACCTAAGGGACTGGAGGCTCATACCTTCCAAATTAGACTATTAGACTATTTCATGTTTGGACATCCTTAACTATAAGGGAGTGAGATATTTAATATGTTTTACTCTAAAAGTAAAAGGAAGGTACTTGAGTTAGAATTATTTTTCATTCCATAAATTAGTAAATTTCAAACATAACCTATATAGTTAAATTTTCAAATCAACAATATAACATAGCCGATAATATTTGAGGAGTATTATTTGTGAAGCAAAGTCTTTACTTTGTGTATTTTTATCTCTGCTTTTTTAAAAGATTTTATTTATTTATTTGAGAGAGAGAGCGAGAGAGAGGGAGGAAGAAGGGAGAGCATAGAGGGATAATGAGAGGGACAAGCAGACTCGCCGCTGGGCAGAGAGCCTGACGTGGGGCTCAATCCCAGGACCCTGAAGCGGCAGAGAGCCCGACGTGGGGCTCAATCCCAGGACCCTGAAATCATGACCTGAGCCAAAGGCAGATGCTTGACTGACTGAACCACTCAGGCGCCCTCTTTACCTCTGTTTTAAAATTAAATTTTCTGAGTGCAAATGCATGGAGCCATTTAACGGAATAAAGAAAACGGTCACCCTAAAACCAATAAATGTTCCTTATTTTGCTTTTTGAACCACAATCTTGATCCAGTTCCTAAAGTTTACCTCATTGTCACATTTATCATTATTATCAATGTCCAGAAGCTTTTATTACTTGTTTCTGTTCTCATTTTCTTCTGGTGGCTACTGTATAACTGAAGTCTCAATGAATGTTCCCCCCTTCTCTCTAGGAAATAACAATGGAATAAAAGCAACATTTACTGAATGACTACCATGTGCCAGAAGTGATTCTAAAATTTTGTGTTTTTCCATTTAAGCCTGACAACAACACAATAACATAGGTTCTTTTGCTTTTGCCACTTTTCAGAGAAGAAAGCAAGCTTGGAGAGCAGTAATGACTTGCCCAGAATCAGACAGGTAGTTAGTGAGGAGTCAGAACTACCTTTGGAACAAGTTTTCTGAATCACTGCAATAGATACAAGATCTAAACAGGTAGGTAAGGCATAGAAAGAGGAAAGTATAAATACATGAGGAACACTTTCAGAAACGTATATAGTGTACTTAAAATGTTAAAAGCAGGTTTATTGTAGAGAGAATGGAAATTCAGAAATTGTTCAGAGGACATAAACAAAAGCTTTGTAGCATGTCCAGATTTGGGAATTTCACAAAAGAGATAACTGAGTGTGCTTTCAGTGGAGGAGTAAGCATTGCCTAAAGGTACCTATGGGGATTATTTTATTGTAAAAGGGTGTGCACATTTGGTGAGCTGTAGAAAGCCAATAGGGATGCACATGATTTTTGTCCATAGTAACGCATATTTTTTCCAGTAGAAAGACAATTGTTTTTTGCCCCACAAAATATAACTCCAAGTGTTACATTTTATTGTCAAACATTAGAAACATCACATTTTTTTCATTTTATATTAACAAGTTTTGTATCCATTAGCAAATTTATTTCAGTATTCTTGCCTTCACATATACACACACACACACACACACATTATTGTATATGTAGCCTCTATATATACATATTATATATACACATATGCATATACATATACTTTGGTAAGCATTATGAGGTTAACAAACAGAAAGACAGAAATTGAGGTGACTAAATTTTACTGAGTAACTGTTATGAGTCCAGGATTGGCTAAACCCTTTTCATATATTAGCCATTTTAATCCTCACCATAACTCTATGTGGTAACTATCAATTTCCCCATTTTAAATGATGAGGTGAAGAAGGGAATGAATCAATAATAGCTCTGATGTCCTGTGTTCCACCTGGTAAGGAAAGGAACCAGGGTCTGAATCTAAGTCTGATTCTACAACCCTCATTGCTAAGATCAGGACACTATATAACAGACAAGTAAAACAGCTTAAATCAATGATTAATAATATGATTACTCTCCAACCCAAGGTAGAAATGCTCTTTTACAGTGAAAGGTAAATAACTGACAAAATAGCTGATATGTTCATTGATAAGGGCCATTGATAATGATAGTGCTCTTATACAGAAATCTCTTTCTGGGAAACCAAACGTCATTCTATCATCATTGTCTTGACTGCTTCATTTCCATAACAAGTATTGTCTTTGTCTTCAACAATTTTCCAGCTAAATTTATCTGGGATTAACTCTATAAGTTCTATCTAAAAAATTGATAAGACAGCCTCTGATAGGCAAAAGTAACTGGAATTTTTATTGATTGATTGATTTTTCTTTTTTTTAATTTTAAAAATCAAATTTTATTAAGAAGTACATCATGACAGATGTGTAACAGAAGAGTGAGTTATTCTTTTTTTTTCTTAAGATTTTATTTATTTATTAAAGAGAGAGCATGAGAGAGAGTGGGGCAGAGGGAGAGGGAGAAGCAGACTCCCTGCTGAGCAGGGAGCCTGATGCGGAGCTTGATCCCAGCAGACTGAGATCATGACCTGAGCTGAAGGCAGACGCTTAATCAACTGAGCCACCCAGGCGTCCCAAGAGTGGGTTATTCTTTGATAGATTTTCATTGGAATTCCAGTTCTATGTGAACATGGACATGTTATTTAAAGATATGACCTTAATTGCTCTATCCAAAAAATTGGAATGAGAAGTCCTATTTGGATTCGAGGTAAGCTGGGTAAAAAAGCACTCACAAATATAAATAAGGCATTCAATAAATGGCACTTACATGTGTCAGTTTGGAGTGATATCTGGCCTTCAGAAAGGGCATCATTGTGTGATTATTTCCTTTCATTCTAAAATTTCAAGAGTTTAGAAAATATCTTTGAACAAAGTATATTATATATACAGATATATATACGCATACAATCATTCTTATTTGTATATTAGTCAAACATTTCTGTTGTCTTTAAGAAACTATGCTTAAATTTCTAGTTTCTATATATGGAAATTTAAGCCTATCTAATTCTACAAGGAGACGTGTTCTCCTTGTAGAAGACATTTATATGTGTTTAAAATGAAAAATTAGAGCATATACCTCTCAGTTCTCAAGTATTTTCTGAATTTAGCAAATTTTTTTTTCTGCCAAGTTAATTTAACAGATAATATCTAATGCTCACTAAATGTGTTTCTTATTGTAAGTATTTTAGTTCCAGGAAAAAGGAAGTGTTATCAAGAATTTATGATTACTTTTATGTATATGTTAGTTATGTTTATAATGATACTTTCAGTTGGTAATAAACATACATACAGGTGAGTCTTATTGTGAGTGCATATTTTACTTAGTTATTTTCAGTTTTAGAGTAATTGCATGCTTTTTTTTTTGTGGCTTCACTTGAGCTTTCAAAAGATTTTGACTATCTAATGACATTCTAAAAAGACAAAATTCTTTCTATCAAACAGTGCCTTAATTCATGTTTGGTACATGGAAAGGCAAATTTAAGCAGATGGGAATTGTGCCTATGGTGTGGAAGTATGGAAGGAAATGCGTTTCACAAGACTCATGACATTACTAAAATGCTATTTGTTAATTTTAAGTACCCTGTACTCTACAAACAAGCAAAGAGATTACCAGAGTAAGTTCTGTCTGTACCAATTAAATGTTAATTCACAAAGATATTTCTTACAATTCCAAAAATAGGATTAAATTTAGTGACCCCCATGCATGAAGCTATTTATTTAGCACATTATTAATATCTTCGGTTAACTTTTTCATGGTATAGTATAAACAACATTTTTGTTGCTGTGGTTTTCAATCTAAGGTAATCCCTAGTTCTCAAGGCCCAATCAACCTGAAGGAACATGGAAGAGACAGACATAATTGCAAAATTAATCATTTTTGAGCCCCAACAGGCTGAAACATTGAGATTCCAGGCCTTCCAAGTCTCTGTTGTTCCCCTGACAGAATCCCAGGAGATTCACAAAGCCTCCTAGTGGATGTGAAAATTACCTTGATGTTGATCTTTGCTTTGTAACCTGGTCACTCTAATCTGCAATCTTGTTGTCCCTGTCACTTACACTGCGGGTGTCTGACTGCAGCGTTGCCCTTGGGGCTGACCTCGCTGTCACTGTCCAAGTTACTCCCTTTGAATTCATAGTTCCTCCTGCAATTAGCTCTTCTGCCCCTCCTTCTCCTCTTCTTCCTCCTTCTCCTTCTTGTCTTCCTTTCTCTTCCTCTTACCCTTCCTCCTCCTCTTTTTTTCTCTTCTACTTCCTCCTCCTTCTCCTTCCTTTCCCTCACATTCTCCCTCTTCCCTGCTGTCCTCCCTTCTACCCATTTTCTTTTTCTCCTCCTCTGCCTCCCCCTCCTTCACTCCCTCTTAATCTCCCTCCCTACCCTTCCTACTTCCTCCACCTCCCCCCACCTCCCTACCCCCCCACCCCCCAATTTCTTTATTCTTCTCTTCCTTCTCCTCACTTCCATTTCTCTTTTTGAAAACTGGTCTTAATGAGGGAAAGAGAAAGGATACAATCAGGAAGTCATGTCAACTATAAAAAATAAATGTATTGAAAAAGACAGAAAGCGATTTGATATTTTTTGAGATGTAAGTATGGTGGCATAAATGTTTATAACACAGTTACTTTCTGCAAAGGGCCAGGGGACAAAATTAAGATCCACCACACAGCTTCCAGAACATTTCCATGAGAGCCACTGAATATAAAGGATAGTAGGCACTGAATGAGTAAGTTTGATCAGAACCTCCACAAGGATTGGTTTCCAGCCGCTCAAGATTTTAAAGCTCAAAACTAGGAACAAGTGAGTGCTCAGTTTGGTCTGGTTTGAGGTCATAAGTTTGATGATGAAGTTTGAACCTCTCCCAGATGCTGACCATGTTAATGGTAGGACGAAGCCCCAATGCTCCAATAATCTTCATCATGATCTCCAGACTTTCTGGTTATCTGAAGCTCATTCTCTTTGTATTCCCTGGAAGGACTCATGGGAACAATATCCCACAAATCCTTGCATTTCAAAACAGGTCATCTGAGGTTTTCATGTTTAAAGATGGGTTTGGCTTGAATATAAAATTTGTGGATCCTATTTTATTTTCTTCAGTATTTAAAATGTGTTACTCCATTGACTTCTAGCATAAAGTATTGCTTTTGAAAAGTCTAATAGCAGTCTGATTTCCTTTCCTTTTAAGATGATCTTTTTGCTGGGAAACAAAAAAGATCTTTGAAGTGTAATAGTTTTATGAGAGTATATCTTGGTGTTGGGCTTTTTAGGTCAATTTCCAGGTAAGTAGTTTTAGGTCTTTCATTTCTGGGAATTTTTCTTGAGTTATGGTTTTCAGCATTTTTTTATATTCCATTGCTGTAGATTTTCTTTCAACTTGGAACAAGGTGCTAATGGTTGTTTGGTAAATTTGTGTGTTTTGGTTTTCATGTAGTCATGATAACCTTAGGACGCTATAGTGAATAGCATGTATCCATAAACATTTCGTGAAAGTTATATGCCCATCATCAACCTTTTGAGACACATAAATTCTGTATTTAACTTTTCATTAAGCATAAGCATTCATATTTTTTATTTCATTGTCAAAAGGGTTTATTTGCAAAAAATAAAAGTTATGCATTTCTACCATACAATAAATGACAGAATTATTGAAGTAGGTGCATTCCAACCAATGTCTATAGAGTCTGTAGTATAATATATAGTGTGTATACACATAGTATATATATATATGTATGTATAATATATGTACTATAGTACTCTGCCTCTATATCTTACAAACACATCCCATGATTTCCTTCAGTATCCAAAGACCATGTCAACTGGCAGCTTTGCACAAATTTCAGGCCAGGCATGGTCCGCCAACTGGTGGCCTGGCAGTGTGGTATATCTTGTAGGCCAAAACATGAGACAAAGCAAAACTGGGCTGGTATGTAAATGGTGTGCAAAAGAACCCAGCATCAAATACTTCTCTCTTCACCCACGGACCCTTGAAAGAGCCTTCAGCTACTCCCCTCAGAGCATATTTATCAGTAAATATCCCTGCATGTTTTCCTAGAATGTGTATTATTAGTTACATTGAATCTGGGAAGGGTCAGGCAAAGCTAATATAACTAAATTCATTGCATATGCATCTCACATAACACTGGACAGACCATGGAAGTTTCTGGAAGTATGAGAGATATTGTATTTAATTTAATGTAACTATTGGAAATCATTGAAAAACCTGAAACAAAAAAGATACTTCCTAAAGCAGACAAGCGCCAGGATAATAAGTGTAAGCTGGGACATTAATTCCTGACCAAACTGGCATGTCTGATCAACACATCATATATTGAGTTCCTCTATATGCATGGCTTTGTTTCTGATCTTCACATTCCCTTCCGGACTGTTGCCTGAGCTGATGGCCCAAACAAGCTGATACTGTGTGTGTTCAGTCCAGGAACTTCTGTCCTGGTTCCCGTTGGGACTCTGGTTTTATGGACATGTCTATCTTGGTTTTGATCCCAGGTGAATTTTTGATTTTCTCTTTTTATATTTTATCAATCACTGTTATGTATTTGGGGCATAGTGCAAGTGTCAAAGTACATTTATTTGCCATCTTGAGTAGAACTCTTAGAGATTTTTTTTCAGCAAAAATCCTTATTTTTTTTACATTCTGTAATATCAAAAATGCCAAAGAATAAAACATCTCTTTTATAAATTAATATGTTCATCACCAAATTACTTACCAAATCACCTTTAATTAACAAAAATTACTTAGAGGTTCTAATGTCTTTAAAAAATGAAATAAAATTTTTAGAAAAACATTATTAATTTGAAAGAATTATACTAAAATGGAAATAAATTTCACTTTGACCATTTTCATTCATATATTTAGTTTGCATTATAAAAAAAAATTTTGGAATAACAATAATTCTGATTGTTGCAAAGCTAAATTATAAATTTTCTTACCAGCATATAATTAGAAATTTAACTTCTCTTACTTCACATAAGCATGCATTTCTTCTATGATCATATTAAGCATATTAAATATGAAAGTATGTGGACTAATGAACATAGAATCTCCTGAACAAAATAATAGTGAGAAATCTAATTGTTAACAAATTGTGCTTTACCCTTTGCTATACTTGAAGAATTTTGTTATGGAATACTTAAGAGTAAAGTGATTATGAATTTGAATAATTATGTTATACAAAGAGGAACATACTAGTTTTTAATAGTAAAACCCACATTCGTGCTTTTCTCCTATTAATAGTGGAAACAGAATTTTCAAATAATCATTCAGTTTGCGGATTTTTAAAAATATTATATTTCTGAGGGGAGGGGGGTGGGAGGATGGGTTAGCCTGGTGGTGGGTATTGAGGAGGGCACATTCTGCATGGAGCACTGGGTGTTATGCACAAACAATGAATCATGGAACACTTCATCTAAAATTAATGATGTAATGTATGGGGATTAACATAAGAATAAAAAAATAAAAAAATATTATATTTCTGATACATATTGGAGCTATAGGTTTTGAAGGATTTGGAAGTATATCATTTGGTTGCAATAAGCTGGCTCAGTCCTTCATTTCATACAGTTAAATAAAAATAGTAATTATTAGGATTGACTAACAGAATTTGGATATGATATGAAGTTATTCTTATAGGGAATAGTGTGATTAATGTCCTGAATTTGGAATGCTCAAGTTAACAGCAGTTATTTTAGTTTGAAAATAGTGTTCCTGATATGATGAGCAATAGGAAGATAAGAATCAGAGATAGGAGACTGATTATGGAAGACCTTGAATGTTAGACAAGGGGCTTTGGCCTTTATTCCATGGACGAAGGGGAGAATAAAAGGTTTTTTGTTTAAGAGGATATCATGATCAGATTTGTTATTCAATGAGATAAATATGTTGGAAAAGGAAGTTAAGAGACCATTTAGAAAACCAGCATTCTATGAGAGGTAAAGAGAGGGGTGTTTGTGGAAATAAAGAAGAGAGGATAGATAGAAAAATATTGTGGTGTTAAAATGAGAACGTGAATGAGAGGCTTCTAAAGAGAATATTTAAAAAGGAAAAAGATTGATTTTTGAGCCGGGAGATGGGAAGGTGATGGTGTCAACAAGAGAAATCAGTAGCATACAAATAAGTATAGTTAGAGAATGAAGATGATGGGCTCAGCGTTGAACAAGTTTAATTTGTGATATTGGCAGGATGTACAGGTAATTGCCATTCAGCTGTTGAAAATGTGACTGCATATTTGTTTCTTCAAGTGAACACTTGCAAAAGCAATCCAAAGCTTCTCTTAAAATCTAAGAGTAAATTATCTTAGCATCACTGTTGGGAAACCCAATCAAAATGTCATTTACAAAATACGCATTTTACAGTACACCTTGCATTCTTCATGAAATTCTAGTATAAGGAACTCACTGTATATTCAATAAGCATTCGGGTAAGCTCGAGGGGTTAGTTGGGATTCAGCATATATACCACCACAACTTAGTTCCATTGCCAGGCCGGGGGACTACTTAAATCCAGGACCAACCACAATGCCTGGAATATGGTAGGTCCTCATGGATAAGGATGAAAGGATAAATGGGTCAATGAGCACATTTTTTTATTTTTTAGATCTTTGGAAGTCATTTGTGTTTCCTCTTTTAGTGTAGTGTTAGAAGAGAATCTGATGGGAATAAATGATGAAAGTTTGAAAAAAATTTACATTGCTTAAATATAACTAGAATACCCTTGGTTAGGCAGATTGAAGCACAAGAAGGCATTTAAGGTTGATCCACAGATTTATGAAGCTGCAGTGTTTTTTCATTTCTTTATTTACATAACTATATAAAATATAAAGGGAATGAATGGTATAAGTTATATATTCTTTAATAAAATATGAAGCCATAATTATTTTAGAATTAAACATTTCCCCAGAATAATTGCCAATGTCATTTATGTCCATCCATGTAGGTAATTATTTAGTTACTAATGACAACTGGAAAAAAAAGTCAGTATGTTTTTTAAGATTGTATGATTTATATACATTTCTGCCTGATTTCGGGAAGAAGTCAGAAGAGACTGTAGTGAGTCCTTTATATTTTTTGGGTCTCCAGTCCATCCTGCTTTGCAGTCATTGGAGTCCATTTTTAATGCTTGAGTATGGCATCATAGAGCTGATAGTAAATCTCATGATCTCCTACAAAGCAGTTGCAAGTCAAGAGACAGAAATGGTAGTAATTTATAAGGTCTGATGCTGTACCAAAATACTATCTAGAATTGTGAGAGTATTATGGGTTGAATTGTGTCCTCCCTCCTCACACATAAAAGGTTATGCTGAATTCCTAACCCCCAGTATGTCAAAATGTGGCCTTATTGGGAAGTAAGGTCATTGCAGATGTAATTAGTTAAAATGAGGAGACACTGGAATAGGGAGGACTCCTAATCCAGTAGGACTGGTGTCCTTATAAGAAGAAAGCTGTATGAAGACAGAGGCACACAGGAAGAATGTCATGTGATGATAAAAGCAGAGATTGGAGATGTGCAGCTGAAAGCCAAGGAATGCCAAAGATTGCTGGCAAACCAGCAGAAGCTAGTATGTGGCAAGAAAAGTTTCCCTTGCAGGTTTCAGAGAGAGTGTGGCTTTGCTCACACCTTGATCTTGGACTTCTAGCCTCCAGAACTGGAAGACAATACAAGTCTGTGTTTTAAGGCACCTGGCTTATGGTGCTTTGTTATGGAAGCCCCAGGAAACTAATATAAAGAGTAAAATACATTGTGGGGTATATCACGTCATTGTTTTTAGTGACTTGAATGTCTATATTACGTTTTCATGGAAGTGACAGCTGCATATGGGTGGCCACAAACTTGTACTTTCAGAATTTCCTGTATTTTGGGAAACTATGACCCAAATACCAGGTTAGTATTCTAACAATGTCCCTTGACATTTATTTCCAGATATTTCTTGTCAACTCTGTCTTCTATTTGTTTTTAAAAGGTGCAGCTACTGTTAAGAACTACGTACCAAGTTATTTCCTATGAATCATTTAATGCCATTGGAGACTAGGCCTAAGGAGATGGCATATCAAATTCATTTTAGGTTTAAACAGCTTGGCAATAGTTTTTGAAAGGAATGATTGGGTGGAGTTTTCTGCGATAATGAGAATCCATCATATATTATGAAAAATGACATATTTATTACTTTTCATATTCATTAGTTATTATGTAAAATCTTTTGACATGAAAAATTTGGTCATTAATACTTCCCTTTCTTGAATTTTGAGATATATTAATTAATTTTGATTTCCTTGGGCTATGCACGTTAAATAATTATTTTGGGGAAATTTTTTTTTGTATGATATTCTTATAGCCAATCCCAGTATCCATTGAACATTCCCCTTACATTTTATTTTTCTAGAAATATATGGACATGAACCTTAATTTCACAAATTTCCTATTGGAGAGTGTTATTAAAGACTCATCAATAATCAACAATGAGTTAGTAAATAATAAATGTCATTTATCCCTTTAACATCTTTTAATATCTATTTCAAACTGTTTCATATAAAAGATTTCTGTTTCCTCCATGACTCTCTCTTCCTGTCCATTGCTAGTTTTAGAAGAAAAATAACTGTATTTCAAGGTTTTCTCAGACTAAACTGGAAATTTTGTATATCCTTGTTCTTCTGAAAACATGTTCTTGCCTACAATTATCTCTAGCTTGATACTTGATGCCTTTACAGAGATGATAAATATTGAGCTAGTTTCTTCAATTCCTCTATCTTTGTAGATAGAGAATTTTAAAGAATTTGGAAATACGTAAGTTGTAGAAACTATGACATCACGTACTATAAGACCATTGATCTCTCTTCTGTACGTAAATAAGAAAAATGCACTGAATAATGGTTCCTTTCCGTGTGTGTGTGTGTGTGAGTGTGTGTGTGTGTGTGAATAACTGATGTGTATAGCTCTCACTCACACAAAAGTACTGAATGAAATACCTCTTTTTTTAAGAAAGGAAAGTACCAATGATTTTGATACATTTTGAAGGTCAGTAATGTTCAGCATAGAGCAGTATGCGGAGAACAATAGCTCCTTAGAGAGTGGAAAACATGGTACTCTCATTATCCATAATCTCAGCTGGTCACCATAGTAACAGCATTTTATTTTCCAAGATGTAAGCCTTTATAGTTCTGTAGAATTCACTTCCTAGACCTCCAGACACATCAGCGGCATCTAGTGGCTGAGACCTCAGCTGAAATGCTTGCGCTTGCTATGTCACACTGAAAACCTGATGGCATGTGGCTGACCATGCTTTTACTTTTCATTCATCATGATGGGTGACTAGAATTTTTCAGAGAAACATTTATGGGTTGCCTACAAAGAAGGTTGAAAATGTAAGCAAAAGGAAATTATTTTTACTGATACTCCTATTGTAAAGAATTTTGTGGGGGAATTGGGGAATGTAGAGGCATTGTACATTCTCCATCCAAATATTGAAGGAAGTTGGAAAGGTACAGTGTCCTGAGATCATGAAATGACTGCTCAGAGAATGTATAGGACTACTCTCTGAGACCTTTAGATATGTTAAAGATTCAAAGAGTTTATTAATGAATTCTGAGAGTAATTAAATCATGTTTACCCACTTTAGTTTTCTGATCATGTATTTGTCCTTTGTGATTTTTAGAAACTTACATAATAGTGGTTATTTTACATTTCAGATATATAATTATATTTCTGAAATATATTTCAGAGTCAGACCTAATTTGGATAGTGAATGGGGCAATTCAGAAATTTTATTTAGTGTCCAGGGAGGTAGTGTAGATTGAGACCCAGCTGTAGTCCTGCTTCTACCACATCCTAGAAAATAAGTATTCTTGAGCAAAAGCTACAACTGTGGTTCTCAACTTTGGCTGCATATTAGGAGAAAATGTCAGTACCCAGACTCCATCCTGGACCAATTAAAACAGAATCTCCAGGAGAAGAGCTTGAGCATGACTTGGAAAAAAAAGTCTGAATAACTACAGCTCAGCCTATACCATCCCTGGTTTAACTTGGACCTAATCCTAGTTTTGAGGCACTGACCATCAGCATCACTTGGGAACTTGCTAGGAATTCATACACATTTAAGTTTGAGAAGTAATGGAAACCCATAGAGAGTCTAATACAGAAAGTCTGAGTTGAGTCTGGGAATTTTTTTTTTTTTTTAAAGTTGAATGTTTCTATGTCTGTTTAGCTCCCTGCTGTAACTGAGCCCATTACCTAAAAGTTACCAGGAGGGTTAAATAAAGACACTTAGGTAGACTGCAATGCACTGTATAAATGTTACTCATTTATTCATTAAGTTAACCAATATTCACTGAGTACCTATTATGTTCCAAGTGTGGTAACAGGGATACGCAAAAGAGCTGACATGGATGATGTGCAGGGTTGAAATCAGTCTTGGAAGTAGATTCTTCTCAGTTCATAAATACTTTTCTAAAATTATTTATTTGTTTATCTTAGGCATAACACAGAAATTTTAACATAAAATAACCTGAAGAAATTTTTTTAAAAATTCATAAAATGAGAGTTAAATGTTTATTGTGTACCCAAATCTGTATTTATCTTAGTGAAATTATTTTTTAAAGGGATATAAAACATTTCCTGCCTTTAAGAAATGTACATTTTAGATGGATTGTTAAAGCATATTAATAAAATAATGAAAAGGATAATACTGAGATAAAATTATATGGAACTAATTGTACATTTTTTAGTGATGATATAAATTTTTGAGAAAAGTGATCAGGTTTTTTTGATATGGAGAATTGTGTTCAGGAGATTTATTGAGAAGCTCTCTTGGGAACAACATCTGTGAGGGAATGAGAAAAGCAGGACTGAGCAGAGGGAGTTATCATAATGAGATTCATTTGTACCAGATAACTCATCTCACTCCACAAGGAACTCTGATGTTAAGACAGTCCTTCAATGATGTCCCCAACTGAGGCCGGGACAAGCCTTAGTTCCCCTGCATCAGCCAGTACTGGATGGTGAGCTGCCTCTAGGAAGAGGGTGTAAACGTGGGTAAAGCAACCCCCTTTGGCTAAGGACAACTCTCAAGGGAGGTCTCAACTTTGCGACTCCAGCAGCCAATACTCAAGGCAGCGATCAGAGTGAATTATTCATTTTGAAGGGTGGATTCTGAATAGTGAATCACATTTATTCCAAAAGCACAGACCAGTTTAAAAATACTAAATGTTTCCCTTAATCTAACTTTCAGATCATCTCTTACACAGACCCATTCCACGTTTCAAGACTTATCTTTTGGTGCTCTCTGAATAAAATCTTTTGCCCTAGCAAAATTGGCAAGCTAAAATCTTCCTGGAGCATGTCTCACACCCTCTCCTGCTATGCTTTTGTTCTCTTCTGACCACTTGCCTGAAATTTCCTGGACTGCTTTTCTTCACCTTTTTTGGCCAACTCATTAGTTTAACAATTGATTTAAGTACCATTTTGCTTATGAAGACACCTAAGATAGGCTTCTCAAACTTGAACGCACTTAAAAATCACAAGCTCTGGGCATCTGCTAAATGCAGATTCTGATTCAGTAGGTCTGGAGTAGAGTCTGGGTCTGCATTTCTGACAAAGTAACCATGCTGGTAGTCACTGAAGAAATCTACCTTGTCTGTACTTTAGTAGTACTTTTATCTATAGCATCTTTTATTGCATATAACTTATCCTTTTGTAGAGTGTTTTTATTTTGCATTAGTATAAGTTAATTTATGTCATAGCAATTACATCTGATACATATGTATTTCTCACAGCACTTAGCATAGTGCTAGTGTTTATTAAGGACTCTATATATCTGTTGATTGATTTTGAAAGAAAGGACTAACAGGTAGTTGATGATTTTTCAAGCTGAGCATGTGAGTGTTCAGGGTTTTGTAATGTTACGCCTGCTGAAGGAGGACTACTGGCAATGACTTTTTCTGAGGACCTGTAAAGCTATCCTAATTCTGCTCCTCCCCACCCCAAGCTGACCATCACATCAGATCAGGAAAAAAGTTGCCATGTCTTTACAAATGCTCAAGGGCACAGAAAATTTAAAAAAAGTGCAACTAAAGACTCAGATGTTCTTAATTTCCCATATTGTAAACCCAGCTTCTCTATTTCCTCTAGCTTCCAAAGAACAGTGAAACAATACATCCAGCGATACCTGTCAATGGCCCATTCCTGTTTTTGGTGAGAAGCAAACACATTTTGTCTACAGAGCATCAACCAAAGAGTAGTTTCAAGCCTGTTTCTAGGTAATGTTTGGCATTAACATTTGATTGATAGTTCTAACTAAATGGCTATTCCAATTTTTTTATCCTGATTAATTCTGTTTCTCCATTTAAATTCCTATTCACCATCTATATACTCTCATTATTTTATTGCTTTACTCTTGGTAAAATGAACATTAGGAACTATAACTCTTTCCTTGACTGATTTTAAATAAATTAATTAGAATGGGTACTTGCATAATCTAGAAATCATATGTGTTGGGGATAAGCATGTTGAAACTTCTCATTAGATGATCATAAGTCATAAGTTTGCTGCTGAACCCGTGTCCATTAATGATGTAATGCTTCACAACTGACTGACTTGGGCCATTGTCCAGGTGGATGTTTTGCTTTTGTGATCATTATAATTTTATATGTATTGGTATAAAGTTATTGGTATTCAAACTATGAAAGAATTCTAAAGATGTTTCTCAGTATGCTTCGAATTCTTTGGGAAGCCAGGAGAGTTAAAACTAAATATTTGATGAGGTACAATAATTCGAAAGAACTCTAATAAGCCCTTTTAGTCAAAGACTACAGAATTGTGATGAGTATTTCTTATTCCTGGTTGACAGCATATGTATACTCATAAATTGGTTATTTTGTTGGAAACTTGAGCAGCAAGCATAGCTGTGCATATTGATGCTATTATACAAATCAAATATGTTTAAAGAGACTGGGTTAACAGAGTCTCAATATTAAAAGGCTATGGTTGACTTTTTCTCTTGGTCTTAATTTCTGTGTCTCTTTATAATTGATTAATGTTCATTGGTAGACTAAGTATGAATAATTTATGATTCACATAGCTGCTGGCTTATTAATTGTTTAATTTCAGAGAAAGTAACTATATATTAAGGAAATTCAAGTTGTCACTCTGAGTAGCCAAGTGAATTTATACACTTTGTTACTGTATAGTACAGAAATAGTGTATCAGATAATCACTTTGTATTTTCTACAGTGCTTAAAAAGAAGAATACTAATGAAATGTTGAAGAGATTTTTAAAAGTAAAAAGGAGCAAATGAGTTGGCATGTCTGAGGACTGCATGCTCTGAGTTTTTTTTTTTCTCCTCTCTATACATTTTCTTCCGCTTCAGTGCTTCCATGTAATATGCCAACCATAAAATGAAGTTAATTGATGAATGATGCTTATTCTTTAGAAGAAAACATAATTGAATATAGAAAAGAAAGTTGTAATTAACTTAGATATATTACAATTTCTTTGGAGTTTGAGTAAATGATTTTAATTCTGAGAAATTAAAAGACATGATAAATTTGCTTTCTTTAGTAACGTGCATGGAAAAACATTGCTGTCTTAAAAAACACATAGTATTCTCATAATGGTAATAATTTCATTTGTCTTTACATGTATTGCTGAAAACCAAAGGCTAGTATAAATTTCATTAAAATGAATGTTGAAAAAAATAAAATGAATGTTGATAGTCTTTTCTTGTTTGGTACAATATTTTCAAATAAACCTAAAAGATGAAAATTTTAATCCGTATCAAAGTGATCCTCAATGAAGTTCAAGAACATAAATTTGAAACTTTTACTTTCCTGAAACATAACTTTTAATATTCAAGGACAGAATTTTGAGAAATGGTCAATAAGATTGATTTTGTCTATCTTTAAAATATTTTGACTGTGTGACAAAAGTCAGTTTCATATTAGGAAGTGCGGGTAATGCTTTTCCTAAGGTGAAGTCTATTTGGGTATGGGAGAAGAAGAAATAGAATAATTTTAATGACTTCTCTTACTCCTCATCTCTTTCATGCATTTAGCACAAATCATTCCAGTGCTCTGGATGAGTTAATATAGAGACCACAGTGCTAAGCTGTGGAAGGGAGCCTGAGCTTAATGTTGGCACTATAGTAAACATTTCCCCTTTCATGTATCCCTTTAGAGAATTGGGAAGAAAAAGGAACACAGAATGCTATGTGATCTTATAAAATGAAAGAGAAAAGAACAAAATAATATGTATACAGTGAGAAAGGAGGAATGAATGGCATTTTAGTTATCTTGGTTTTGTTTGAACAGGTCTCACTTTTCCTGGTAGACTGAGCTCCTTAAGGGCATGATGGCCCATGTTTAATTTAGCTTTGTATAATATATTTTTTTCATGAATAAAATATGGCTGTGGGCTGACATCTGCTTAGATCTCTACAATGTCATATCTAAATAATTTCTACTTCACCTAATGTTAGACTCACTTCCTCTTACTTTGCTCTCTTATATTACTGAATATCCTCAACTTCATGCAGGCCCATCTCCTATACACATCAATTTAAAAATTAAGGCATTCTTTTTACTCTTTTGCTCAAGGCTAAACTTTGCATTGGTGCAATTGATTGTTTTCTCCAGAGCATTGCTCTATCATTTATTTTCTCTCTTACTTTAAGGACTTTTCCTTCTCTTGTGGCTACTTTTGAGCTTAATAATAAGCTCGTGGTGCAGCCATAATGAAACAATCAAGTGAAAAAATTAATATATCTGACTACTTTGAGCAGGTGTCTTAGCTTCATCTATTACTACATCTCTCCTCTTCCTGGATCATCTAAATTTCTTTTTAAGGATTTTATTCATTAATTTGAAAGAGAGAGAAAGTGAGCACGAGTGGGGGTAGGGATAGGGAGTGGGACGGAGGAAGAGGGGCAGAGGGAAAGGGAGAAGCAGACTCCCAACTGAGCATGGAGCAGACTCCCCACTGAGCACAGAGGGAGAGGGGCAGAGGGAGAGGAAGAAGCAGACTCCCCACCAAGCACGGCTCCACTCCAGGACCCCAGGACCCCAGGACACCAGGATCACGACCTGAGCCAAAGGCAGATGCTTAAGTGACTGAGCCACCCAGGTGCTCCTGGATCATCTAACTTTTTAAAGAAAGTTATTATTCTGTTTCCATTTCCTTTCTTTACATTTGTTTCTCAAGGTATTGCAAACTGATTTCACTCTTGTTGATACTCTGATAAAGATAATCCTTGACTTCTAGATTCTCAGATCCAATGGTTAATCTTTTTTAGCCCTGTCTTCCTGGATCTCTTTGCTAAATGTGGCATTTTGATTCTCTTATTTTTAGAATTTCTTTTTAAATTATAAATGAGGTGTGAACAAATTTTTCTTCTTCTTCTTCTTTTTTTTTTTTTTTAGCCATGTGTGTATTTTGTTAGTTGCTCTAGATTTCTTCTTTGTGATTTGTCTGTACATATGTTTTGTTCATTTTCTTATTGATTTGCAGTATATGTAGAACATACTCAGATTCTGATTTGTTGTCATTGATATGAATTGCAAATACCTTCTTCCAGTTAAATATGGGGTTTTTCCTTAAAGAACTGCCCATAGATTTTAACTTCTCTATTTTTTCTCTTTTCATTTCATCAGTGTTTATGTCTTATGTTTTTATTTCTTTCACTTTCTTTGCTTATCTTTTTTTAATTTGGGGTGAAATTGTATATAACATTATAATAGTTAAAGGTGAAAAACATAATAATTTTATATTTGTATACACTGCAAAACAAATGCCACAGTAAGTCTCGTTACCATCTGTCACCATATAATTGACCCACTTCACACATTTTGTCCACCCTAACTCCCTTCCCCTCTAATAGTCACTAATCTGTTCTCTGTATCTATGTGTTTTGCTTTGTTTGTTTGTGGATATTTTTTAGATTCCAAATATAAGCAAAATCATACAGTATTTGTCTTTCTCTGTCTGACTTAGCATAGTGCCCTCAAGGTCATTCATGCCACAAATAGCAAGATTTTCTTTTTTATGATTGAGTAGCATTTGAGGAGCCTCCATACTATTTTCCATAGTGACTGCATCAATTAACATTCCCATTAACTGTGAGTGAATATTCCCTTTTCTCCATATCCTCTCCAGACTTGCTAATTTTTGTCTTTTTGATAATGACTAACCTAACAGGTGTGAGATGATGTATCATTGTGGTTTTGATTTGCATTTCCCTAATAATTAGTGATGTTGAGCCTTCTTTCATGTACCTTTTGGCCATCTGTATGTCTTCTTTGGAAAAATGTCTATTTAGATCCTCTGCCCATTTTTAATCAGATGATGATGATGTTGATGATTGCTGTTGAGTTGAGTTCTTTATGTATTTTGGATATTAAACCCTTATCAGATATATGATATGTAAATATTTTCTTCCATTCAGTAGGTTGCCTTTTTAGTTTGTTGATGGTTTCCTCTGCTGTGCAGATGCTTTTTAGTTTGATGTAGTCATACTTGTTTATTTTTGCTTTTGTTCCCTTTGCTTTTGGAGTTAGTTGCAAAAATTCAAGGCTTTATTCTTTATTACTTTAATATGCTTCTTTCCATTTTCCTTATTCTTTTATACTGAAACTCTAATATTAAAGATATGTTAGAACTAATAATTCTATTCTCTAGGCCTTTTAACTTCACTGTTCTCTTTTTTAAAATTTCTTTTGCTATCTTTGTTCATTCCAGGTAATTTTCACAGATTTATTTTCCAGGTAACTAACTTTCGCTTCAGCTGCTTCTAATTGCTTCTAATTGACCATAATTTTTAAAATTCAAACAACTGCATGTTTCAGTGTTTGAAAAACAGTACAATTGTGTTTCATTCCTTTTAAAATACACTTGTTCTTTACATGTCATACAATGTTTACTCTTTATATTTTAATCACTTTAAAGTTTTTCATTTTATTCAATCTCTATCATATTGGTTTATTTTCTGTAATTCTTAGAGTCTAATCCTACTGTTGATTGCATCTAACTATTTTTTGTTATTATTTCCTATTGTGTTTTGTTATTTTAGCTTCCTTATCTTCAGCGAGACTGTGAGTGTGTGTGTGTGTGTGTGTGTGTGTAGTTATCCTGAGCATGTATTTCTGTGGTATGGCTGGTTTTGTTTCTGTCATACATCCCAGAAGTAACAGTAGCCTGAGTGGGAATTCCCATGCCATGTCATTCACGTGAATTTAAATCCCAAAGTCATTTAAGTTGCAAGCTTATGATTAGAATTATTAAGATTAATTTTCTTTGTTATATTCTTGTGTTATTAGGTAATTTTTTTTCTAGATTACTTCTTCAATGACGATGTGGTATGCTCAGAGTCCAAGCTTAATATATCCCAACTCCATATTTGTCAGGATCCTAAGTTTTCTTCCTTTTCACCATGTGGCCACTCTATCTAAATGCCAAACTTATTATATTGACAAGGCCTCTGCCCCAGTAACCTGGCATAGATTGAGTAGGAAGTCATGTACTAAGTGACCTGTTTTTTTTCCAGCCAAATGTGTTGGCATGTTTATTGTTCATCTTTTGAATGTCTTTTTTTTGGGTAATTTTAAAAATTGAAGTATAATTGACATACATTATATTAATTAATTAAAATTAAGTCTAGTTAACATCTGCCACCGTAGTAAGCAAAAAAATTTTTTATTGTGATGAGAACTTTTAAGATCTATTCTTTTAGCAATTTTCAAATACATAGTACAGTATTATTAACTATGGTCACTGTGCTATATATTATATTCCTATGACATTTTATTTTATAACTGAAAGTTTATACATTGTGACTCCTTTCACCTGTTTTGCCCAACCCTCCAGTCCCCACCCCTGGCAACCACCAATCTATTCTCTGTATCTATGAACTTGCATTTTTGTTTTGTTTTGCTTTGCTTTGCTTTTTAGATTCTACATAGAAGTGAGATCATATACTGTTTGTCTTTCTCTTTCTGATTTATTTCACTAAATATGATGGCCTCAGGTCCACCCGTATTGTTGAAAAAGGCAATAAGTGAGCTGTTTTTTTATGGCACAATTTTACCTAGAAGTATTACTCTTTACTTACATAGTATCATGGAAAAAGTGATTACTGTTCGATTTGGCCACCCAAATGGGCATGTTATTGTAATGAGCTTCAGGTCTACTTATAGGAGATAAGAATGCAGATGTAGAAGGCGTGGGAAACACTGCTCAAGGAGCACTGACTTTACAAAAATTCTTCAAACTTTCTTATTTGAAAAAATGTCTTGATATTTTGCTTTCAGCCACATATTTCTCTCATACAGGTGGCATGACATCTATAGATGCGTAGTATAGTAGGCTGAATAATGGTCCCAAAGACATCAAGTCCTAACCCCTGAAACCTGTAAATGCTATCCTATTTGGAAAAGACCTTGAGATGGGAAGGTTATCCTGAATTACTGGCTGGGTCCTGAATTCAATCACAAGTACCTTGATAAGAGAGAAGCAGAGGGAGATTTGACAGAGACAGAGGAGAAGCTGTTGTGAAGATGGAGCACAGAGAGATGTGAGGATGCTGGCCTTGAAGATTGAAGTGATGCAGCCGCAAGCCAAGAAATGCTGGTAACCACCAGAAGCTGAGGAGGCGAGGAATAGACTCTTCCCCTAGAACCTCCATGGCCTTGGTGACACCTTGATTTCAGACCAGTGATACCGGTTTTGGATTTCCAAGCCTCCAGAACCATGAGATAATAAATGTCTTCTTTTCAGCCACCAAATCTGTGGTAATTTTTTCCAGCAGCCACAAAAAAGACTAATGCAGGGAGTTAACCTGACTGCCTTTCTTCAAATTTAGATAGCAAATAGAGATTGTCTTCATTTCATGCCTAATATCTTTGGATGCAGCCATATAATTAAAAGCACATGCAGGATAGGGCAGTCGACCGAGCATGGTTGTTAAGGGCAATGGCTCTGTGTTCAGGATATCTAGGAGTTTTGTCACTTAGGGTAGGCTATTTAACTCCTTCTATCTTACTGTATTCATATATAAAATGGAGATAATAACAGGTACACCCATGCAATACAGTAATAGTTGTAATAACATCTCTTGTAGAAGGTGTTATGAGAATTAGAGTTGAAATAATCCATATAAACTGAGTGCATTGTAAGTGCATGGTAAATGTTAGCTAATATCAGTATAGAGTCCCAACATGTAGAGCCTGAACATTGTTTTCTCAGATTGCACTCCCTCAACCATATGCCTTCATTTGCATTCAGTTTGTTAATTGCTTGTTAAAAGGAATATCACTCAGTATTTAAATATTTTGTACTATGGTGTTTGGAGTCACTTTTTCCTAAAGAATTCCTTGAATTCTTCAACAAAAGATAATGATAACACTTACAAAGATGACATCAGGTCACAATTTGTCTAAATTTATAATGTTTAACTTGAACCATTTTGATATAAAAATGCCATGTTTCCTTATCTAGAGATAAATTCAGATCAAAACCTATGATGGGCTAACTTTTTTTGTTTTAAAGATTTTATTTATTTATTTGACAGAGAGAGAGAGCACAAGCAGGAGGAGCTGCAGGCAGAAGGAGAGGGAGAAGCAGGCTCCCTGCTAAGCAAGGAGCCTGATGTGGGGCTCCATCCCAGGATACTGGGATCATGACCTGAGCCGAAGGTAGACGCTTAACGACTGAGCCACCCAGGCACCCCAGTGATGGGCTAGCTTTTAAGGAAAATCTCTAAAATATTTAATTTTCTGATTAATATCCTCTTATTCTGTTGAATGTATAACATAACATTGTAGGGAACAGAAAAATGCTAAATAAGTATTCCAAAAAATAACTATTTCTTGAGGGAGCTCTATAATATTGAGCAAAAGAATAGCTTTTCCATTTTTAGGGAATCTTTTAAGATAATTTTAAGATTTTAAGATAATCTTTAAGAATGTTACAAGAAGCAATGAAAGTATTACCAAGAAGAAAATTTTCTTTTCTCGTTTAACTGGCACATTGTAATAAGAAATTTTGGAATTTTTTAAAAATCTTTTTTAATTGAAGTATAATTAACATACAGTGTTATAGTAATATCAGGTGTACAATATAGTGATTCAACATTTCTATACGGTACTCAGTTCTCATCATGATAAGCATACTCTTAATCCTCTCTCTATTTCACCCATCCGCCCCCCCTCCCCTCTGGCAACCACCAGTTTGTTCTCTGTATTTAAGTCTGTTTTTTGTTTGTTTGTTTGTCTCTTGCCTTGGTTCATTTTGTTTCTTGGTTCAAGTTTCACACATGAATGACAAGTTTTTAAAGCTTTAGCATGATGGCATTTTCTAGTCACAAATGTTATGCTATGAATGCTAGCAACATTAACTGAGGGGCATCTAGTGTAGTCCTGGGCTATGAGTTATACAACAGACAAATCATTCTTGCTGGATCAGAGGACTTATGTAAAGGCATCTGGGGAGATAAATTTAGAGTACTTTCTGGCATGTTGAAAAAGTGTTGTAATGATAATTAAATACATGGTCATTGGAGTCTGCTAGTCTTGTCTAGGAATCTATCTGCCTCTTACTGGCTTTATGACTTTAGGCAAATTATTTATATTCTCCTATAAAGTGGAGATAATATTAATATAACCAGCTGCAGTTGTTATAAAGATTAAAGAAACATATATTCAAAGTAATAAGCATAATACCTAGCATTTGGTAAACAGGCAATGAGGAGTCAGTAAATGACATTGAGGCAGGGAAGACCAGGACCAGAAGTATACCTTAGATGGATACATTTGGCTGCAATGTTTTTGGCTGGCAGTAGGTGGGAAAGGATTGGAGGAAGAAATTTATGACCTGACACGGTGCTTTCCAGGAAGGCTTCATTGCACAAAACAAAATATACCTGTGGGGTGTACTGTAATGGGTACCACTGAGGGCATTCTTAATAAATGTTTGGTAAAGATGAGTTCATTCTCCTAGTCATGTACAAGATCTATTAAAATATAATAAAGCAATATAAGTTATTTAAATATATAGTAAACAAACAGAAGATAGCTACAAAAAGATTCAAGAGTTTTGTTTATCAGGATAACAAAATCTGAGTATAAAGTAAATAATTCTGGTCAAAGTAAAGCAAAGATATCTTTATTTTTCTTACCTGTTAGCAAATATCTGAACATTTCATAGACCTTTTTTTCCTTTTGATTACTTGCCGCCAGATTCTCAATTTATTCTTTCTACCCATTGTACAATATCTGAGTTTTATAGCCAAGATGAATGAATACACATTTTTTTAAGATACATTCTGAGAAAAATATGTAAATCAGTTTGGCAAACATTAAAAAAATTATTTCCACAGTTAAATATTAGCTTATCAATGTACTTTTACATTTTTTCAAACACTCATTGATTGCAATAAAAATATTGTTTGTTTTATAAACTGTATCTCCAAAAGTCTTCAATTATCATACCGTAAACAGGGATTTGATGGAGATGCGAAATAAACCTGAGCTTTCATCTTTCTCTTCTACAACTTGAGGAGTGGAGATTGATGACAATGTTTGACCCGCCCTGGATGATGCCTAGAATCCAGGTGGTATCCGGAGAGAAGGAATGCCAGCAACATACAGATTTGTGCTGTCAGGACCAGGCAGTTCCCACAGCATTCTCCATCACTCTGGCTGGGTGGTATAGCCTTTCCATTCCTTTTAGGTCAGAATTTCTCAGTTGTTTTTGCCATCTATTGCACGTTATATTTGTGCTTCAAGGCCAAGTTGGAATTATATACTTTCCTTTCAGCTAAATTTAGAGAAAAATGTGTAAATTAGTTGGGCTAACATTAAAAGACATTTATTTTCCTACATTTAGATATTTTTCTTAGGTGATTTCTGCCCTGTATTTTCCCTTCCTATAAACAATACATATTAATTTTATAATGAGATGGAAAGGTCATATGTCTTTTTTTGCAAAGGCTTGTTATGTCTTTTGAAGTGCTCAAAAAAAAAAATCCAACAATGTGCAAACTATTTTACTATACCACATTATTTTTATATTTTGTTTTAAGGAAAAATGAGCTAACAGTACAAAAACTATTTTACTATATCACAATCTTTTCATTTTTTTCCTTTTTTCTTATAATAGCGATGAGGAAAATGAATATCCAATGAACCATTATTTCACCAAAATCCAAGTCAGTTGGAGTGCTGGATAGCCCAACAGAGTCTGAAATCGAGCTTTAGAGACCTCTTCAGATTTTCATGGAGAAAGAGAGGAGTCTAAATCCATTGCAAAAGAGTTCTACAATTCTTTTAAAATTTTAAAAGATTAAATATACAATTTGGAGGTCATTGATTTAGTAGACTGTATACCTAGGGGATGAATAGACTACAGTGCAGGGATACCTTGTTTTACAATGCCAAATACGTGTGGATTTCTTTCTTTCTTTCTTTTTGTTTTTAGATAAGAGAATTTTATTTACCGAAAGGTCATGGAGAATTAACAAAATTTTATGAACACAATTTTGTTAACAATAACTAACAATCAAGAATTAATATATAATATCACTTGGTGTATAATACATACTAAAATATAGTTTTCATGCTACCCTTATCCATTAGTTTCTGCTCCAATTTTTAACAAATCTAGAAATAAGGCAGTATACATGGAACAGATTTTAAATTTCAAATTGTGTATTCCATCTACGTCAGATACTGTCAATTTAAAGACCACCTGCAAATTAAATGGCCTTTCCATTATAATTCCTAAATGTAAAGACATAAGCACCAAATGGAACTCAAAATGCATAAAATAAACTCATAAATTTCAAAAGGAAAAAATTACATAAGCGATATTATAAATTAACAAAGAATTTTCCAAAGAATACTGCAGAAGGTATATCAAAACTTTTATAATGATTAAGTCTAGAATATTTTTACTTGCATTCTTTTCCATCCAGTTGAACACACCAAAGCACTGAATGAACTGAAAGAAACCTTTTATAAATGAATAGAAGATGGCACAGGTCATTTTATGGATAAAAGGAAGAGGGACTATGTACTTTGATTTGCAAATAACGTTCTTTATCCAAGTAAATCCTCAGTGTTTCTATTATCTTTGAATGACAAGATCCATTAAGTACTGTGTGAAAAAAGAGACCATCCTTTTACTGATGGAAGGCTTCTAATCTTATTCCCTTGGATCTTCTGGATGTCTCAAGGCAATTCCATTACAAAGGAGCAGCTCAGTATAAGGTGGTCAAAAAGAATCACTAATTTTGACATATGGATCATGTGGAACATCAAATAATCTATTTAAAAGAATCTCTAACATTTCATGCAGTGTTATCAGCTGTGCAGTTGATTCTTGAATGTTTTTTTTTTTTTCCTTTTCTTTTTAACATTTCTACCAGGCAGAGGAAAATGATCTTCCAGAAACTCACCCAAGGTAATCAAGAGTTTCTCCTTATATTCTTTTATATCATGCATTTTAGTTTTCAGCTCATCAAAGATTCTTGATTCAGAAAATGTCACAACCTGATGCTTCAGTCATTGTGTAGTACATTAAGAGATTCCAGTAGCTGTTGCTGTTCATCCAACCACTGTTGCTCCCTTTCCAAGTCTTCCTTTAGCTTTTCATTCTTTGACTGAATAGTAGAGAGTACCAATTCAGGATCATGTCTCAATTTTTGGAACTCTTCTTTTCCCAATGTTATTAGAACTTCTTCATTCAGTGGAATTATTCCAGGACTTTCTTTCTGCCACTGATTGAGTTCAGCAGTCAAACATTTCGCTTGCATAATTAATAATGACAGTTCTTCCATATCTTTCCACATTTCTTCACATTCTTTAATAAGTTCTTCTTCAGCATTTGTAACATCTTCCATATCTGTAGTACTGTCTGGATCTAGATCTTGCTGATTCACTGACATGTGCCTTGTCATAATTAGCCTTATAAGAAAAAAAGCTGTGTGACCTTGGGCAAGTCACTTAAACTGTCTGTGCCACAGTTTCCTTATCACCACAGTGCCATGGACTTCAGGTTATCTCGGCCGGGCGTAAACCAAATATGTATGAATTTCTAAAATTAGTGAAGTAATTTTTTCAAATTGAATTATATTTTCCTTCCATATTTCATTTCAAGGAAGTCTTTGATAGTCTTTTTCTTAAAATTAAAGAATAGATTATTTCATAAAAACTTTTTATGGCTTTTTAAGTAATTAAGTTTTGTAAATCGGTGAACTTTTACTGACTAATGTTAAACCATTTTCTGAGTTATAAATTGATTTCCTCATTGAGATACTATTTTTAGATCATCTTCAGTATTTTTAAATCCTTATTTGGATGTACTGCTATCTTGTTGGATGATTATGCTTCATCAAACTTTTTTCAAAAAATCTTCCTAAAATTGGCTAATAATATGTTATTAGGAACAATTTTAATATGAAAGCAAATCTGTAACTGTCTGTAAAACCAAGTTTTAATCATTTGATGAGACTTTTCTAAGGATTCTGGAAGTTGCATCAATGTTTTTAAAGATCATTATAGAATTTTTAGCACTGCAGCATAAAATCTGTATATGAGAAATTAATGGGTTTCCCTTACATTACTTTCTGCTGCCATGGGCATCTTCTGTCACTCTTCTCATCAATATTCTCCTAACATGAGGCACAAGGAGGTGAATGACCCGGAGGGAAAGAGGTGACCTGGTGAGCTCTTCAGTCCTTAGAGCACCTGTTATCCATGGATTTCAAAGCACTTAATCCAGTTTGATGGTCTTGTGAGTTAAGAAGTGCTTTACTACTTGGCTGTGAGCTTGTCATAGGTCTCCAGTACATTATTGGAAAATACAACCCCTGGGCTATTTTCCTGACTCCTGGGTCAATGTTCACATCAAGAGATAACACTTGAGCCTTGGCTGACAGGGGGTTTGGGTGCTGATGGTTAACACTACTAGTCATTGATCTTCTTGCTTCCTGTTTATTCATATGTACAAACCTGAAAAATTAAATATCCCCACACTGCATGATTCCAGTATTTGGAGAATTATGATCTTCTCCCATGGAAATATGAATAATTTTAAGGAACATATGATTGTGCCATGAACAATTTAAGTCAAAGCAAAGAATAGAATAACTAAAAAAAAGCCTGGTGATAAAATATAATTTGAGGGAACTATGTTAAGGCATAAACCAGTTATGAGATATTTATAGACTTTGACTTTGTAAAGCAACTTTGCATTTGACTGTGTTTATTAGTGAATGGGAATGTATTTCCCTATATTGAATGAGCATTTCTTGGCAGGCAAACTGTGCACAAGCTACAATGAGCTTCAATGAAGTGCTTTCACATTCCCTTCCCACTGAGTTGAAAGCCTTCTTATATTCTCTCAAGTGTGTTTCTTTTCTCATGGAGGATGGCTTTGTTGAAAATTGCTCCCTCTTCTCTTGATTATTGAATCAGATATTATATTCAGTTCTCCAATACTTTATAGAATGTTGGTGAAAAATGAAATATAATGAGTGTGATTCTTCCCTATATTTTGAAGGCTATGTAGATTCAGCTCTAAAGAATTTAGTGGGGTGAAGCCTGTATTGGAAGAGGGATATTATTTAACTGACTTTTCTCTTTCTCTGTAACTGCTCCCCTCACATCCCTGCTCCACCATTATGATACTCTTCATGTCTAGAATTTTCTTTGTATCTCAACAGCCATAGACAGCCCTTAGTATATACATTTTGAGTAGACCCATTTGCTCCAATCCAGAGGATTGTTATTCCCAAACAGACCAATGTCCTGTATTGTAGATTTTTATTTTTATTTTTTATTTTTTCTTCCATTTTTTTAGTCACTATTACTATTAACTTGCCCTTAGAATGTTGTTAACTTACTAAGAAAAAATAGGATGTAATTAAAGCACCAAAGATGTATATGAAAACATGTATACTTTTTCCATACTCTTCAATTCAAAATGTCAAAGGATTGGAAAAATCCTAACTTACACTCAACTTTGCCACTTCATAGTTACACTGCATATCATAAAAATATGGACTAAATCTCATCACAATTATATTATTTTTGCCTTTTTGTGTAGGCATACTGTAATAATTTTACTTCATTCATTCATTCATGAGCAGTTGAGTACGTTTTTAAGTCATAAACTCTGGAGCCAAACTCTTCTGTGTCTGTCAAGTCCTGCCTGTACCTGAGATTTCTCATTTATAACATGAAGATAGGGTTGCCATATTAAATGAGTTTATAAATTTAGGGCTTGGCACATAGTACATGCTATGACAGTGTTTTCTTCTATTGTTATTCTTTCATTATGAAAGATTTCTTGAGCTCTTACTATGTGCCTTAATGGTGATCTTGTAATGCTAAAAAATATTGAAGGGCAAATATTAATTCAATGATCACTTAAATAGAATTTCAAATTGTGATAAAAATGTCAATTAAAATGCAGGAAAGTAGGAAATATAGTTGGTGGAAAATAAGACTGAAAAACAAGGGAATCTGATTTATTTTGGAGGGAATGTAAGTCTTCAGTGAAGAAGAAACATTTGAATGGAGATCTAGAGGATTATGAGACTTCATTGATTTAGGAGTGGGAAGAGTGTTCTAGAAAAAAACCTTGACAAAATTAGAGAAGGGATTATTGATACTAAAGTATGAGAATGGAAGGGAAGTGAGTCTAATAGCAACAGAAGAAAAGCACCTATTTAACCAAGAAAATAGGGGCGCCTGGGTGGCTCAGTCCTTATGTGTCTGCCTTCGGCTTAGGTCATGGTCCTAGGGTCCAGGGATCGAGCCCCACTTCGGGCTCCCTGCTCGGCAGGAAGCCTGCTTCTCCCTCTCTGATTCCCCCAGCTTGTGTTACCTCTCTCGCTGTGTCAAATAAATAAATAAAATCTTAAAAAATAAAAAATAAAAATAAATAAACAAGAAAATAATAAGAAACTGGGACAAATGCAGGCAAGTTCATAGGTTTCATGGCAGGGAGTTTTCTTCTCATTGCATCTATTTACTCTGTGTGGTAGAAGGTGACGCTCTCTGCTGAGAATGAGGTTTTTGTGAGAATACTGGTAGTTTGAGGATAATTCAGAAGGTCTGAAATCTTTGTGTGGAGAACAGGAAAGGGGCTTGATCAATGAATGTGGTACAGTTACCAGGAAGTGTTGAGTGTTCAGTTAAGATTGGTGATTTATTAATTTATGGAAAGGAGTCAACATTCCCTGTTGTTTGGTTTTCTCTAGCAGGGCTCACATGCCTGAGGTTAGACCGAAGAAAGAACACTATTGGGGTCACCAAAATTTGAGGTCTTTCAAATAAGTAAAATGCAGAGACAGAGGAATAGAGGAATTAGGTATTATAAATGTAATGGTTAGAATCATGTTCCACAAGATTTTAGCTTAGTATGGAGGTAGGTGATGTCATAAAGGGACTATTGATAGGGAGATATTAGAGGGACTGACAAATTGAAGTTTTCAGTCGTAATGAGTTTTTAGGGTTGTAGTTAGTGTAGTTAAATAATAATTTTTAAAAAATAAAACAAAAACTGGTAGTGTAGGAGAGAATTCTTAAAATGCCAATATTAAAATTAGAAGAGTTTTAGGGATGACCAGTTTTAATGTCTGTCCAGGAAAGTGGATGACCAAAGAGAGTCATTGGTGATGAGGATTTGAAGGAACTAAGAGGCCAGGTTTTGGAATAAGTTGTCCATGTGACTTTTAAAATCTCCCAGGGTAATAGCAGAAATTGTCATGAGTAGAGAAACTGAGTTAAATGCCAAGATTTCAACAAATGGGAGGACTGGGTGGGGGTGGGGGTGGGGCTGGGATCTTGACAGATGTGATTATGAGAGCAATATAGTAGATTGGAATGAGCTTCAAAAAAGCAGAGTTTTATTATAAAAGCATAAGGGAATGATTGTCTAGAGATATGAATATGAACAGTTCATAAAGGAAAAAGCAATTTTGTAACTCTTTTTAAAGAAATCATGGTTTTCATGATTTTCTCATAATTTGTCATTAAAATACTTTTTTTTTTTAATTTTCACATAATTTAAGGTGGAATGTCAGTTTTGGCATAGGGCCTAAAATGTCCTTTTGAAACTTGTCTGCTTTTGGAAACTTCAGTATTATTTAAAGAGCTTTGTTTTATTTATAAACATAAATACACACACACACACATACACATTCTTTCTGTAGGTAGAAACACCACCATATAACTTATCAGATGATACCAGATATTTGATAGTATACGGACAGACTGCATGCATTTAAAGATTAAGAAAATATATTAGGGTAAAATATGTCTACCAGAATATTTTTTTAAAAAACAGAGAAAACATTAACATGAACTAAGTGTGTCTTAAAATGTTGCATACAACTTTATCCATGCTCAGACATTAGAAAGGTGGTTTAATCACCCATAAGAAATTACTAGCTTCTTTGTTCATGAAGCATGACATTTCAGTTGCACAGCCAATAAAAGAATTACATGAAGAGACTGAAATGATTTACTGTATGGAAAGCATCAAGACTAAGGTTACCATGGTGAACTACCTTTCTGCAGACTCAAGGTCAAGTGAGAGTGACCCATCAATGGGCAACCTTCAGTTGAAACCTGGTATGGAATTGCTCTTACAATTGTTAGTTGGTTTCCTTCTTAAGTAATTAGGATGACTGTAACAGACCTGTTACGGTTATTTACCTATGCTAAATTTAAATCTGCAATTTAAAAACTGACTTTATTGTTAAGAAATTGTTAGGAGAACACTGGTGTTTTTCAGAATCTCATAAATTACAGCTGTGCACTGCAATCATTTCCTGAAAATGTGGGTAGATTAGGAAATGTTTACATGTTTTTAATGTAGGTTGAAAAAGATTCTAGTGGTATTGTAGTTTTTAATGTTTAACCAGAATCATCTTTATTGTAAATCCTATCTTTATTCTACTGGGAGGGAGAGAAAAAGTATAAATAGTGTATACAAATTATAGAATATTGTTATGTATAATTAATACCTTAAAATATGTCCAAAATTCTGGGAAGTTCATATATTGCTTTTTTTCATGTATGTTTTGTTGATGCATAAAACGAGGACTGTACTAATAAAAGTCTTTTGAATTACACATGGTGTAAGAAAATGAAAGCCTTTGGGTTATGAATCTTGGATTTAAAGAGGCAATCATCAAATATTTAAGATGAAAATGCAGTAACACATGCTTGCTGTCATGTGTAAGTTTGGTGAATGTTATGACAAGGTTTTTAAAACATTCATAGTTGGAGTATTTTTATGAAAATATTCATTAATTCAAACAGACATTCATATCTGGCAACCTGCATTTTAATCGTGATTTCTGGCTGCATGAGAAAATCAGTAAAGCCATGAAAGAATGAGTGAAATATATAGCAATCATGTTTAAATTATACATAATAAGGCATACATATCTGTACATTGTCATATTATGCATTAAATTTAATGCATAAATCAGATTGTTATAATTCTGATGTCGCCAAAAGGCACAAAATATGACAAACAGGAGTAGGCATGTAGATATTATCATATTCAATAATTCAATGAGCATTTGTTTTATGTAAATTAACCTTCTGTTAATAAAGATTATACTCATTTATTACACCACTTCCATGTGATAATTAAAAAAGTATTTTTTTTCTCTAGAAAATCATTACAAAATGTGAATAATGCATTTGTTTAATATCTATATAAACAAGATCTTACCATCAGATTAGTTCTGGAAATGAAAGCAATATTGATTATTGTAATAATTTTTATAATATGGCTACACTGCAATACTGAAGCTGCTAATCTCATTTTTGTGGAGACCTCTATGCATTTAAAGCAGTGTTTAAACTTTTTGAAAGTGGGAGCAAGATGGCGGAGGAGTAGGAAAATAAAGAAGCTGAGAAAAAGAGAGATAAACAACTACTGGATCATGAGGGCAGAATTCGAGAGATAAGTGATACCATAAGACGAAACAACACTAGAATAATTGGGATCCCAAAAGAAGAAGAAAGAGAGAGAGGGGCAGAAGGTATAATGGAGCAAATTATAGCAGAGAACTTCCCTAATTTGGGGAAGGAAACAGGCATGAAAATCCAGGAAGCACAGAGAACCCCTCTCAAAATCAATAAAAATAGGTCAACACCCCGACATCTAATAGTAAAACTTACGAGTCTCATAGACAAAGAGAAAATCCTGAAAGCAGCTCGGGAGAAGAGATATGTAACCTACAAGGGTAGAAACATTAGATTGGCAACAGACCTATCCACAGAGACCTGGCAGGCCAGAAAGGACTGGCAGGATATATTCAGAGCACTAAATGAGAAAAATATGCAGCCAAGAATACTCTATCCAGCTAGGCTGTCATTGAAAATTGAAGGAGAGATCAAAAGCTTCCAGGACAAACAAAAACTAAAGGAATGTGCAAACACGAAACCAGCCCTACAGGAAATCTTGAAAGGGGTCCTCTAAGCAAAGAGAGAGCCTAAAAGCAACATAGACCAGAAAGGAACACAGATAATATACGGTAACAGTCACCTTACAGGCAATACAATGGCACTAAATTCCTATCTTTCAATAGTTACCCTGAATGTAAATGGGCTAAATGCCCCAATCAAAAGACACAGGCTATCAGACTGGATTAAAAAACAAGACCCATCAATATGCTGTCTGCAAGAGACTCATTTTAGACCCAAAGACACCCCCAGATTGAAAGTGAGGGGGTGGAAAACCATTTACCATGCTAATGGACACCAAAAGAAAGCTGGGGTGGCAATCCTTATATCAGACAAATTAGATTTTAAACCAAAGACTGTAATAAGAGTTGAGGAAGGACATTATATCCTACTTAAAGGATCTATCCAACAAGAAGATCTAACAATTGTAAATATCTATGCCCCTAACATGGGAGCAGCCAATTATATAAGGCAATTAATAACAAAAGCAAAGAAACACATCGACAACAATACAATAATAGTGGGGGACTTTAACACCCCCCTCACTGAAATGGACAGATCGTCTAAGCAAAAGATCAACAAGGAAATAAAGACTTTAAATGACACACTGGACCAAATGGACTTCACAGACATATTCAGAACATTCCACCCCAAAGCAACGGAATACACATTCTTCTCTAGTGCCCATGGAACATTCTCCAGAATAGATCACATCCTAGGTCATAAATCAGGTCTCAACCGGTACCAAAAGATTGGGATCATTCCCTGCCTATTTTCAGACCACAATGCTTTGAAACTAGAACTCAATCACAAGAGGAAAGTCGGAAAGAACTCAAATACATGGAGGCTAAAGAGCATCCTACTGAAGAATGAATGAGTCAACCAGGAAATTAAAGCAGAATTAAAAAAATACATGGAAACCAATGAAAATGAAAACACAACTATTCAAAATCTTTGGGATGCAGCAAAGGCAGTCCTAAGAGGAAAGTATATACCAATACAAGTCTTTCTCAAGAAACAAGAAAGGTCTCAAGTACAAAACCTAACCCTCCACCTAAAGGAGCTGGAGAAAGAACAGCAAATAAAGCCTAAACCCAGCAGGAGAAGAGAAATAATAAAGATCAGAGCAGAAATCAATGAAATAGAAACCAAAAGAACAGTAGAACAGATCAACGAAACTAGGAGCTGGTTCTTTGAAAGAATTAACAAGATTGATAAACCCCTGGCCAGACTTATCAAAAAGAGAAGAGAAATGACCCAAATCAACAAAATCATGAATGAAAGAGGAGAGATCACAACCAACACCAAAGAAATACAAACAATTATAAGAACATATTATGAGCAACTCTATGCCAGCAAATTAGGTAACCTGGAAGAAATGGAGGCATTCCTAGAGATGTATCAACTACCAAAACTGAACCAGGGAGAAATAGAAAACCTGAACAGACCTATAACCACTAAGGAAATTGAAGCAGTCATCAAAAATCTCCCAAAAAACAAAAGCCCAGGGCCAGATGGCTTGCCAGGGGAATTCTACCAAACATTTCAAGAAGAACTAATACCTATTCTTCTGAAACTGTTCCAAAAAATAGAAATGGAGGGAAAACTTCCAAACTCATTTTATGAGGCCAGCATTACCTTGATCCCCAAACCAGACAAAGACCCCATCAAAAAGGAGAATTACAGACCAATATCCCTGATGAACATGGATGCAAAAATTCTCACCAAAATACTAGCCAATAGGATCCAACAGGACATTAAAAGGAATATTCACCACGACCAAGTGGGATTTATCCCTGGGCTGCAAGGTTGGTTCAACATCCGCAAATCAATCAATGTGATACAATACATTAAGAAAAGAAAGAACAAGAATCATATGATCCTCTCAATAGATGCAGAAAAAGCTTTTGACAAAGTACAGCATCCTTTCTTGATCAAAACTCTTCAGAGTATAGGGATCGAGGGTACATACCTCAATATCATAAAAGCCATCTATGAAAAACCTACAGCGAATATCATTCTCAATGGGGAAAAACTGAGAGCTTTCCCCCTAAGGTCAGGAACGCGGCAGGGATGTCCACTATCACCACTGCTATTCAACATAGTATTGGAAGTCCTAGCCACAGCAATCAGACAAAAAAAAAGAAATCAAAGGCATCCAAATTGGCAAAGAAGAAGTCAAACTCTCACTCTTTGCAGATGATATGATACTTTATGTGGAAAACCCAAAAGACTCCATCCCAAAACTGCTAGAACTCATACAGGAATTCAGTAAAGTGGCAGGATATAAAATCAATGCACAGAAGTCAGTGGCATTCCTATACAACAACAGCAAGACAGAAGAAAGAGAAATGAAGGAGTCGATCCCATTTACAATTGCACCCAAAACCATAAGATACCTAGGAATAAATCTAACCAAAGAGGCAAAGGATCTTTACTCAGAAAACTATAAAATACTCATGAAAGAAATTGAGGAAGACACAAAGAAATGGAAAAACGTTCCATGCTCATGGATTGGAAGAACAAATATTGTGAAGATGTCAATGCTACCTAGAGCAATCTACACATTCAATGCAATACCCATCAAAATACCATCCACTTTTTTCAAAGAAATGGAACAAATCATCCTAAAATTTGTATGGAACCAGCAAAGACCCCGCATAGCCAGAGGAATGTTGACAAAGAAAAGCAAAGCCGGCGGCATCACAATTCCAGACTTCTAGCTCTATTACAAAGCTGTCATCATCAAGACAGCATGGTACTGGCACAAAAACAGACACATAGATCGATGGAACAGAATAGAGAGCCTAGAAATGGACCCTCAACTCTATGGTCAACTCATCTTCGACAAAGCAGGAAAGAATGTCCAATGGAACAAAGACAGTCTCTTCAACAAATGGTGTTGGGAAAATTGGATAGCCACATGCAGAAGAATGAAACTGGACCATTTCCTTACACCACATACAAAAATAGACTCCAAATGGTTGAAAGACCTCAATGTGAGACAGGAGTCCATCAAAATCCTAAAGGAGAACACAGGCAGCAACCTCTTCGACCTCAGCCGAAGCAACTTCTTCCTAGAAACATCGCCAAAGGCAAGGGAAGCAAGGGCAAAAATGAACTATCGGGACTTCATCCAGATAAAAAGCTTTTGCACAGCAAAGGAAACAGTCAACAAAACCAAAAGACAACCGACAGAATGGGAGAAGATATTTGCAAATGACATATCAGATAAAGGGCTAGTATCCCAAATCTATAAAGAACTCATCAAACTCAACACCCAAAGAACAAATGATCCAATCAAGAAATGGGCAGAAGACATGAACAGACATTTTTCCAAAGAAGACATCCAGATGGCGAACAGACACATGAAAAAGTGCTCAACATTGCTTGGCATCAGGGAAATCCAAATCAAAAGCTCAATGAGCTACCACCTCACACCAGTCAGAATGGCTAAAATTAACAAGTCAGGAAATGACAGATGTTGGCGGGGATGCGGAGAAAGGGAAACCCTCCTACACTGTTGGTGGGAATGCAAGCTGGTGCAGCCACTCTGGAAAACAGTATGGAGGTTCCTCAAAAAGTTGAAAATAGAGCTACCCTATGACCCAGGAATTGTACTACTGGGTATTTACCCCAAAGATACAAAAGTAGGGATCTGAAGGGGTACGTGCACCCCGATGTTTATAGCAGCAATGTCCACAATAGCCAAACTGTGGAAAGAGCCAAGATGTCCATTGACAGATGAATGGATAAAGAAGAAGTGGTATATATATACAATGGAATATTATGCAGCCATCAAAAGGAATGAGATCTTGCCATTTGCAACGATGTGGATGGAACTGGAGGGTATTATGTTGAGTGAAATAAGTCAATCAGAGAAAGACATGTATCGTATGATCTCACTGATATGAGGAATTCTTAATGGCAGGAAACAAACTGAGGTTTGCTGGAGTGGGGGGTGGGGTGGGAGGGATGGGGTGACTGGGTGATAGACACTGGGGAGGGTATGTGCTCTGGTAAGTGCTGTGAATTGTGCAAGACTGTTGAATCTCAGATCTGTACCTCTGAAACAAATAATGCAATATATGTTAAGAAAAAAAAAAAGAAGAAGAAGAAGGTAGCGGGAGGGGAAGAATGAAGCAGGGGAAATTGGAGGGGTAGACGAACCATGAGAGACGATGGACTCTGAAAAACAAACAGGGTTCTGGGGGGGGGGGAGGATGGGTTAGCCTGGTGGTGGGTATTGAGGAGGGCACATTCTGCATGGAGCACTGGGTGTTATGCACAAACAATGAATCATGGAACACTTCATCTAAAACTAATGATGTAATGTATGGGGATTAACATAAGAATAAAAAAAAAAAACTTTTTGAAAGTAAATAATCTTAGTTTTTGTAGGACATGTTAATGTACAGTTTATAGAAAATAATACTTTTATAAGTAAATAGAAAGTACTGTGAAGAACTTAGCAAAATGTTGAATTCCTCCTCTCAGTACTATATTCTATTGTCAATTAAAATAACATTGAAAGCTAATCCAATCAACTCTTGCGTTCTATATGTTATTCTCTCTCTCTCTTTTTTTTTTTATTCAATACATGCCCTCTTTAATACCCATCACCAGGCTAACCCATCCCTCCACCTCCTCCCCTCTAGAACCCTCAGTTTGTTTCTCAAGAGTCCATAGTCTCTCATGGTTCATCTCCTTCTCCGATTCCCCCCCCCTTCATTTTTCCCTTCCTGCTATCTTCTTCTTTTTTTTTTTTTTTTTAACATATAATGTATTATTTGTTTCAGAGGTACAGGTCTGTGATTCAACAGTCTTACACAATTCACAGTGCTCACCATAGCACATACCCTCCCCAATGTCTATCATGCAGCCACCCCATCCCTCCCACCCCCCACCACTCTAGCAACCCTCAGTGTGTTTCCTGAGATTAAGAATTCCTCATATCAGTGAGATCATATGATACATGTCTTTCTCTGACTGACTTATTTCGCTCAGTATAATACCCTCCAGTTCCATCCACGTCATTGCAAATGGCAAGATTTCATTCCTTTTGATGGCTGCATAATACTCCATTGTGTATGTGTGTGTGTGTGTGTGTGCATATACCACATCTTCTTTACCCATTCATCTGTTGATGGACATCTTGGCTCTTTCCATAGTTTGGCTATTGTGGACATTGCTGCTATAAACATTGGGGTGAACGTACCCCTTCGGATCACTACATTTTAATCTTTGGGATAAATACCCAGTAGTGCAATTGCTGGGTCATAGGGTAGCTCTATTTTCAACTTTTTGAAGAACCTCCATACTGTTTTCCAGAGTGGCTGCACCAGCTTGCATTCCCACCAACAGTGTAGGAGGGTTCCCCTTTCTCTGCATCTTCGCCAACATGTGTTGTTTCCTGACTTGTTAATTTTAGCCATTCTGACTGGTGTGAGGTGGTAGCTCATTGAGCTTTTGATTTGGATTTCCCTGATGCCAAGCAATGTTGAGCACTTTTTCATGTGTCTGTTCGCCATCTGGATGTCTTCTTTGGAAAAATGTCTGTTCATGTCTTCTGCCCATTTCTTGATTGGATCATTTGTTCTTTGGGTGTTGAGTTTGGTAAGTTCTTTATAGATTTGGGATACTAGCCCTTTATCTGATATGTCATTTGCAAATATCTTCTCCCATTCTGTCGGTTGTCTTTTGGTTTTGTTGACTGTTTCTTTTGCTGTGCAAAAGCTTTTTATCTGGATGAAGTCCCGATAGTTCATTTTTGCCCTTGCTTCCCTTGCCTTTGGCGATGTTTCTAGGAAGAAGTTGCTGCGGCTGAGGTCGAAGAGGTTGCTGTCTGTGTTCTCCTTTAGGATTTTGATGGACTCCTGTCTCACATTGAGGTCTTTCAACCATTTGGAGTCTATTTTTGTATGTGGTGTAAGGAAATGGTCCAGTTTCATTCTTCTGCATGTGGCTATCCAATTTTCCCAACACCATTTGTTGAAGAGACTGTCTTTGTTCCATTGGACATTCTTTCCTGCTTTGTCGAAGATGAGTTGACCATAGAGTTGAGGGTCCATTTCTGGGCTCTCTATTCTGTTCCATTGATCTATGTGTCTGTTTTTGTGCCAGTACCATACTGTCTTGATGATGACAGCTTGTAATAGATCTTGAAGTCTGGAATTGTGATGCCACCAGCTTTGCTTTTCTTTGTCAACATTCCTCTGGCTATGCGGGGTCTTTTCTGTTTCCATACAAATATTAGGTTTATTTGTTCCATTTCTTTGAAAAAAGTGGATGGTATTTTAATAGGGATTGCATTAAATGTGTAGATTACTCTAGGTAGCATTGACATCTTCACAATATTTGTTCTTCCAATCCATGAGCATGGAACGTTTTTCCATTTCTTTGTGTCTTCCTCAATTTCTTTCATGAGTATTTTATAGTTTTCTGAGTAAAGATCCTTTGCCTCTTTGGTTAGATTTATTCCTAGGTATCTTATGGTTTTGGGTGCAATTGTAAATGGGATTGACTCCTTCATTTCTCTTTCTTCTGTCTTGCTGTTGGTGTATAGGAATGCCACTGACTTCTGTGCATTGATTTTATATCCTGCCACTTTACTGAATTCCTGTATGAGTTCTAGCAGTTTTGGGATGGAATCTTTTGGGTTGTCCACATAAAGTATCATATCATCTGCAAAGAGTGAGAGTTTGACTTCTTCTTTGCCGATTAGGACCCGTTTTATTTCTTTTTGTAGTATGATTGCTGTGGCTAGGCCTTCTAGTACTATGTTGAATAGCAATGGTGACAGTGGACATCCCTGCTGTGTTCCTGACCTTAGGGGGAAAGCTCTTAGTTTTTCCCCATTGAGAATGACAGTTGATGTGGGTTTTTCATAGATGGCTTTTATGATATTGAGATATGTACTCTCTATCCCTATACTAGGAGCTGGTTCTTTGAAAGAATTAATAAGATTGATAAACCCCTGATCAGACTTACCAAAAAGAAAAGAGAAATGACCCAAATAAATAATATCATGAATGAAAGAGAGATCACAACCAACACCAAAGAAATACAAACAATTATAAGAACATATTATGAGCAAATATATGTTAGCAAAATAGATAATCTGGAAGAAATGGATGCATTCCTAGTGATGTATAAACTACCAAAACTCAACCAGGAAGAAATAGAAAATCTGAACAGACCTATAACCACTAAGGAAATTGAAGCAGTCATCAAAAGTCTCCCAGCAAACAAGAGCTCAGGGCCAGATGGCTTCCCAGGGTAATACTACCAAACATTTAAAGAAGAATTAATACCTATTCTTCTGAAACTGTACCAAAAAATAGAAATGGAAGGAAAACTTCCAAACTCATTTTATGAGGCCAGCATTACCTTGATCCCCAAACCAGACAAAGACCCCATCAAAAAGGAGAATTACAGACCAATATCCCTGATGAACATGGATGCAAAAATTCTCACCAAAATACTAGCCAATAGGATCCAACAGGACATTAAAAGGAATATTCACCACGACCAAGTGGGATTTATTCCTGGGCTACAAGGTTGGTTCAACATCTGCAAATCAATCAATGTGATACAATACATTAATAAAAGAAAGAACAAGAACCATATGATCCTCTCAATAGATGCAGAAAAAGCATTTGACAAAGTATAGCATCCTTTCTTGATCAATACTCCTTAAAACCAATGGGAATCCCACTGAGAAGAAAGGATTTAATAAATTCCCAAATGGTTGAATTAAAACAATAATAAGTTATAAAATACTACTTTAAATGACAGTAAACGATATATCCCCAAAAGTCACTGCACATACATCTTTTGCAAAAAAAACCCCACCATTATGCAGCATTTTCTAATGGGAGGTATATTTATTCAGGTTGTTACATCATCATATTTTAATGGCTTATTTAGGTCACATGTAACTTTATCATCTGAAGCATGGTACAGTTTCTGATTGAGCCCTGTAGGTATTCATTCAAGAAAGTGAGCATGGGGGCGCCTGGGTGGCTTAGTTGGTTAAGTATCTGCCTTCTGCTCAGGTCATGATCCCAGGGTCTTAGGATGGAACCCCGAGGTGGGCTCCTGGCTCAGTGGGGAGTCTGCTTCTCCCCCTGCTCATGCTCTCTCTCTCTCTCAAATAAATAAATAAAATCTTAAAAAAAAGAAAGTGAGCATGTATTTTAGATGCTTAAAGTTTTACAACATTGTCATTGGTAGGTATGTTTATAAACTTTTCAAACTAGTTTAAACAACCTAGAATTTCTCCTTTGAAAGAAGGCCGATAAAGGTAAGTAATGGAAAATGTGGGAAATTTCACTTTAAACTTTAGGTAGCAAACTTAAGAATCAAAATAAAGAGCATTTAATGTACACTAATTAGATAAGTTTGCTCTATATTAGCAATGGGAATTCAATAAAATTGATAGTGTGAACCACTTGAAATTTCCAATATTTGTACATATTTTTAAAGATTTTATTTATTTATTTGAGAGAAAGAGAGAAAGATAGTGGGGGGGGGCAGAGCAAGAGAGAGAAGCAGGTTCCTGGCTGAGCAGGGAAGCTGAGCAGGGAGCCTGAGGCGGGACTCCATCCAGAACCCAGAGATCCTGATGTGAGCCCAGATGTTTAACCGACTGAGTGACCCAGGCGCCCCTCCAATATTTGAACATTTTTGATGCAAAAGAATGGTTGTTTCATATAATTCAACATAAGATAACATGCATATGTGTTCATTATTGCATAAAATACTTTACTGTATATATTACACTTTTATACAATACATTGTTAATCAATGGTTTGTGCAAGCAACCAGTTCTTAAGAAAGAGACTTCACAATGTACTCAAAAGAGGACCGAACTAAGAATTTATATTCTAGCCAGGCCCTTACTGTTCACTCACTGGACCATTTTAGGCCATCCATGTAATTTATCTGAGTCTTGGTTTCCTTATTTGTTTTATGGAGATGTCACAGTTAGACAGCTTCGGATCATGCATAACAGAAACATAACCAAGGTGGCTCAAACACAAGGGGCTACTAACAAGAAGTCCAGAAAAGTTCCACGGGTGCTTCAGAAGTCCAACAATGTCATCAAAAGCCCAGATATCTTTATCTTTCTTCTCTGTTTGATTCTTCGAGTTTTGGACTCAGGATCTCTTATTCCTGGTTGCCAGATGGTTATGGTATCATGATTTCTTCACACAGCAATGTGCAAAGGACACATCTGTATTCTGACCTTTTATAAAGAGAAAAGAAAACCTTCCCTAGAAGACTCTAGTAATATCACCTCAAATCTTATTGTCCAGAATTATATCAATCACAGGCAAAGAGGAAAAAAATACCATCTCTGTCTTGGGTTAATTAAAGGACCTCTTCCCTGAGTTCATGGGTGCAAAGATAGCATGCAACCTTGACAAAATGAGGCCCTGATAATCAGGAGAAAGGAGGAGGCTTACGTGGGCATCACCAATAATCTGTGCTACACTAATTCATGTGATAGTGCAATGATAAAACATGAAAATTTGGAAAATAAAATTTAAATATTTGAATTTAAATATTTTTCAACAATCTGTGACAGAGTCCTGTCCCAATTTGGTACATAAAGGTGAAATGATATGGAAACAATTCATGTGTAAGCATGTGCAAAAAAGTAGTTATTTTAAAATATGAATCTTTGTCATGGTAAATAAAGAGTTGTATGACTTGTATGTGATGACATGGGAATGTGGGAAGAAATTAAATTTATGGGTAAGATATTTAGAAGAACAGTAAAACTTCAAGAACATTTGGCTAGTTTGCTCGATTTTCTGTAACTTTAAAAATGCTTAAAAAACATTCTTGGATAAAACTTGAGTTGACCTAAATGCCTAATAATAAACATAAAACTCATTGGATTTACTGATTTTTGCTTTAAGAAACTAACCTCTATAGAAGTCCAAACATGCAATTAGAAAAATCGCAACTATTCTGAAAATGATATAATAAGAATACAACTACTGGACCTTCAATATTAATTTCTAATAATGTCAGAGATAAGAAACTGCCGTCAACTCTAGACAAATGTTTTCTGGATTATATAAAATATTTGACATATAAATTGAAATATATAAAATATTTAGTAGTGACATATTTAATATTTTAGGTTGTGCCAGTGCAAATGAAAAGCGTGAGAAACGAAAATACTATAAGTGCATCAGTATTGGGATTAAAGCTATAGTGTAGTATACATTTACTTTAAAAATGGAATGAATTTATTTTTAAAAGGTGATTTCATACAAAACTGGCACCTTTTCAGGTGTTAATACCTGAAGTACAGATGGTAAGGGAATAAAATAAACAGCAGGGTTACAGTTAGTCATTAACTCCTTTTTTAAATACAGCAACCAAAAGAAAAGGTCAATGATCATACAGAATATAATTGAAATTACTTTAAGGAGGCAAATTCTTCTGTTAGACATTGTTATTGAGCTTCAGTAGTGATTGAGTTGGTGAGAATTTTTTTTGTATGAATTCTCTGATTTTAGTGGCATATGATATAATTTCTTTTTATAAAAATCATTTTTTTGGTAAATAAGGTACTAAAATCTTTTAGCTTTATTTAGAATATTCTTCTTGAAAAATGAACCTTAATTATTCATTTTAAGAGAGAGCAGAATGGACAAAAGTCTAATTGACATAATCCACTATTTGTTTGATTCTTGTGCAATTATAAATAAAAATTAGAGATATAATATGTGTGCTATTGTTTTATTCATTCATTCCACAAACTCATATTGGGTGCACACTATCAATGAACCATTTGGCAAGGTGTTGTTGGTAATATAAAGCAGAACAAAGATGATAAATAAAACCGATTTTTAATGAGTAAGTTTACGAGGCAGTATGGGGTAAATGCTGTATGGAATGGAATGATGAATCCTATGGGCCATGGGTAGATTTCACCTGTGACTAACTTTCATGAGTCTGTAGTGGAGTCAGTAAAACTGAATATCATGCTGTTTCCATGTTGGTGTAAAATTATAAACACTTCCTAATTTTAATCTGAAATTTTGTCCTTCTTACGTTTTTTTAAATACTTTATTTTTTTAATTTAAAAATTTTTTTAACGATTTTATTTATTTATTTGACAGAGAGAGACACAGCGAGAGAGGGGACACAAGCAGGGGGAGTGGGAGAGGGAGAAGCAGGCTTCCCGCGGAGCAGGGAGTCTGATGCGGGGCTCGATTCCAGGACCCTGGGATCATGACCTGAGCCAAAGGCAGATGCTTAACGACTGAGCCACCCAGGCACCCCAAGATTTTTTAAAAATTTATTTGACAGGGAGAGAGAGAGAGCAGAAGCAGGGGTGCGGCACGCAGAGGGAGAGGGAGAAGCAGGCTTCCCGCTGAGCCGGGCGCCTGATGCGGGGCTTGATCCCAGGATCCTGGGATCATGACCTCAGCCGAAGGCAGCGGCTTAACTGACTGAGCCACCCAGGGGCCCCTCCTTCTTACATTTTTGGAGTTAAATGTCCTATCTTTAATGAAATGGCAATTTTTAAAATATTCTTACCTAACAAAATTAAATATTGGATATGCCAGGCTCTGAATTTATTTTAATAACTTATTGTTTCACATAAGTAGTATTGTGGAACAACTGATATAAACCAAGAACTAGGGGACTGAACTTAGGAAATTCAGTTTGAATGAAATAATGAATCTTCCTTGTGTAAGAGGAATTAGGAAATTTTCTATTTCTATATTCTGCACTTTTTTTTCACATACTCAGTCCTGGGAATAGATTATTCTCCCGTGAAATGCAGGCATGAGGGATGTCGTGCATGCTTATATATATGTTTTGAGGGCAGAATGGGGCAGCTGTGAAAAGAGAGTTGACAGCGAAGTGTTTGGATTGAAAAATGCTACTCTTCATGCAAAATAAATAGAAAGGGCAGATATGGCAATAATTGAGTCTGTATTCTCAACATATTGGGAGTTAAAATTTCATAGAAAGTCTTTCTCTCTTAATATATATTGTACTGTCTTTTTATTGAGTTGAATATATTTTGAAAAATCAAGATAATTTTTTTTTAAAGGGAAACATGCTCAGCCAGAATGCTGGTTGTGCCATGAAGCATTGGTACAGCAAGCCCATTCTTCTTAAAAACTTCACTTGATTTATTAGATGACACAAGAAACATAAAAAAATATGTGAAATTGCCACATACTGCGTGAGAATGTTTGGCTTTCTAATTGGAGAATTTATTGTAGATATATTTTTAATCTTAAGGGGAAAATATTTTTTGGTGTTATTCAGACAATTCCATTCTGAAAGTGTCTTCTTGTAGGTACAAATGAAAACTATCAGACTGGAGAGAAGAATCCAGCATAATAATAAAAAAATCCTATAAATAAGTAATATAAGTAACATCATCATTAATTGTTACCAGTTTGATAACAACTTAATTGTGTTTTGCAAACAATGAAGTAGATAACCAACTTGATTTACACTGCAAGATAGATCATGAGTACTGAGCAATGGAGTGACTTTAGAAAAAATAAATCACAGTCTAAATCTCCTATATAAAAAAATTATTGTCTGTATTAGGAAATTTCTAAGATTCATTTGAGGTTACAAAATTCTAATTTTTGCTTCAAAGGGGTTTCTTTCTAATTTTCCTTGAAGATATGACCTTTTGCTCATAATGCAACAAAGTTAATTAAACTCACACATTTTACATGCGAATTTGAAGCTCCGATTGTAATTTATTGCATCTGAAGTAGAAGGAACACAACTGGTTAATAGGTCTGATCAAATTTCTAGATTGTTTACAGAACAGAGTCTAGGGAAATAAACTTTCATAGTCTGTAGGGCAGTACATGTAGAAAATTAATACTTTAAAATAAGTTATAACAAAAATACTAAATACCATTGTGTATGTAGTTTAAAGAACAGAACTCTGTTTTGATTTTGTTGTAGAAAAGAAAAATAAATGTCCTCCTTCAGATTATAGAAATCAGTGAGTGGAGGGTGACAATACAAAGTAAAGAAAGAATTTTTAACCTGCAAGGTGTGCCCAGTTTCTCTTCTGTGTAACTAAAAGAAGCCACTGAGGCAAATGGTTCTATTATTTGACAAAATTGTTATGGATTTCATTATTCACATATCAGTGGGTGTTCTACCAGCAGGAGAAACTGAAACCACTCTTCAAAATAATGTAAAGCATTACCTATGATTTGGACAAAGGAATCCGGGTGGACGATAATGTGTATAGGACTATATCATTCTTCCTTAATGTGTATATGGTCTATTATTATCTCTAAAAACCATGGTCTGTTTTTGGAAGTGTGTGAGCATGTGTGCATGTGTGCGTGTGTGTGTGCGTGCGCACATGCCCAATAAATGTAAGGTAAGGTAATTGAAAGGTAGAATAAGGCAAGGAATGGGGAAAGGAAGTATACTTGTGCATATTTTCTCATTTTTTAAAAAAGTCAGTAGATGCAAAAATCATTCAAAGATTATTCTTTGAAAAAACTTTAAGTAATTTTTATAAGGTCAAGAATTTTGATATACATTTTGTTTTGTAACCGTAATCCCCACAATTATTTAGGCTTAGCTTTCTATTTAATTGATTACATGTTCAGCACATAGTCTCTTTTCACAATAATTTATCAACTTCAGAGTTTTGAAATTTTTGATTTACCTTTTTATTGAAAAAAACGTTTATGATTCATATTATCCACTAGCTTTTTTTTTTTATTCATATGTGCTCTATTCACTGGGCTCTAGGTTATTTTCTATTTGAGAATATCTATCCATAGCCTTCAGATTTAAAGGACAACTTAGTAAGGCATACATTCTTTGTTCACACTTTCTCTCAGAAGTGTGGGTGTCCTCAGATGTTGTAGACATTGCTCTTCTACCTTGTGGCACTCCCTGAATGCTGCTGTGGAGACATTTGGCACCCAATTCATCTTTCCCTCTTGTGGATGACTTCCTCTTACTGTCTGTATGCCTAGATGAGTCTTTATTCTTGAATTTCAATGACTTCAAGAAGATATACCTTGGTGAGATTATTCTGTATCCATTTTTCCTGAACTTGGTTCACTCCTCAGTGCAGATTCAATTTTTCTTTATTTCGGGAAAATGTATTCTGGTATGTTATTAAATGTATATTTTAAATTGTATGTTTTCTTATTCAGAGATACCCAGAATGCACATTTGAGTTTAATTTTTCTGATTTCTAGATATGTAATCTTTTTTATAATTATATTTTTCAATGAAGGGTGTATGGAAAAAGTTTACTGGAAAACATGCTTCTGTTTATATTAGGCCAATCTTTCCAACTACATACTGGATCACATAACTTGCTTACACATTAGCTTCCAGTGGTTTCCCATCATCCTTGGGATACACCTGAAATTCTTAACACAAGCTCACCATCTCCTTTTCTAGCTTCATTTCACAATCTTCTCCCCAAGATATCTATGCAAGTCCCATTACTTGTGGATATTCAAATATGCTATGATCATTTTTGTTTGGTCTCAATATTTACATCTATATATCAGATACATTGCCCTCCCCTGTTTCATTTTTAATCATGATTTTTTGAGAAATTTTTAAAAGCACAGTAAATTAAAAAAAAAAAAACAATATAACAAACATCTTTGCACACTTCACACAAAATTAGCTATTGTTCATCATAATCTGCTCAAATATTACTTTAACAAATGAAATAAGACATTACAGATAAAGATGATGTTCCATTTTTCCAGTCATATGCCAGTCTGATCTATCTCCCTGCTCCTTCCTTCCCCATTTATGTGCATCCATGATATTAATTTGATGTGTATACTTAAAATTCTTTAAATGTGTGTGTGTATGTGTGTGTGTGTGTGTGAGAGAGAGAGAGAGAGAGAGAGAGAGAGAGAGTGAGACCAAGGACACAAACAGTATGGCTTTGTTTTTTAAAAAACTATATAAATGATATCTAATATATAAAACTCTGTAATGTGCTTCATTAAATCAAGCTATGTTTTTGAGAATGACTGATAATAGCCTATTTTTTTTCATTTTCATTTCATTTATTTATTTTTTTAAACTTTCTTTTTAAAATCTGGGAAAGTATATCTAGGTCTAAAAATGCTTAATATTGGGGCACCTGGGTGGCTCAGTCAGTTAAGTGTCTGCCTTCCACTCAGGTCATGATCCCAGGGTCCTGGGATTGAGCCCCTGCAGCCCTTGGGGCTCCCTGCTCAGCGGAAAGCCTGCTTCTCCTTCTCTCTCTGCTCCCCCAGCCCTCCCTCATGCTCTCTCTCTCTCTCAAATAAATAAAATCTTTTAAAAAAAATAAAAAATAAAAATAAAAATGATTAATATTTTATTAAGATGACTTTAGTTAACCACTACAGGATTCTATTAAAATAAACAAATTGCTCTTTTAAGACACTCTTCTTCATCCCTAAAAATGTACTTTGAGAACAATAGAATATATCTAGGATTATTACCTGTACTGTGTCTTAAAAATCTACCTTGAGATGAAGTTTATTTTTCATGCAAAAGAGTATTTAAAATCATGTAAACAAGATTGAAATCAAACTCCAGAAGTTAGGGGAGAAATGATTAATTTAATATATAAATTCACTTGCAATAATTTCTTACAGCCTTTTGTTTTGTCTTATCTGTGGTCCACTGAAGATCCATCTGGGTTTATGTGTGAAGAAATAGAAATTATTTTTACAATTTCAAGGACCTACTTGTATGTTATGCACACACATACTGAGTTTGTACATTATTTCAGCAGTGGGAAAAGAGTGAGCTCAAGTCATATCTAATTAAAAATGAAACTCCCCGAAGAAATATGCTTAGTATTAAATTCTAGTTTTTCATAAGTGTAATGAAAATTAAATAACTAAATTAGTATATACACTCTGGAGTTCATCTATCCATCAAAATAATTGTTTTCCTTCCTCTTTATTGCTTTGGTAATCAGTCTCAGTAAGTAACTGACCTACTGTATCAGTGAAACATACACTTGAAGCGTTTTATTTTCCTACAGTAAACTGATACAGTTTTATGGTAATTCAGTGTCCCTCACCTAGTCAATCCAATTAATATGTTGATGTTGAGGGAAACTTTGGCAGCTTCCAGGACCAGTATCAGTTGTCGTGTCCACAAGGCTTCTAGATAGCCAGCAATATGATTCCCTTCAAACTCTGTAGGTAAAAACCTCTCTCTATCCCCATGCTAAGAACTCTATTGACAGAATTGTGTGTTCTGCTGTATCTTAAGGTATCAGTCACCTGTTGGTCAATGTGGAAGTGGGGGTACCATGTTTATGATTTTGTAGCTCTTACCCGTAGGTTTAGTCTCTTTTATCTAACGGCCTGGACTAGAGTTTCTCAGTCTCAGTAGTACTGACATTTTGGACTAGATAATACTTTGTTGTGGCTATGGAAAGCAGGGGACTCTGCATTGTAGGGTGTTTAGTGATCTCTTACTCTCAAGAGAGTCTCACTAGATGCCATAGCACTTCTGCACTCCCAGTCATGTACAACAAAAATGTCTATGGACATTACCATATGACTCTGGGGAGGCGCCCGGGGAACATTGGCCCCAGCTGGGAATCATTGTCATAGACAGGAAGTACTACCATCTTCTACTATCTCTAATTTAGTCTTAATGTGTTTGGGAAAGATTTATGTTTGGAATACATTTAAATTTCCTCTTTGGAGTGAGGTTAGCTCCTATTTTCTTGGGCTAAATTTATATACATTAGTGTGTAATTTTATGTAATATTTTATTTGAAATAAAAAAGTTTAATTTTCTATTCTTGAATCCCATTTGAAATGTAACTTTAAACTCTTGGAGCTGTTTCTTTTGGTATTTCTCTTCATTGCTCCCAAATCAGAAGTGGGGTGCTGCATGGACTAGAACTGAAAATGGATGGCTTTGGTTTATTGGAAAGAGTGGAGCAGTGACAACACAAATATTAGATCTGGAAAGCTCGCACCTCTGTTATGCCAGGGAATAATATTTAATAAAACAGTTGCCTGTGATATATTGGAAGGCAGATGGACAATGGACAAAAGATCTAGGAAATATTGATAATGTTGTGTTTTCTTAGTTTTTTTTTTTTTTTTTTAAGATTTTATTTATTTATTTGACAGAGAGAGAGATAGCGAGAGCAGGAACACAAGCAGGGGGAGTGGGAGAGGGAGAAGCAGTCTTCCTGCCGAGCAGGGAGCCCGATGTGGGACTCGATCCCAGGACCCTGGGATCATGACCTGAGCCAAAGGCAGATGCTTAACGACTGAGCCACCCAGGAGCCGCAGTGTTTTCTTAGTATTTTTATATACAGAAGGTGAATATAGGTAAGTGTGTTTGCAAAGTTCACTGCATATGTGTATGCGATTAGAGTTAGATAGTTCGGGATCTCAAATATTTTTTTTTCTTTTAAGATTTTTATTTATTTATTTGACAGAGAGAGAGAGAGAGAGAGAGAGAACATGTGCACAAGCAGGGGGAGTGGGAGAGGGAGAAGTAGGCTCCCCTCGGAGCACGGAGCCCGATGCGGGGGCTCCATCCCAGGACCCTGGGATCATGACCCGAGCCAAAGGCAGATGCTTAACAACTAAGCCACCCAGGCGCCCCAGGGATCTCACATGTTAAAAACAAACAAACACCCAGCCAACTGATTCTGTTTTACTAACTGAATCAAGTATTTTGCTCAGCCAGTAATCTTGCCAACACAGCTCAAAGATCATGTGAGTGGGGCTCCCACTCAAGCCTTTGTTTCATAAGAGAGGGCAATGGATAGATCTCAGAGGCCAGTACGTAAAAGATCTATTATCAGATTATTAAACTATGTCTTGAGAGAATATGGTCTGTGTTTACTCCAATATAGAATTGATCAGAAGAAAAGCGATTGAATTACCACTAAGTTTTTGAGGCAGATAGATTACCAGAAAAACCAGAAGCGTGGTTTACAGAAGCATGATCAGTTGACTTCTAAAACAAACTCCAGATCCCCAAATTCCACAAGCAGAAAGAGTGTCAACAAAGCAGTGCAGCCTCCTGCAGCATCAGCTACAGTCCGCAAGTTGCTGCTTGATCGACCAATCACAGAACTTTCTCCACTGACAGGAAGTGGTGCTTTTGTGATTCCTGTTTGCAGGATTTGAATATGCCACAGATAACCTAGTTTTCCATTTTCCAAATAGGAGATTTAATTTCTGTAATCTTGTTTCTACTTTACCCTGTGTAATGAACATGAAGTGTGGTGACTTTTTCATTTATGGACCACTAGATCATGGGAAGCTCTATCTAGACTTAAAGGAGAGAATTTTATATTGCACGGGTATTCTGGGATTTGTTCTGAGTGCATCCATAGGGTTGAATTTAGGAGTTGCTTCTCTTGAGAAAGGGGTTTGCACAGATAGTGAATATCCAAAAAAAGAAAACTGGCAGATTCCAAATTGCCTTTCCCACACTCCCAAAATGCTGACTTCCCTGTGTTTTAACTGACACCACCCTCACGCTAACTTATGTGCAATAATTCGTAAAGAAGAGTGCAAATCCAAGAAAGCTGAAGCTCCACTCTTATTTCTTGTGATTTGGTTAATCTCCATCATCCTCTCCATTTCCAGATTAAATTTCCACCATTCTCTGCCTTTCTCTACACACTGGATGCTGACCTCTATCAACTGCATTACATAGGGTCCCTTACATTCTGGCTGCTGGTTGGGGTTTGGTCCATGGGAAGTGCTGGCATGAGGAACGGGCAGGCAATGAGAAAGGTGGGTAGGTATTTCACACTCATCCATGTCTGATGGTGATTCTTGCAGCGACTGGATTCCACAGTGGCCACAGCTGTTCTCCAGAGGCTGGGCTTTCATATCTTTGGTTCTTTCCAAGCTCCTGAAGCACCGTTTTTTCTCCCCCTTGTTCTTCAGGTCTAGGGCTAGTGATGACATTCCCCTGTTACTGGTCCCTGGGTCCCAGCATCCTATACGTCTCCTTAACACTTCTCTCACAGGTATAAATAGTCCTTCCATAAATTATCCTAATTAAACCCTTTATTGTGTGTCTGGAGCTTCTCTCCATTTCTTTTCTGTAATGTATTTACTTTTATCTTTTTCTATATTTATTATTGGGGTTTTGGAGGATGTGTCAATAAACACATTTATCTATCCTAGAAGTCTATTTCAAAAAAAAAAATCTTCCCTAATAGTAAAATGAAAATTTTGTGACAATTATAGTTTTGAAATTCACAATGGAATTATTTTTCCCCTTTCCCCAAAATAGACCCATCTCTATTTTCACTGACTCCTGTTTTTTTTTTTTTTTTAAGATTTTATTTATTTATTTGAGACAGAGAGAATGAGAGACAGAGAGCATGAGAGGGAGGAGGGTCAGAGGGAGAAGCAGACTCCCTGCCGAGCAGGATCATGACCTGAGCCAAAGGCAGTCGCTTAACCAACTGAGCCACCCAGGCGCCACCGACTCCTGTTTTAAGACAGCTGGTAATTGTTACATTCTCATGGAGCTACAAATTGTTGCTGCTTAATAAGCATCCTTGTTTCTTCATAACTATCTTACTAAATTGACACCTTAATTGATCATACTCTTCTTACCAGACAAAATGTTTGGCTTTGTCCACTGTCACCCACTAGCATACTTCCTTATGTCTAAAATTGTCATGTATGTGTTTTTACCTGTGAATATCTCCTACTAATAGAAATTTCTTTTGGTAGGGAACTGACAGTGGATCTTTCTTCACTTCTGAATATTGAGCACCTTGATATTTCATTAATGAATAAATGAATATATAGAATGGAAGCCCCCTCCATTTTTGTCAATTTTAGACTCTCTTAAGATATCTATATCTTTTGTCTTTGCTTCTTCCAGCATTGGACAGATGGCTTCATTTATTAGGCCCTCTGGAAAGGTATGTTGGGTAGAACAGAGATCAGAGATTACACACACACACACACACACACAAAAGACAAAATGCAAGGAAATAGTAATAACTTTTTAAATTTTTCTGAAACAGCTCTCCTTCCATTACGTGTGTCTTGTATTATAGCTATTCTATTTCAGCTTTCTCTCTGATTCCCTTTTACTGTTGCACAAAGACAGCTTCCAAACTTCTTTGGATTGTTACATGGTCTGGATAAATTGACCTCTACTTGATCATTTCCAAGATGGATAGAATGATTTTGAGTAATTTGGACTTTTCAAAATGTTTCTTGAGGAGCGTGAAAGACATAGAGACAACTATTTATAGTTTGAATGGTAGTTGACAGTTTTTCTCCACTTCACAAAATCTTCCATTTTCTTTCATTCCAAACTGAAAACATTTAAACTCTTGAGTTTAATGAGAATTAATGAATTAAATTTGTTTCCATTCAACAAAATGGGCAATATTTGGTCACTTTTTTTGTTGTCTTTACCTAGTCTGCTCTAGTCTCTATATTACCAGGTCAGGGTGTTCTCTCCATTATTAATTTAGATTATTATCTTTTGAATCTTTTTGATGATTAAAAACTCAGGCATAGTTCTTCCCTTTAAATGCACATAGATGAATAATAACAGTTTTTCATAATGGTGGTATTAGAAATATATAGAAGTAAAATTATGTGAATAAAGTAATAATATAAATTAATAACTAAAATTTAAGGAGAGAGTTTGAGGAAACAATGCTATCAAAAATAGATTACCAAGAATAGGAGAAAGGGGATTCCTAAAGACATTTGGGCTACCATTACTAGAAGAGGGAATGTTAGATATTGGACAAGCACAATAAAACAATGTCTTATTTTATTTTTGGATAGTGCTGGCATGTGATTGCTACTGTACACATGCTTGATGAATGAAACTAATAAAGATAAATATAAAGATCCTGATGTCAAAGAGTTTTGTTTATTGTTAAGGATTTACAATAGAATGTTTAATTGTGTAGTTATCTACTGTAATTTGTGTGCACAGATTAATGCAGCCTACCTTAAAAATATCCAATTAAAATGATCAATATAGTAATTATATATAAAGTCATGTTTATACCCTGAGAGACATATTACTAAGTTACTTACAGTGTCTGCATTAGATATCTCCATAAGATATACAGAGTGCAAATAAATGTGTACTTATCTGAAGATCAAATACATGATCTGTTGTGACTCTGAGAAGTAGAGAATGTTCTTTGATCTTTATCTCTGTTGGATAACTGAAATGAAATTGGAAGCATAGGCAGAGAAACTCTAAAACTAACTTCCAAATATTCTAGTAGTACTACTATAGTTCTGATTGTTATCCATTTACCCTATTTTTCCTAAAGCTTTTATTAATTTGTTGTCATGAGATTATGATGATGTGTAAGACTAGGTCAAACTACTTATAATATTTTAATTGCCTTTCTGTTAACTACACAGATAAAGTTGTTTAACCAATGTGCTACTTAGTCATCCTCATGCCCAATTATTCACCCAGACCGCAGTCCTGACTTATGATTAGATTGTATTTCTAGAGTCTCACCACTTTGCTACTTCCTAACTTGTATTTTTTAAAATATTTTATTTGTTTATTTGACAGAGAGAGAGAGTGCGAGCATAAGCTGGGTTGGGGGGGCAGGGGGGAGAGTCGGAGGGAAAGGGAGAAGCAGACTACCCGCTGAGCAGGAGCCCTGACTAGAGACTAGGGGCTTGATCCCAGGACCCTGAGATCATGACCTGAGCCAAAGGCAGATGCTTAACCAACTGAGCTACCCAGGTGCCCCACTCCACCCCCAATTGTATTTTGACTCTAGTAGAAAAATAGTAATTATGGGGAAAATTGATCTGGTAAACATTTTTGAAATGTAGGAACCCTTTGAATGCGTGAGAATTCCCTGAATTATTTCAAAATTTCACCATGTTTCAGAATTGGCACATATTCAAATGAAAATATTCGGTGTACTCATTATATACTCACCATATGTTAAATAGTATAATCTTTATTCTCTTTTAGGTTCACAGTCTAAAATGAACCTTGGCAAGAACAGGTTGCACAAAACATAAGTTAATTGCATGTCTGTGTTGAAAGAACTATAGATTTGGAAAAGATGTTGAAACATCACACAGTTCATCCACCTCTATTAAACAAATCTTTCAGATGGATAACTCTACTGTTTTTTAAGGATTTTATTTGTAACATTTCACCTTTAATAAGATTCTTGCTACCACCAATGTGTTTCTAACTCCTCTTGATTTTCTTTGAAAGTCTTCCGTAAGTGAACTTTCCCATTCCAGTTCTATCATTTGTATCCTTATATAATTCTTATGATTCCCATCATTCTTACCAATCTTAGCTTTACCTTTCCAGTCAAGTTTATTGCTTACTACATTGTATATGACTAGTCCTCTCTGATTAATCTGTTCTAAAGATCATTACAACATTGCACCTTTACTCTTGCTATCCTTTCCAAATGCCACAGCCCAATTCAATTTTTCTCCAACATTCTATAACCTAGGTACACTTCAAGGACCAGTTAAGGCTCTGTTTCTTCCTGGAGTTCTGCACCATTCTGCCTGAGGTCACTCTCTCTCAGCTTTGAGGGTAGTTTTCCATGAAGGCTAGGACTTGATTCTATTTTATAATATAATATAAATTGTTGCATATATATTAAAATTATATGCATATATATTAGAAAATAATGCAAAATTCTTGAGAATGCTTGAGAATAGAATGCTTCTATATTGTTTTTTTCTATAACATAGGTATTTAAAATAAAGAAACTTGAGGTCTCATTAAAATATAGGAATGTAACATTAACAGAATTACTATATTATAGAACATAGGATTTGGAAGAGAATTTAGAGATTTGGGGGCTTTCTTTCTTTCCCTAAAACTACACCAAATATTATGCCTAGAGGAACTACACATTAGTCCTAAAAGTCAAACACAAGCATTTTTATTTTTAGACAAAATATTTTCCCTGAATTCCATCTACTTTGAAACCAGGCAAGTTAAATTATGTAACACAGAAAATATAAATTTTATTCTTCTTTATTTCTTAAATCTAGAGTTTGGAGCATAGACTAAACCCTATACCATCAAAAATCTTCCTTTCTTTAAGGACTCACTGTGAGTCCTCTTAGCTCTCCAGAGGGTCATGAGAGATTCAAAAATAGGCCAATCTGGAAAACTGAGAGGCCTTATTACTTTCAGGAATGAAGGCAATGAGGAGTCATTAAAGGCTTTTGAACATAAAAGTAACGGGATGCTCCTGATGTTTAGGAAATTATCACAGCTAGTGAATCAGAGGTTAATTTTGCAGTAGAGAGTCTTCCAAGTAAGAAGAGATTGGTACCTAAACTAGAAAAATAAAAAAGAAGGAGTGGATCTAAGGGATATTATTAAAGAAAAAAATGAGATAATTTTGTGACTAATTTCACTTGGGGGGAAGAGAGAGCAGTAGAAGATAAATTGTATGAATCCATAATTCTACTACTCTGAGGTTTTAAACTAATTTTGGGAATGATTATATGATGTCATTGGGAGAAACAGAGGCCAGTTTAATCTTGAGTCATCAAAGCAAAGAATATTATTTATTTTTCATTTTAACTATACAGTTTACTGAAAGAGTATCTATTATACTGAATATGCTTTTTTTTCAAAGAATGCACAGGCATGCCCATCAATTGGGAAAATAACATACGGATGAGTCAAAAGAACACTAAGGGCATTCACATTTTCACTGAAATCCGGTTGTTTAAACATTATATTCAGAAAAAGCTATTGTGACCTGCTGACCAAATAGGTTAAAAAACTGTCTAGCCTAAGTTTTATGTGGTATGTTCTACATTTTCTTAGGCAGAAAATATACTTTCTGATAAATAGTAAAGTTCTCTGCAAGAAAAGAATCAATTTAAGAGATACATATTTTCCACAGCAACTTCTTACTAGATATGTTTCCCGAGGCAAAGAAAACAAAAGCAAAAGTAAACTATTGGTACTTCAAAGGAAATAATCAACAAAACTAAAAAGCAACCTGAGGAATTGGGGAAGATATTTGCAAATGACATATCTGCTAAAGGGTTAGTATCCAAAATACATAAAGAACTTATAAAACTTAACACACAAAAAACAAAAACAAATAATCCAATTAAAAATGGGCAGAAGACATAAACATTTTTCTAAAGAAGACATACAGATGGCCAATAGACACATGAAAAGATGCTCAACATCATTGATCATTAGGGAAATACAAATCAAAACTACAATGAGATTATCACCTCACACCTGTCAGTACGGCTAAAATCAACAACACAAGAAACAACAGGTGTTGGCGAGGATGTGGAGAAAGGGGAACCCTCTTGCACTGTTGGTGGGAATGTAAACTCATGCAGCCACTCTGGAAAATAGTGTGGAAGTTCCTCAGAAAGTTAAAAATAGAACTACCCTGTGACCCAACAATTGCACTACTAGGTATTTACCCAAAGAATACAAAAATACTAATTCAAAAGGGTACATGCACCCCCATGTTTATAGCAGCATTATCTACAATGGCCAAACTATGGAAAAAGCCCAAGTGTCCATTGATTGATGAATGGATAAAGGGGATGTGTGGTATATACACACAATGGAATATTACTGAGCCATAAAAAGGAATGAAATCTTGCCATTTGCAATGATATGGATGGAGCTAGACTGTATTTTGCTAAGCAAAATCAGTCAAAGAAAAACAAATACCATATGATTTCACTTCATATGTGGAACTGAAGAAACAAAACAAATGAGCATATGGAAAGAACAAGAGAGAGAGAGAAACCAAGAACCAGACTTTTAACTATAGAGAACAAACTGATGGTTACCAGAGGGGAAGTGGGTGGAGGTTATGGGGATTAAGGAGGGCACTTGTGATGAGCACTGGGTGATGTATGGAAGTGTTGAATCACTGTATTGTACACCTGAAACTAATATCACACTGTATGTTAGTTAACAGGAATTTAAATAAAAACTTAAAAAAATAAAAGATACATATTTTATGGTACTAAGTGAGATAATGAAAAAAAGTACAGTGCCAAAACACTTTTTCCCTCCATCCCCATTACAAGAAAAACATTACTTTATTCACATATTAATAATAATATAGCTTTACATTGATGATATGTATATAAAGTGCCAGCCTAAGGAATTTGTGAATGATTAAGATTTAAAGACAATCTAACATCAGTGTTTAGAAATGGAAGCCTGACAAATACTTAACCCTTCACTTTAATTCAGCTCTAAGTCTAAATGTTGATAAAACAAACTGATGAGCAAGAAAGAACTAGAAATGTTTCTACAATAATTTTTTATTCCTGGGAAGTCAAGCAAAAGTTACCTCATTTTTGTGAAAAGGTATAGAGTCGAAAATCAGTGCCCCTACATCAATACTTATATTATAAACTTTAATTGATACTACATAATCATGAAGGCAATTTTTCTTAATACTTGAAAAATCTTCACACTTATGAGAAACAAAATTAAAAATAAAACGAGATGAAATGGTTATGTTTTTCTTTGCATTTTTAACTACATGGAACACTTTCTATAAATCCATCATTTTGATTTGCCAAAGAATCATGTTAGAAGTGAGCCTGACAGTGAACTCCTCTGTATTTGGTCTGTGATAGATCCTCATCCACTATAACATAGTATATTGAAAGTTTAGCCTCAAATAATACAATAGAAAATCTAGCTTCGGATTTACCAATTGGATCCCAATTTGAATAACTTTAGTGGTTTTATATAACAATTTGGCAATAAACTTTTTATAGGGAATGAAATTATTATATAAAAGCCAAATTTGATATAATACTATTTGTATTTTTATTATAATAGTTAAATTGTTTTCCTCATACAAATTTCTAAGTATTTTTAAAGTATTATTGCCAACAATTACAGATTTTATGCATATTCTTAAGAATCTCTTAAGAAGAGGTCCTAAAAGTTAGAAAAATTTGGATCTATCTACATGCTAGATATACCATAATGGTCCAGAATAATGTATTATAAGAGTTATAAATCTACAGCCATGTATTTAATACCAATGCTCATAATTTATTAGCAGTTAATATGTTAATCCAGGGGGAACATGCAAATAAAATTATTGCACTTTTGGTTAAGCTCAGTGTCTCTAACCACTTGTCAAAAAGATAAAAATATAACTTGGCTATCAGGCAAGCAAAATAAAGTAGAATATTAAAGTAATTCTGCTTGCAATAATTTTCTAACTTTCTTTTCTTTTGGCAAATTCTTACTTTCATCCTAAAGTTCCATTTGAAAATCCTACTCCTGACTGATTTGCGTCGGTAATTATGCTCTTTTCAATTCAATGTTAACTTCCTTATGCTTCCTGGTATAGTTTTCAATTATATTTTATATATAGATTCTTTCCTGAACATATACATTTGAAGTTTACATATCATTTTATTCATGAGCATATTGTAACTAGTGAACTTTCCCGAATCTTGCTACAAGGCAAGGACTCTATGACTATTTCTAGCTAACAAAATGTAAATGACAGTGGTATCTGTCACTTGTGGGTTGAGAAATTTAAGAACTCGCTAGAAACTCTGTTACCTCTTTCCTGGGTCTAGAAACCATGAAGGTCTCATGTTAAGATGACTGCACTTCAGAATAAAAGGGACCTGAATTCTTGAGCCACTGGATATGGGAGAACCTATGGGAGAAACTCAACCAACCCATGTTGGGTTTGTAATAAAAAATAAATCTCTAATGTGTTAAGCAATTTCTCTTCATGGCAGCTCACATATGCTTTCTATCCCTAGTTTCTAACTATCTAAATGATCAGTTTCTTATCTGCTATATAGTAACTGCTTCAAATAAGTATATAATAATGAATTTTGGTTTTGGAAAACTTGTTTAAAATAACTATTAGCATGAAATGTCCCTCTTATCTATTTTATTTTACAGAGTCGGATTAAAGTTCATTTACACATTTATTCATTAATTCAAGAAATGATTTGTTGTGTGTCTACTATGTGCCAGAAACTGTCTATCTTGAGTCCTGGTAATATAGCAATAAATGAAAGTGATAAAAAAATTCTATTCCCATGAATATTAAATTTTACTGTTAGAGATAGATAATAAATAACTACATCAAATATATATATGCTAAGGAGAAAAAAAATAGAGAATAGTGATGAGATGGTATTGTTGGCTTAAATTTTAGAATGAGTGACCAAAGCAGATGTCACTGAGAAAAGTGACTTTTGAATAAAGACCTACAGGAAGTGGGGGAACTAGCCTTGTGGATAACTGAGGGAAAAGCTCCAGGCAGAGGAAGTAGCATGTGTAAATGTGGGGGTATTCCTGAGCTATATGAGAAACAACAAGGAAGCCAGTGCTGCTTAAGCAGTGGGAGTGGAGAGAGGAGAGAGCAGGAGTTGACACATTCAGAGAGGTAACAGAGACCCAGATCATTTAAAGCCTTGAAAATCACTGTAAGGACTTTGACTTTTATTCTGAGATGGAGGGACATTGGAGGGTTCTGATCAGGGGAGTGACATTATATGAATTAGATTTTAATAGGATGAACTCAGAGGCTATGTTGAGAATAGACTGAAGAATGATAGCATTGAAACAGGAGGACCAAGAGAAGCCTAATGGCATTTATCCAGGTGAGGGATGCTTGTGGCTTTCACCAAGGTGGCAAGACTGGTGGAATGGAGAAGTGGTATGATTCTGAATATATTTTGGAATTAGAGATCATAGGATTTGTTATCAGACTAGCTAGCTATGGGGTTGAGAGAAAGTTGAGTCAGGAATGACAGCATGATTATTACTTGTGTGACTGGAAAAGACAGTTGCCATTAACTAAGATGGAGAAAACCACAGGAGGAGCAGTTTTAGGGGAGTGTCTTAGAGCAGTTTGGGTGTGTTAAGTTTGGGTTGTCAATTAAATACCTAAGTGGAGATGCCAAGGCTCTTGAAAATATGGGCCAATAATTCATGGGGGAGTCCAGGTAGAAAATATAAATTTGGGAGTTGTCAGCATAAATACATGCTTTCTTAGCCATAAACTGGATGACACCATCACTATAATGACTGAATATAGAATAAGTTCAAGGACTGAGGCCAGAAACATTCTAACATTTAGAAGTCACATATGAAGAAAAAAAAAAAAAAGCAGGACTTTGAGAAGGAGGGGCCAAAAAAGTAGGAGAAAATCTAAGTTAAAACAAGAAAAAGAAAATTTTGAGGAGAGAATGACGAATTGTGTTAAATACTGCTGCTTGATGAAATAAGATGAAGTCTGAGGAATGACTATCGGATTTAGCAAAGGGAAGGTCTTTGCTGACGTTGGTAATGGTTTCTGTGCAGTGACAATGGTGGAGACTAATTTAGTGGACCAAGAGCAAATGGGAAGGAAGAAATAGAAGACCAGGAAGCATAGATTCTTTCAGAAGAGTTTTGTTATAAAACTGGAGGTAAGATATGGGTGAGCTAGATGAAGGAACTGGGTCTAGGCGGTTTTATTTTTATTATTTTTAAATATGGTTGAAATGGGATGCCTGGGTGGTTCAGTCAGTTAAGCATCAGCCTTTGGCTCAGGTCATGACCCTAGGGTCCTGGGATCGAGTCCCGCATTGGGCTCCTTGCTCAGCCAGGGAGCCTCCTTCTCCGCCTATCTGCTGGTGCTCTTTCATTCTCTGGCAAATAAATAAAATCTTTAAAAATAAAAATAAATACATGAATAACGTTGAAATGGAAGCTTGTTGTATCCTGATGAATGATCCACTGGAAAGGGAAAAATGGACAATGCAAAGGAAAAAGAAAATTGCTAGAGTCAATTACTGATATGTAAGTGGGAGGGTCTTACTTATGAGCATTTCTAAATCATCCACAGTAACAGTATAGAGAATACTCAGAGGTAGTTTTTGGAAGTTCTGCTTTATTGCTTCTGCATTCTCACTGAAGCCAGGAAGCAAAGTCATGAGTTGGGTGTGAAGAAATTGGAATAGGTTTTGGGGGTGTAGGGAGAGTGATTATCTAAGATAGTAGGTGAAAAATAAATTAGATTAATACAATATTTTTTGTAAGTACATTTAAGAGTCCACTTAAGTTTTGTTATCACAATAAAGCTGTCAGCATTATTGTGTATGTTTTCCAACCAGTTTCAGCTTCAGGGGTACTGGGGTAGAGTTGGTGGGAAGTTTTGGACTTAACCAGGGTGGTTTTTGTCAAGCAAGTGGGTGGAATTAAGAGGAAGGCTTATTGTAATAATTTACCATACATTTAAGGTGGATAGTGAGGAAAGGACAGGAGGGTAATAAGGAGCAGTAACAAATTGCTAGGAAAAATGGATTGAAAGTTTGGATGAAGTCCAAAGTTTATTAGAGATGGGTGTCAGGAGTGAGCTGGAAAGAGAAAAATGATAGTAGAAAGGAGGTGTGTCAAATCGAGATGGAGAGTTTGTTGTTATGGAAAATGTCAAGGTCAAGGGTGCGACCTTGGTACTGAATAGATTCTATAGAGTAGAGAACAAGATCATTGGCTAGATGAGGTCAAGAATTTAAGAGATCAAGGTATTGGGACTTCTATGTGGGACTAGAAATTGCCAAGAAGATGGATAGGTGTGGAATTGGAATCAGTGAATCAGGGATTAACTTTTCAAAAAAAGAGGTAAAGTTCACTGGGGAGCCTTATATGACTACAAATGTAGGGATACTGGTCTGGAAGCAGCAATGAGGAGCAAAAAAACATCTACTTCATTTCTAGGCCCAGAGGCAGAAGGGGTGTGGAAAAGAACCCATTATTTGAACAGTTTTAGAAGCAGTGCCATGGGAGAGCCAAGTTTCAGTTGAGACAAGTAGGAAATGAGATTTTTCCTGAAAGTAGTTTGTTATAAACTTTAAAAGCTATTTGCTGATGATTGACCCTGAGATCCAGGAGATTAAAACTTACGAGATTGATAGGGTTCGGAGAATCAGTCAGAAGAGACACAGGCCACAACTGTCTCGGGATTTGTCCTGGGTCAGTAGGGATATAAAGTGGAGTAATGCCATTCGCCCTGGCATTCCAAAGTCAGGTGATAGCAAGGCTGTGATGGTAACCCATCAAACTTGCCTCAGTTTTCTGCCTTAGGTTAGGTTTCTTGTTCATCTGTTTCTATATTCAACAGCAAGAACTCTGCTAATCAGATAAGTAAAGCAAAAGCAACTGATGTGACCACTGTTTGGAAAATGACTTTTTGAGAGTGTTATGACTAGAAACTTAGAAGTAATTTTTAAACACCTGGGGAAGTGCTAGGTGGTGTCATCTTTACTTTTTATCACCTTTTTAAAAAGATTTATTTATTTTAGAGAGAGAGAGATCAGGAGCAGGGGGGAGGAGCAGAGGGAGAAGAGAGAGAATCAGTGGGGAGCCTGTGTGGGGCTCCATCGCAGGACCTTGAGATCATGACCTGAGCTGAAACCAAGAGTCAGACACTTAACCGACTGAGCCACCCAGGCATCCCTGTCATGCATTTTTAATAGTTACTCAGTTCTCATTCTTAGTCTGCAATGATCTTATTTTCCTTGCTCTACTCTAATGTCTAATTTAGTGTTCCATTAATTTTGACATATTTTCCCCTGTAATCATTCTGACATATTTCTAATTCTTAAGATATCCTCATTTAAAATAATTCATTAGTAAGCACTGATTATTTTTATTTACTTTTTATTTTACTTATAGTAAACTTTGCTGCTTTGATGAGTTCTTTGAGTTTTGACCATTCCAGGGAAACATGTAAACACCGCTACAGTCAATATATAGAATACTTAATCATTCCTAAAAATTCCCTCATGCTGCCCTTTGTATTAAACCTCTTCCCCATCCCTAATCCTTAGCAACCACTGATCTGTTCTGTGTCCCTATAGCTTTGACTTTTCCAGAATGGAAATCTAATCAGAATGTCATTGGTCTTTATTCATGACAGAAGTTACATTCATCCAGTTATTTAAGGCAGACATTTGAAAATCATCCTAAGTAATTCTTTCTTTGGACTCCACATCTAATCAATTATATCTTCCTTAATATTTCTGGAATTCCTTCTTCCACTTCAGTGAGCTGGGAGAAGTAAGAAAGGGAAGTTATTGGAGTTCCACCTTTAATAAGTGTGGTTTTGAAATTGATGGTCATTATTCCTTAATTTTACTTGGAGCTTTTCCTTAGAAAACATATTTTCTTAATCTCTTTTGTAGGCTTATGTTGGTGTTACAAGAAAGAGTTAAGAAGGTTTGAGACCAAGAAAAAAAAAAACGTAAATGTAGGCTCTAGCTTTCATTTGGAAAGGAGTGTACAAAATAAATAATTTGATAGTGAAAATATTTTCCTGGGATGGGTGATGTTAACACAGAATTGGTTAAATTGGAAATTGAGAGAGATTCTGATAATCTAGTTCATTAGGATTTAAAAGAACCAATGAATTTTTTTTTCTACTTCCTCACCATTCATCTTATGCTGCCCTATTACTAGAGTATTCAACAATTTCTTTACAAACATGCTATTTCATATCTTTTTCTTGATTTTCCTTTTGAGCATCAAAATGAGACTTAGCTAGATAGCTCTCTTTACCAATATCTGAAGTATGTGTTTTTATTTTTAAACTTTATAAATGTGACAAACATTTATTATGAGAATAATTGAATTTTCATTGTTTTGAGAATTGCTTGGAGTTTGCTACAATATTCATACATGATATATCATACCGAATAAATTCCTCATTGAGAGATTGACGATAACCCTTTCTAATGTAACTAAACTATGTGCTTCAGCCCACACTGCTTTATCCTCCACATATTTTGTGGAATATTAGTGTGAACCTTACTATGAGTAAGATGAGTGCCTCTTACACTGGATTTTGAACTTTTCTTTATATATAATTCATGTGTGAAGGTCTTGATCTTGCAGAAAATGGAGATTTCTCTGGGGAGAGGAATAGAATAGCAAGAACAAAACATAGAAGCAAAAATAGGAAGAACACATATATACACATAAATAGAGGATGTTTCTTATAACTGATTGATTAAATTCTCACACTTAACATCAAGCTTTAATAACTATGGGGACTATGTTGTCAAGTAAAGAAATTCTAAACTTGGGGGATAAAACTTTTTTATCAGATAGGGGATCTAAAAAGAATGAAGATGATTAGTGTTATAGTGGCTAATAAAAAAGGCTCCTTAAGAAGTCAGGTGAAATAACTTAGGGTTAAGGACAATTAGATCTTGAAGATGTAAGACTGCTAGAAAGCCACAAATCCTCTAGTGCTTGAGTCAACTCTGAGTTAAGCTGCTTGCCTCAACTGGTGCTTATTCCTGACTCTTACCAGACTTTTTGCCATTCACTCATATCAATCTTAGTTTGCTGCCTTTTGAAGTGTTGTCTGCTCCTGCAATGGACCTCCATTGTTCCACATACAGGTTCCCATTCTGTAGTATGAAATTAGTTCATTTGTTAACTAAGTAAAACATACTATTGTTTTACACGTTCTTCTTGTTTTCCACTGTGTATCAATTCCAGAATTGGTTGAATTAAGTTTCAGAGCGAGATTCACTCTGAATACAGCAAAAATTAACAGTAGACCAATTGTCCGCTATGTAGCACAATGTAATTTTTCTATCAACCATTTCTACATTCTGGAATGGAGTAGACCAGGGGAAAAAAATAGTCCTGACAGGTGAAAGACCTACATGGCAATTTTAGTTGTTCAAATCTTGGTTTTGCCACCAGCTTATTTTTGAACACGTTGGTTATTAACTTTTCTAGTCCTGATTTTGTGCATTTTGAGATGATAGAATCGGGTTAGGTCTGCTGATGCCAGAATATAGATAGCAACAGACTCCTTTCTCCAAACAAAGATGTACACTGGAGTGAAATGTACAAAGTAAACCAGATCCCCTCTGGTTAAAGTTTGGGGAGTGGACTGGAAAACTTGCACCCCCTGAAAGGAGCCTCTGAAAGAGTTGATTTTGAAAACTGTTGTTCCCCATGATATGTGGTGTTACTTGCACTTGTGACAGTCCATGAGTAGGAGTCATATTGAAACTATATGAAGATTTAATCCAATGTATCTTAAGATTTGAGTATTATAGGGAGATAGGAAGGGAAGAAGAGCAAGATCATTAAAGGAAGGTTTACATTTAGATTTTTCTTTTAGCGTAGTGTTAGATTTGGTTCATCATTTAATTAACGGATCAAATATAGGCAACTTATTATGGCATCAGCTGTTTGAGTCTTTGAACCTGTAGGTATGGCCCTAACTGTAACCCTCAAACAGCTGCTTGAACCTTTGAATAAATGGCCGAGGAGAGAAGGGAAAAGACAATCAGGGAGAATAATGAGAGGTTCAATAGTGGGATAAAATTGTGAGTACCGACTGCCCACCTCCTCCACCTCCACAGTTTTCACCGCGCCCATTGGTGAGCGATTTTCTCTTTTAATTTTCCTATTTATTTTCCTATCAAGTATGAAGCTTACTTATTTCAGTTCTGTTCATCAAACACTCATGAAGGGCCTATTCTATGGCAGTCACTCTGCTAGGTAGCGGAGATACAAAGATAAATACCAGGTACTCTAATTCTTTGAACAGGTTATTTCAAATGCCGTTTAGAGAAATTGCAGTTGATGGAGCAGAGAGGGATTAAAAATTGGTATGCTTTTTTTCTCCCTGAAAATATTGGTTTAGGAAAACAAGATGAAAAAACGTTTGGGGAAAATATATGTAAATATGTTTGTATTCAAGTGGTGCAGTTGAGTTATCCTCTTTTCTAATCTTTGAGACCTTAATTTCTGTATTTGTGTTATAGAGTATTGAGTTTCCTTTCTCACATCTATTATATTAGGAAAGAAATGAGAGATGAATGGGCCAGATAGGAAGTAAAGAGGAGATAGCAAGTGTGTATATTAAAGGTTAATGGGAAAGAAGATAGGAGATTAAGTTAGAATTGAGAGGAAGTGGTAGTAGAGTACCGAGAAGGAAACTGAATGGGACTAACATATGTTAAGAAAAAAAGAAGAGAAAAGAGACAACAGAGAGCAACCAGAAGAGAAGAGAAATATAATCACATATTTAAGGAATTTTTCAAAGGAAAAATCTTCAATCAGTTTTTGTTTGCAGCCAATCTTGAATGCTACTGAAAATTTTGATTTCAACTTGCAATTCTGGTACAATGTCACTGCTAGTATGTAGGAGATATGCTTTTGGGGAGGACTGAAAAACAAGACAGTGTTATTTCATTATAGGATGCAACATGCATTTACCTGGTGAAATGCTATTTAAATATATTATAGATAATAAAATATAAACAACAATTATAGATAATAAAATATAAACAACTATAGATAATAAAATATAAACAATTGTTATCCAACTAAATAGGAAAATTAAAAGAGAAACTTGCTCACCAACAATAATATTCATATAATATATATTATATTTAAAATATTAATCAGCAAAAGTCTTAAAGAAAACATTTCTATGTCCTTGCTGATACTGTGTATTAACAATGTGCTGTTAATCTCCTGATACAAGAATGATTTAATAACAGAAAAGCTTATTTCTGGCTCCAGGTTTTGCAATAGCTGTAATCAAAGACTAAGAGCCCCTACACCCCTAAAGTATAAAATTGAGAACAATCTAAATTTAAAAACAAAGCATAAAATAGATCTTCCACTCCGGGAAATGTGCACAAGTGAGCTGTCTCTTAATTTTAACCAGCAATTCATATGAAGGGAATGTAACTGACTTAATTGTATTACACCTAGGAGACATGAGGTAATGGTGCTTTTGATGGATGAACATAAAGGACGACTGGAAAGTAGGTCTGTATCAGTGCATCTGCAGCATTACTCAGGGAACAGGAGGCTCCAAGGAAAGGAGCCAGGGCTCGGTGTTCATGGCAGCCAGGGCAATGTAGCATTGTTCCTAGCATCCCATCAGGCTGAGTGACGTGATCCACTAACACGCAGCTCCCTTGCTGGACAGCAAGTTCATTGAACAGAAAGTCTGATCCAAACTGTGAGTGCAGCTCTTAAAAATTTTCACTTTGAGCTTTAACCTCTTTCACTTCATGTCCATGTCTGCAAAATTGGGATAATAATAGTAACAATTTCATAGAGTTGTTATGACGATTATGTTCATTAAACTAAAGTGCTTGGTGCCTGGTACAAAGTATCAAATAACAATTAGCTAGAATATAAACTCTAAAAGCATGGCTTTTTTTCCCCACCTAGTTTATTGCTTTATCTTCAACACCTACTATATAATAAGTGGCCAATAAGATTTGTTGAAAGGATGAACAAATTTGATAGCTTATGTAGTCTTTTAAAGGTGAGATAATGAAACAGAAAAGAATATTTTGGCCTAGTTAGCATTTTTATACTGTATTAGAAAGTAATAAATTGGTATTCTGTCATATGCTTTGGTCTCTTAAAACATTAGTTACATTGTGTCAGTAAACCAGGACCTGATGTCTCTTGGAAAATTGATAATATACAATTTCCAAACCTCTAAAAATGATAAGTCAGCTAGACCAAGACAATTAATGCAATGATTGAGAGAACTTGGAACTTCAGGTACAGCATTTACCATCTGTGTGATCTTGGCTGTTAACCATCTCTCATATGTTTACACACCTATAATATTGGAATAGCAATCATATTTAGAGTGTTCTTTTTGGGAATAAAGTGAGATAATTTATATCAAGTGCTTTCCAGAGTATGTAGTATATAGTAAGCCCTAAAAAGTATACTGGGATTTGAGGGTGGTGGCAATGAAAACTGAAATAGGTTAAAATGTCATCTGTATTTTTTTGTTTTGTAAGACTTAAGATATGAACTTCCTTTAGATTAAAGCCAAATTTCACTTCTTTTTTTAAAAAAAAATACATCAGGCAAAAAGCATTTATAATTACAACTTTTGTTCCGTTTTTGTAACTCATGAGGTTATGTTTGCTTATTTTCAGTCACTTCTCAGAATATGATCTTCAGAGAAGTACATACTGGTTTTAGGTGTTCCCTCATAGTTATTGAAAAGATATCTGAGCCTGGCTTTGATGTATAAATGGTCCTATTTACGATTGGAGGATGGGTAGAACTCTGCACATTTTCTATCCAGGCAAGAGGCTGAACAATTATGAGGCTTTGATTAATACTACTGATGCTTTAATGGCCCATTTTATGTCCTGAACAGTGGGGGGAAATACGTTTCCTTCTGTAAAGACTGTGGTTCCTATGATTCACTTAGCATAGATAGCAAAAAGCATGAAAGATCTCTTGTCTCACAAGAAGAAATGGGTGGCCGTATAATGCCAGTTGCATATATTACTGAACTGTTACAGAGGAGAGGAAATTACCCAGTCAGAATAGATATGTCTCTGTAGCCTTGTATCCGCATTCTAATAGCCACAAAGTTTATCTTAGTCTGAATGGAGCTCTAAGTTATTAATTGTTTTAATGATTTCATTGATTTCTGTTAATCTAGGTAATGTGCCTTACTAAATTCGGTAGTTTATTTTGCTTTTCAATTAACCTTTTACTTTTGTTATATCATTTTTTATTAAAAACAAAGGTTTTATCTGCATTTTAATGATATGCCTATCTTAGCATATTATGAATTATATTTGGCTATCTGTACTGCAATTTTCTTGACTACTTTAGGATAATGGCAAACCATAATGGCTCAGTATTTTATTGCAGGTTATCATTGATACAAAACATTTTTAAAATTACTTGAATAAATTCTAGAATCTTTTATGTATAACCAAAATATATATTTTAAAGAATTTTTTTGTGTTTTAGAATACAACCATGAAAGAAATATAATGCTTACTTGGCTTTTACTTTTCCAATGTAGGAAATAATAATTTCAACTTAAATACAAGTTATTTTAACTTTGTTCAATTAATAGCTACAAAAATATAAACTCTTTGAATATTTAAAACAGTGTTTAAAAATAGTACATTCCAAAAGAAAGGCTACTGTATGTTATACTTCCTGTGTTTACAAAATATTTCACTGGCGTATATAGATTCATTGATATTCAAATACAATCTGCCTAATGAAGGTCTTAACTTACTTTGTCAGTTGTAAAGTTATCTGTATGTTCATAAAAACATTAGTGAAACGGTCCCATGTGATGCTGAAGTAGGTTCTCTATTCTTCATTCCTGGGGAGTCACATTCACACATAACTTTTGTACCAGTTAAAAACTGTTAATGACAAAACATTGTAATTGATTAGTCTTTGTATGTTTACAGCTCACTTTAATTGCTGAAAAATGCCATTTGTCAGTTTCATGTTCTATTGGCAATGCTATTGATTTATCTGAATTTGGCTTTGTCTTGTCTCTCGTACATAAAACTCACATATGCAGTTCAAATGGGAAATGACTGTATTGATTTCCTTAACTTGAGCCCAAATGCTAAAGATTTTTGGATAAGCTTTCTCATTACTTAAGCCAAAATCAATAAGAAAGAGCATCTTTTAATGAAAGAGCAGTTTGAGCAACGTACTTCAGAAATAGGGTCCTGTTCATTCTTTGCTTTACAAATCGATCTCCCAGGTTCCTTAAGTGAGGTCCAATTGGTTGACATTGTGGTTTGTCTTTGTGTGTAAACTTGCAGCTTCAGAAAAGAGTAGATGATCTACAGAGACAGTGGAAAGAAACTCCCTGAGAAAGAAGAGTTTACTACCAAGTGTATAATCCAGTGTTGAAATGAACACAATTTACAAATATACCAGATAATTATTACATCTATTAAATTCATGCTTATATTTTATGATTGCACAATACTTTAAAAGTTTCTTCACTGATTTATCTTTTTAATATCTAAATATGCATATTATATACATTTACATTGATCTTATTTTAACATTTGCTTTTATTTCAGAAAGCTTCTGCTCATTGCTACTGTTTACATTTCTATAATGCAAAATAATTCACTGAAACATCAGGTCATTTTTACACTTGATCTGAGCCAAAAGGCCAAGAAGTGATCAGGTCATTTTTAAAATAACTTTTTATTAAGTGATCTTTTAATCTTCATTGTTTTTCATTGTTATATTTCCTATTTTCTACAGAAAGACAAACATTGGGGGTAAGCTACAGAAATGAAGTGCCTATACTGAGGAAGAACGTAATGAACTGAACATATAAAACAAGTTATATGGACAGGCCAAACGTCAGGTACTGTACTATGATATCATTAACTTCCGTGAACTACATAAATTAAGCTGATTATGCCTTCACTTAATTAACTGAGAATGACCTATTGATGTATAGGCCGAGTTAGCTAGAGACCGCTTGCTGCACTGTACTTAATTTATTGGTTTTCAATTAGTTCTTCTCTTGCCTGTGATTGTTGAGAAAAAAAATGTCCATTTACATCTATGTTCTGTAGTGTGGTTTTATGCCAGTGAATTTCTATTTAAAATTATATCCTGAGTAGTATTTTTTCTTTGCCAACAGTGCTTAGGTAGTTCTGAATATTTTTTTCTCATTGTTACATATAATTTGGTTTCTGGAATAAAAGAAATATACAGATAAATTCATCTTGTTAGTGCTGTGATATTATTAAATTATCTTTATAAAAGATCCCTTATGTTCATTTCAAGAACCATTTTGCTTTAATTACATTTTGGAAATTAATTTTTACCAATTTACTGTTAAACTATACTTTTGTAGAGCAATCTCAGTGACGAAAGTTCTTTGGTAAACCTTCAGATTTTTTGAGATTTTTCTTTAAAAACTTGAGTTTTTTTGAAGTGGAAAAATTATAGTACGAATGGTCATTTTCAATTTCTTGTGGTAAGTAGGACTAATGTATATGAGAATACCTTCAGACAAAAATTTATTCTTCAAATTTTGACCTTGTATATACTGATTTTGTGAAGGCTACTAAATTTTACTGTGTTGCCCTCTACTATGTAGGTTTTATAATCCACTAATCAAAAGATATTTATTAGATCATTCTTATGTTCTCAGTATCTAAACCTTAGAACATTTCACTAGGGATTGGTTGTCTGATTTTAGGTATTATAATTATTTTAATAATTTATTATTGATAGTTACTGTAATAGGGTCAGTCAAATTATGAAAGTAAATTGAATGTAAAGAAAGTGTGCGACTCTACTTTGGCAATTTGCTTTATGGCTCCTAAGTTCAGGTCTGTATCTGTTAATAATGGAACTTAGACTCAGGACCCTTTGAGGTACTTGCCAACTCTTCCATACATGTGGGATAAGTATTACTTGTTCTGAAATTTCAGAGAGCTGAATATTTCTGTGGGTTGGAGTAATCAAGGATGGGTTAAAGATTTATTTGCTCCTACAAGACATACACAGGTAGCATTATAGTTGATAATCCATGTTAAAATTTCACGCAGAGTTTAATTAATACTGTAGGAGCTTGTGGCATATGAGGATTTAACATTCTCATTATTTGTGAATAACCCTGGAAGCTCATAAAGAGTTGTAGTAATGTGTACATCACAAATCTGAATCTCATACCCTGTGTACATACCCTAGCATTGGGAGAGTAGTTTAGTAAAGCTATATTCAAAGAAGCATTGTTGTTTTCTACACATTTTCATATATGCAATAATATATGCAATGACTGGCTGACTTAAACTCCTAGCCACATTTTCTTTAAATTTAAGAAAGAAAGTGTTTGCTATTATGGAATTTATGAATTAGGGAGTCCACAAAGGACTCAGAATCTTGTTTGGAAATATCAAATGCCTATTATTTTTTGAAAATCTAATGTAGATTTCTGTGATAAAGGGGGATAACACTTCTGCTTTGGGAAGACTATATTTGGAACTCACTTTCAGTTTTATAATTCATGGGATTTCAGTTGTACACCAAAGTAGGAGAGGTTATGTATGGCCTGTGTGTGTGTGTGTGTGTGTATCTGAGAGAGAGAGAGAGAGAGAGAGAGAGAGAGAGAAAGCGACAGACAGACAGACTGAAGTGTTCAGGGTCAGGGGAAAGTTTTGGATTGGAAATATAAATTAGGAAATTGTAAACACATCAGTTGTATTAAAACCAAGAGAAGGGATGAGATGACCAAGAAGTAAATGCTAAGAAAAAAGAGAATGAAAAAGAAAGAAGCCTTGTTGATAGTCCAACATTAAGAGGTTAAGGATGTGAAGAACTGGGAAAAGAATTGAACAGCCAGTGATAATAAGAAATCCAAGAGAGTCAGGAGCTTTAGAATCCAAGTAAAGAAAGTGTTTCAAGGAGAGAGAAGTGATCACCTGTGTTAAATGCTGCTTATAGTCAGTATGATGAGAACTAAAAATTAACTGTTAAACTTAGCTACTTAGGTCATTGGCAATCTTGACAAAAATAATTTTAGTGTCCTGGTGGGTGCATGTTTATTCTGATTATAATGGTCAGCATAACAGAAAAAATGATAATGCAGAAAATAGAGAGGATCATTCCTGGAACAACGTCTTGAGAATGAAAGAGCTGATAGGATCTACTAGAAAAATGGAAAGTTTAGCCATAGTTGAGAACATGGGCAAAATCTTTCCCAGCAGTATGAAAGAGGGTAACTGGGTACAGACACAGTGGATAAGTAGATGTGATAGTCTTGAGCTATTGAACTTTTCAGTGAAAGATGAAGTAGGGTTATAGTTTAAAGTAAGGATGGGGAAGGAAGTGTTGGAGGGTTGAAAAGTGAGAAGAGATGAAATCTTTTTCTTGGGCAGTAAGGGAAGAACTTGGCCATAAAAAGTAAGCCAGAGTGCTTAAAATAGCTCTATTCTAACTGAAAGGTTATCTGATCCAAATTTGCTCATACCATCAAGTCTATCATTCTAACATATAATGTTCTATATTGAAATTGTGTGCTCAGTTTCTGTCTATTCACTAGATTATGAGCAGCTTGAAGGCAAGATGTATACTTGATTCATATATATATTCAGAGCATCCAAACTCAGTCTCTAGAAGTGTGAAATTAAGAAATGTTTGATAGATGAGTGAATAATCTATGTCATATATTGTATGTTGTGCTAAAGGCATATAAACAGTCAAAATTGTTTGTATTGGGAAATTTGATGCTAGGTGTCATTTCATATTTAAATTGAACTATCGCTTTTTATAGTCCAGTAATTTTTTTTTTAACTTTAGGTACATTGCTGAGTTAATCATTCTCCTTAGTTCATGACACGTTATCACTATTGGTTCAAAAAGGCCTCATAAAGGCCTCTCTGTCCTTATAATTTTTATTTAATTTTTTAATAGAAAATTATTTTCATTTCCACAAGGATTATATGAGAATATGCCTTGCCAGCAAAGACTGTGATAAGTCTTTTGGCTTTTGACAGTCTTGTAGATAAAATATGGTATCTCTTTATACTCATTATAGTTTTAATTTTAATTTATATAATCTAAATGAAATTGAACATCTTCTCTTATGTCTAAAGGCTATTTATATTTTTTATGTGAATTACCTGTTCATATCTGATCATTCCAATATTATGGTCATTTAATTTCTTGACATTCTTTTCTCCAATGTCTTATATTGCAATAACTTTTCCAATAACTGCAAACCTTGCATAATCTCACATTTACTCATGATCTACATTCTTCTACTTTCTTCTGAATTTTAAGCCCAGTAAGCCTTTTTTTTCCTATATATTCTCATTACTTACAACTATTTGCGTTAGTTCATCCTATTTAATAGGAGAGAACTTCTAACCTCATTATTTACACATTTACTAAAGCAACTGAAAATTTATACTTTCTATTCCATCTGATATTGCTTAAGTGGAAATATTTTCTGAAGGTTCTAAGGTTCTTGATATTTTTTCCTTACATTAAAGGTTTAATTTGATATTTCTCTGTGGGTTAGCATCCTTTTACTATGAAGTATGGGTATCCTGCCACCAGGAACAACCAACCAGCTTAGCAAACAGAATAATTGGTACCATTCTTTTCACATACACAAAAGTAAGTTAAAACAGGGTAGAGCTTTTATCATCAATTGATTCTTAGAAGTCCTTTCTTGATATTTCAGCCCCAAGGCTTATATCAAAGTTGTTTCCTTCAATGTGGAAACTTCAAGCTTCCAATTCACCAGTCTGCAAACCCTGAGCATCAAAGCAGACCTGTCCTGTGATCCACAGCTAAGCACTTACTTTCTTGAAGTGATGCTTAGTGCTCTGATTCACCATCAAGATCTGAAAGTGCTGTTATGAGAAGATAAATTAGGGAACCAGACGATTAAACCCTTTGGCCTCCACTGAGATCTTCCTGAGCAGGAGCACTTGTCTCCAATTCCTCTTTGACCTGTTATTGTTTCCATATGGCGGCCACTGCTCAGGATTCTCACTTGACTTACACACGATTCCTGAGAGATTGACATGTGTGAGGATCCTGATTGCTTCAAACAGTAGTTGTTGAGAGTCCATGTAAACCAAAAGGTCTATACCACTGTATATTATCTTCTCTTTAGCTACCATTTTATTTAATGCCAGAACTCATGTTCTTTTCTACTACTCTGACCATTAAAACTATAATGTTTTTATGTTTAAAAATTCTGTGGTAGTTTCTCATTTCAATCTGTCAGGCTGATAGATTTACTTACTTACTTTAGAGAAGTCATGATTTTAAAATAGTTATCATCATCATCTGTATTCTTAGTCTAAATTGAAATATAAACAAGAGGGAAACCAAATGATGTATAATTTATTAATATTGCCTACATGTCATTATCCATCTTTACTCATGTGTCATGTGTTACATCTGTGTTCCTCTACCACTATGTGATACATACAAGAAGCTCTATTATTCACCCCATTGTCCTGCCTGACAAATGACTTAAAATATAAGGTTGGAAGTGTTAGGGTTTTTTTTTGTTTTAAATGTATTCATTAATACATGGTGTGGGGTTGGGGGAACCGTTCATCAGATCCTTTCAGAGCTGATCTTCTCATGTCAGTTACCCTGATAAATGTCTTAAATGTCTTAAATCCATTTCTTTATCTTTCTCCCTCTGCTTGGTTCAGGTCTTCAGCATCCCTTTTCTCCCATTGGTCTCAAACTCTTCTGTTTACCCTCTTCTTGCTAGATTAGACTTAAAACATGCACACATATGAACATGTAAAAATCTGATCAGATTATTCCTCTACCTAAAATCCTTTTATATTCCCAGCTAACTTGAATTTCTTTTCAAACTAAAGCCACCAGGAGTAGGCAAAAGAGAAGCTAAATCAAATCGTGCTTTGAGTCACTCATGCCCAATCAACTCTAACAATTCTGCCTATTTTTTTATTTGTTAAGAACAGCTAAAATTGTATTTAAAGAAAAAGTCACCATTCACTGTGAAATGCTGTGTAGTGAACATCTTCCAAATGTTAGTGTCTTACAATGACAAACATTTACTTTTCTTGTTAATAGGTCTTTGGATTGGTTGAGGTGGTTTTGCTGCAGGTACTTCTGGTTTCCTCCACATGACTTTCTTTCTGGTATGAGTAGCTGTTTGTGGCCTCCTTCGTGAAGCATGCAGAAGCAACAGAGACAGGTCAAACAGTACAAGTACATTTCATTTTGAATTTATTTCTGTGTATGCTGTAAGAAAGTGGTCCAGTTTCATTCTTCTGCAAGTCACTGTCCAGTTTTCCCAACACCATTTGTTGAAGAGACTGTCTTTTTTTGTTTGTTTGTTTTCCATTGGATTTTCTTTCCTGCTTTGTCGAAGATGAGCTGACCATAGAGTTGAGGGTCCATTTCTGGGTTTTCTATTCTGTTTCATTGATCTATGTGTCTGCTTCTGTGCCAGTACCATCCTGTATTGATTACTACAGCTTTGTAATATAAATTGAAGTCTAGACTTGTGATGCTTCCCGCTTTGCTTTTCTTTTTTTTTAGGATTGCTTTGGCTAGGGCGCCTGGGTGGCTCAGTTGGTTAAGCAACTGCCTTCGGCTCAGGTCATGATCCTGGAGTCCCAGGATTGAGTCCCGCATCGGGCTCCCTGCTCAGCGAGGAGCCTGCTTCTCCCTCTGACCGCCCCCCCCTCATGTACTCTCTCTCATTCTCGCTCTCTCAAATAAATAAATAAAATCTTAAAAAAAAAAAAAAGATTGCTTTGGCTATTCAGGGTCTTTTGTGGTTCCATACAAATTTTAGAATTGTTTGTTCTAGCTCTGTGAAAAATGCTGGTGTTATTTTGATTGGGATTGCATTGAATGTGTAGATTGCTTTGTGTAGTGTAGATATTTTGACAATATTTGTTCTTCCAATCCATGAGCATGCAATGTTTTTCCATTTCTTTGTGTCTTCCTCAATTTCTTTCATAAATGTTCTATAGTTTTCATCATACAGATCTTTTACCTCTTTGGTTAGGTTTACTGCCAGGTATCTTATAGTTTTTGGTGCAGTTGTAAACAGAATCAATTCCTTGATTTCTCTTTCGGCTGCTTCATTATTAGTGCATAGAAATGCAACAGATTTCTGTACATTGATTTTATATCCTGTGACTTTGCTGAATTCATGTATATTCTAGCAATTTTTTGGTGGAGTCTTTGGGGTTTTGTACATAGAGTATCATGTCATCTTCAAATAGTGAAAATTTGACATCTTCCTTGCCAATTTGGATGACTTACTTCTTTTTGTTGTTTGATTGCTGAGGCTAGGAATTCCAGCACTATATGAACAATGGTGGTGAGAGTAGCCATCCCTGTCATGTTCATGACCTTAGGGAGAAGATTTCAGTTTTTCCCTATTGAGGATGATATTGGCTATGGGTCTTTCATATATGGCCTTTATAATGTTGAGATATGTTTCTTCTAGCACTACTTTCTTGAGGGTTTGTATTAAGAAAGGATGCTGTATTTTGTCAAATGCTTTTTCTGCATCTATTGAAAGGATCATATGATTCTTATCCTTTCTTTTGTTAATGTGGTGTATTACATTGATTGATTTGAGGATATTGAATAACCCCTGAAACCCAGGAATAAATCCCTCTTGATCATGGTGAATAATACTTTTAATGTACTGTTGGATTCGATTAGCTAATATCTTGTTGAGAATTTTTGCATCCATGTTCATCAGGGATACTGGCCTATAATTCTCCTTTGTAGGAGGGTCTTTGTCTGGTTTTGGGATTGAGGTAATGCTGGCCTTATAGAATCAGTTTGGAAATTTTCCTTCCATTTCTATTTTGTGGAACAACTTCAGAAGAATCAGTATTAATTTTTCTTTCAATGTTTGGTAAATTCCCCTGGGAAGCCATCCGGCCCTGGACTCTTGTTTGTTGGGAGATTTTTGATTACTGATTCAATTTCTTTGCTGGTTATGAGTCTGTTCAAATTTTCTATTTCTTTCTGTTTCAGTTTTGGTAGTTTATATGTTTCTAGGAATTTATACATTTCTTCCAGATTGCCCAACTTGCTGGCATATAATTTTTCATAATATTCTCTTGTAATTGTTTGTATTTTTGCCGTGTTGGTTGTGATCTCTCCTCTCTCATTTGTGATTTTATTTATTTGGGTCCTTTCTCTTTTCTTTTTGATAAGTCTGGCTAGGGATTTATCAATTTTTGTTAATTCAAAGAATCAGCTTCTAGCTTTATTGATCTGTTCTACTGGTTTTTTAAATTTCTGTATCATTTATTTCTGCTCTAATCTTAATTATTTCCCTACTTCTGCTTGTTTTAGGATTTATTTTTGTTCTTTTTCCAACTCCTGTGGGTGTAAAGTTAGGTTGTGTATTTGAGACTTTCCTTGGTTTTTGAGGAAGGCCTTTATTTCTATACACTTCCCTCTTATGACCGCCTTTGTTGCATCCCAAAGGTTTTGGACTGTTGTGTTTCCATTTTAATTTGCTTCCATGTATTATTTTATTTCTTCTTTAATTTCCTGGTTAACCCATTCATTCTTGAGTAGGCTGTTCTTCAACTTCCATGTATTTGTGGTCTTTCCAAATTTTTCCTTGTGGTTGACTTCAAGTTTCATAGTGTTGTGTTCTGAAAATATGCATGGTATGCTCTCAGTCTTTTTGTACTGGTTGAGGCCTGATTTGTGACCCAGTGTGTGACCTATTCTAGAGAACGTTCCATATGCACTCAAAAAGAATGTGTATTCTGCTGCTTTAGGATGAAATGTTCTGAAAATGTGTTTTAAGTCCATCTGTTCCAGTGTGTCATTCAAAGCCAGTTTCCTTGTTGATCTTCTGCTTAGATGATCTGTCCATTGCTGTAAGTGGAGTGTTAAAGTCCCCTACTATTGTTGTATTATTATCAATGAGTTTCTTTAAGTCTCTTATTACTTGATTTATATATTTGGCTGCTCCCAAGTTGAGGCATAAATATTTACAATTGTTATATCTTCTTGTTGGATAGACCCCTTTATTATGATATAGTGCCCTTCATTTCTTCTTACTGTCTTTGGTTTAAACTCTAGTTTGTCTGATATAAGTATGGCTACTCCAACTTTCTTTTGATGTCCATTAGTATAATAGATGGTTCTCTACCCCATCACTTTCAGTCTGGAGGTGTCTTTGGGTCTAAAATGAATCTCTTGTAAGCAGTATATCAGTTGGTCTTGATTTTTTTAATCTATTTTGATACTGTATGTCCTTTGATTAGAGCATTGAGTCCATTTACATTCAGAGTAATTATTGATAGATACGACTTATTTGTAAAGTCACTGTTCCTGTAGATTGTCTCTGTTCCTTTCTAGTCTTTGTTCTTTTGTCTCTCTTTCCTCCTAAAGAGTCCCCTTTAGTATTTCTTGCAGAGCTGGTTTAGTGTTCATGAACTCCTTTAATTTTTGCTTCTCTTGGAAACTCTTTTCTCTCCTTCTATTCTGAATGATGGCCTTGATGGATAAAGTATTCTTGGCTGCATATTTTCCCCATTTAGCATATTGAATGTATTATGCCACTGTCTTCTGGCCTGTCAAGTTTCTGTGGACGGTCTGCTGCTAATCTTATGTGTCTGCCCTAGTAGGTTAAGGACCTTTTGTCCCTAGGTGCTTTCAAAATTCTCTCTTTATCTCTGAATTTTACACGTTTCACTATGATATGTCTTAGTATTGACCTGTTTTTGTTGATTTTGAGGGGAGTTCTCTGTACTTCTTGGACTTGAATGCATGTTTCCTTCCTAAATTAAGGAAGTTCTCAGCTATAATTTGTTCAAATAAACCTTCTGCCCCCTTTTCCTGCTGTTCTTCTTCTAGGACTCCTATTATACAGATATTATTTTACTTTATGGAATTGCTGAGTTCCCTAAGTCTACCTTCACCATCTAATAGTTTTCTTTCTCTCTTCTTTTTGACTTCATTATTTTCCATAACTTTATATTCTATATCACCTATTCAATCCTCTGCTTCTTCCATCCTCATTATGATGACATCCAGTCAGTTTTGCATCCCAGTTATAGCATTTTTTTTTTTTTTTTGGCCTAGATAGATTTTAGGTCTTTTATCTCTGCAGCCAGGGTTTCTCTGGTGTCTTCTATGCTTCTTTCAAGCTCAGCTAGTATTCTTATAACTGTTGTTCTAAATTCTTGTTCAGATATATTGCTTATCTCTGTTTTGAGCAAATCCCTGGCTGTGATTTCTTCTTGATCTTTGTTTTGGGGAGAATTTCTCTGTCTTGTCTTTACGTCTAGGTTTCTGCCTGTTGCATATTATGAACGCTTGTTATGTTTCCTGCTCCTGAGAGTAGTACTATATTATGAAGGGGTCATACACTGTCCAGGACCTGGTGCTTCAAGAAGTGTTCCTGGTGAGTGCTGTGTGCACTGTGCTGCTGTGTTTTGGCTGCTCTCTCCCACAGGTCTGTCCTCTACGTAGTTCCTCCTTGCTTGCAATGGGGAGTGTTTGGACCTTTAACTAGGTGTGCTTTGATTTGTTTGTTAAGATAAGCCTGATTTAAAAAAAAAAATGTCCTGATCCAAGAAAAAATAAAAGGAAAAGGAACAAAAAAGCAAACAAATAGACAAACAAACAAACAGAAAACTATAAGCCAGATTCTAAAGAATAAGAAAGAAAGAAGGAAAAAAGAAAAGAAAAAGAAAAAGAAAAAAAAGAACCCTGATCCAAAAAACAAGAAAAGGAAACCAACCAACCAGCAAACAAAAAACTCTAAATAAGTAAATAAACAAAAAATTAATTAATTTAATTAAATTAAGTTAAAGAAAGAAAGTCTGGTCCTATTTCCACCAGAACTAAATCTGACACTTTGGAACACTCTATGATCTGCAGACCCTGGTACATGCAGGGGGCCGGTGTTGGTCTTCTGAGACAGGGGCTCAGTGTCAGACCTGCCCTTGCAAAGTTGTCCCTGCCTGGTCCGGGGGGGTGCGGTTTGGTATAAGTGACCCCAGCCTCCATTGGAGGCACTTTGTTTCTCTCTGAATTCCAACTGTGCTGGTGGGTGGGGTGGGGGGGGTATGGTGGTGGTGTGGAAGATGGCATCACTCTACCCTCTTGTCCCTGGGGAAGGAAACTCCCAGCCACCACTGTTCAGGAGGCCCTCACAAAAAATTGAATAATCTCTCCTGTGTCCTAGGCTTTCGTCAGATCACTGCCCTTAACCTGTCTGGGCTCAGGCCACTGGGACAGCTGGTACCACAGTTCTCCTGTGTTTTATCTCTGGCAAGAGGCTGGGATTTAAAACTCCAAATCTTAAAGGGCCCAGAAAGGCATGGACCTGCTCCCCTCCCCTAGAAGAGAGACTCACAGTGTGCCAGGTACTGTTGTGTCCCAGGAAAGCAGTCACATGGCACTCATGGCTAGAGTCTATTGTGATGCACAGTGAAAGGGTATGACCAGGTTATCTACCTTCTGCCCATGCCTCTGTCCCCTGCTGATAAATGGCTACTCAGTGGCTCCTGGTGGGTCCTTTGTCCTGGAGAGGCAAAATACCCTCTTCCAAATGTACTCTAGGAAGGGGAGTGATCTCTCCCACTGCAACCCAGGGGATCCCCTCACTGCGGTATATTGTGCAAATGGCTACGCGCTGTTGTCTCCCTAACTTCACTCCATGGAAAGGGCTCCCTCCCTTTCCCAGTACTGTGGCTTTTCTCTCCCCCAGTTCATGTCTCTGACCCTCGAATCTCCCATGTTTTCTCCCTCCAATTGTGCAGATTGTTGTCTTAAACCTCAGATCGATTTCCTAGATTTCCCAGTTGTTCAAAATGATTTGCTATTGCTCTAGCTGTGTTCGAGGGACTAGGCAAGCTCTGGGTCCCCCTACTATTCCACTATCTTAACTCCTCCCTTTTTCTTTTTCTTTTTTTTTAAATATTTTATTTATTTATCAGAGAGAAAGAGAGAGCACAAAGCAGGGGGAGTGGCAGGCAGAGGGAGAAGCAGGCTCCCCGCTGAGCAAGGAGCCTAATGAGGGACTCGATTCCAGGACCCTGGGATCATTACCTGAGCCGAAGGCAGACACTTAACTGACTGAGCCACCCAGGTGTCCCTGACTCCTCCCTTTTTCAATACAAGAACATTTCAGAGTCTTCTTAGATCTTATGTGCTCAAATGACATTGGCCTACAATGTCACATAATAAAGAAGCATACTTAACCCATAGTGAAATTGTGACAGGGGTATAGAGGGCATGAAAGATAGTGAATCAATAATACCATCACAAAAAAGCTCTCCTGTTCTATGCAAAAGTTTTAAAACAGTTGATCTGCCAGATAAACTGCAAACCTTAAGAAACAAAGCCCACATGACCTTTATTTACCTTTCAGTTTATTTTCTGCTGCTTTCTGTTATACCTTAGTAGTAATTGTAACAAATGAATTATAACACTTTCATATGCATACATCTTTTTTCTCTCTTTTGAATGCCCTATCTCTTCTGTAGGAAACTGTTCTCATCCCTGATTACCCAGCTTATTGTTAACTGTTGCTATCCCCAGATATAAAGCATTTTCCTGGCCAAAATTAATAAACATCAAATTTTGAAAGCTAATGTCTCACATGTAAGCATGGATACATTCAGTTCATCCAGTGAAAGATAGGCCCTATTTCATCAAAAGTCTGTAAAGAAATGCTGCTGAATCTGATTTTGTCCACTCTGATTCAAGAATGTTGATTGAAGTAGTTAGATTGGACATAATTTTTCCCAGATTTTAATATACTATATTATTTCCTGAAAGAGGCACATCATGAGATAACAGTGGTGTAGACTTTATAGTTAACAATCATAATTTATATAAAAGATATAATAAATGACATCCTGTAAAGTTTTCATACTACTTTTTCATTAGGGAAAAACTCAAAGACTATGTTCTGTGGTTTGCATTCCTCTTCTTCTGGTCTTATTCATGTTCTAAACTCTACTGTGTATCTTAAACTGTTTCTGAATCATACTGTGCTACATTGCAATGTTGCTTTCTTGTATCAGAAATCTTATACATTTTCTACTCATATACTTGCTTAAAAAACAGATTTTAAGTAGGAGATTTAATCATTTCTACAGGTAAAGAAACATCCCTCATTCCAATGATTGCAGCAAAACATTGTCTTCTCAGCTTTTAATACCCCTAAGGGTACCCTACTCTGTGAATTTTTCTTAACTTGTTCTAGATTGTAAGACTGTGATAAGGCTAGTTTACTCGCTAGGCTATGTACTTTGCTCCATATCATCAGACCATTTGTATTGTACTCACTGCCGTAAGGAAAGGGGTTTTGTTTCATTGTTTTTGGGAAGAGCAGTAACTTTGTATCAGAGATGAATATGGTTCTGGATGGAACTGAAATGTGGATGCTACAGTACTAGTTAAGTAAACAATGCCTTGGCAGCTCAAGCTTTTCTCTTTCTATGTTATGGTCATTGTCTAGTAGATTACATATGCATCATACATACAAAAGATAAGAAATTCTATCTGTGCTTGTAAGGAACTTCTCATGGTAGATGACAGAAGAGCAAAAGCAGAGGTGTGCTGAAGATGGCTCCCACCGTAGAGAGACTGGGTTGTTTAGCACTTCTTTCCAATTCCTTGTTCAGTGATATATTGATAGTTTGAAATTGACCATGGTAGGGATATTCACTCATGGAAATTAGCAAATGCTTCAAACCAAGTTTTATTTTTTTTTTCTGGAGAGCTAGTTTCCTAGTATACCAGAGCCAAGCCTTGCACTTACATATAAATTTTTATTACTTTTCTTATTATTGTCAGATTTGTAAGTTCCATGTAAATTTTATTTCATCTAATTCCTAGTGTTTTCTGTATTTTTTAATCACACATTCTATTTTTTCACTTATGATAATCACATGACCAATTTTTTTTTCTTTTTTCTTTCTATTAATCCTTAAATTCTTTTTTTTGTTTGTTTTTTTCTTCTCAGGATTCTGTTCATATAAAAAGATTATGATATAATGTTATATATTTCAAAATTAAAATGAATACCTAGCTTGCTACATAATGTTACATTAAAATGTTATGTATAAGCATTCAATAACTATTAATTCCAAATATTAGTTTACAGGGAATTTTAAATGCATCTAAAGAATTTTCTGATTTATATGCAAAGATAGAAACTGGTTAGCTTAAAAAGACTCTCTCTTCCCCCAGAGAATCTAAATCTTAAGAAAAAAAAGTAGGTGAATAATTTTTCTATTTGAAATTACTTAAATAGAATCTTCCCCAAAATACTAAATATCAAGTTTAAATATATGTTATTCAAGAGTAGGTCTGTAGCTATAGGTAAAACTAAAAAATCAAGATTGTAAAAATTGTATTATTTTGGAGATTTTTCTGATTTTCTTGTGGGGGCTGTGGTGCTGTGTCCACAAACTGTACTCAGGACCTGAAGGATGTAAACTATTTTTCACAGTGCCCAGCAAAATACTTAGTGGCTCAGGATCTACAATAATTATAGGTAATTAAAAATATAAATTAATATTGTTGCAGAACATCTCAGTTTCTAAAAAGTAGTGACAAAACTTTATCCTTTTTTATACACAAACTCTAGAGTAAACTAAATCATCTTATTCTTTCATAATTAGAATATGATATTAGAAATAATTATATTAGATATGTGCTCCATAATGTTTCCTGTGTTAGGGCTTTGTATATGTGCATTTATACTTCCTAACAATTTTCTTTTTTTTTTTTTTCCTTCCTAGCTGCAGAGTCTTCCTCCTCCTACCCTTTATTCAGATTAAATTTCAGAGTGGGAAAAATCCAGGTTGTGGCCCTTTAATAGTGGTGTAGCTTTGAGCAATTTATGCCCCTTTTTCTCCATTGGTTTAGTTAGGAAAACAATCCTATTTACTCCATATACTGCTGTGAGATTAACTGAGAACATGTTTATAAAGTATTTAGAGATTGCTTTGCATGTAACTAATATTTATCAAAGAGATATTAGCATTATCTTTTACAAACCACCTTCTCTAGTTCCATCCCTTAGGTCTTCCATTGATAATTGCTCTTGTTTTCTAATATCAGAGTATTTATTTTAACTACCCTACTCTGTTAATTTTTCTTAACTTGTTCTAGATTGTAAGACTCTTGAACAAGAATTATTTTTTTATTCCTCATAGAATCCCAAATCTGTAATGCATTATAATATTAGAAGTAGATTTAAAAAAAGTTTTGTTGTTGATGGGGAAGCTATTGATAGAGGGATGGAGGAAGAGTTATATGTACTTTTCATAGACTTATTGTCTGAAAAGATTTCATATTTGCACGCATATATTCTCTTGCACATCACACCCAGCTATACAGCACTTATATTTCTTGTGCATGTCATTTGTAGCTTATTTTCAGAATTCTTGAGATCTGAATGCCTTATATTATGTAAATTAGAATTGATTTCTTCAAAATGGACAATAATACATTGGAAAAAATATAGCATATAGTAAAATTTAATAGGAAAGCGGACTCTTCATTATTAGGTTTTTGTTTCATTGGCAGAAATCTTTTTTTAACCATTTATTTAGTTATGCTTAAGTAGGTAGGTTACTTTCTCATTATATATGAAAGGCTTAACCTTTTCAAATGTTTTGTGTTTCAATACAGCAATTCTTGAGAAGCTGAAATTTTAACTCAATAAGCGTACGGTACAGAAGACAAACACATAAATCAGTAACAATTTAAAAAAAATAAAGGTTAGTGTTGTCTCTGTGATGATCAAATGAATGGAAGCCATTTATGTCAATGACAGTGTTGTGTTTTTGAACTAGCTCCTAATTCCTTTGTTTGCCTCCTGCTTTTAAAATTATTCCTGAAACAAGTACAGTGGCAAGCTAATTTTCTATATTCATTTACATAATTGCCATCATAACTTCTTTTGTCTTCCATCAATTTACAACTAACAGCTCAGAATGTTTCTATACAATTATTGTTTTTTACTTTATGTTTCTAAAGAATTATTGAAAGGGTTGATGATTTCAGGCCTTATCCTTATAAATATTAACCTAGAACAGAGCAAACTGGTATCTTCTCATGATACGATCACTTAGAATAAAGAGGGAAGTATTTTGAACACTTAGTATAAAGAGGAAAATTTATTTTAGGAACTCATAATGGCATGTTTTAACCAGATATTGGAATATAAGTAAGATTAGAGAACATGCATACTAAATGAAAGATATCTTTGGCTATGTTTTTGTGAGGGATTTAAGATACTTCAAAATTAAAAGAAAAAATAATAAAAGATTGAAAGCACTCATTGTCAATCTTGACCAAATGCTGGTATGTTGACTTCACCCTCCTGAAAAAAACATTATGTTTTGGGTACATATAGGCAGCCATTTTAATCAAAGACCAGATAGATAACATATTTTCTTTAATTCACCATTTGATCTTCTATAAATTCATTGATTTTAGTTGAAAGGTTGCTTAGGGATTTAATTACACAGTGTAGATTCAGACTAAGCTGATGGAAAATAAACTACCAAACACAACGTGGGATATACAAATTTCTGTCAGATTTGCAAATATAAATATGATAGAGAAATTAAGTAAGTTCATGTAATATAAAATGTATACAATGAATACATAATATGTATATAATGTATATATATTTAATAAGAGTTTAATCTTTCAAAATACTTATTTAAAAACTTATTTAAATAAATGCTACTACATTATTTTGATGATCAATTGAGATATGTAAAAATAAATACATTGTTTCAGTATTTGTTCATAGAACAAACAGGAAATCCAATTCCTAGAATGCATTTTGAATAAAATTATTTGATTTATGATTTTTCCATTACCTTATAATATTTTATCCTGCTTTATTTATAGGAGAGTATTTATTTCAGCATTTAAAATGCAATTAGAATACTAATGTTTATTATATGCCTATAACTAATCTAATTTATATATATTTTATCTAATTCTCACAAAACACTGTGAGGTGTTATTATTATACCCATTTATAAATTAGAAAGCTAAGAGTCATAGACATTAACTCCCTGAAGATTATTCCTAGTACATGACAAGGCCAAGATGTAAACCCAGGTTATGTATTTCTAAAACCCATGGTGTTTCCATTCCAGTATATTACCTCTCATTGCTCAATAATCAGCATTATTTAGGAAATGAATATTCATGCTTCAGTGAAATAGTGATAGCAATTTAAAAATGAAATTGAAACTCAATAGCACAACTTGGCAAGCAAATCTGGAGTAAAGTGTATATTTCAAATTATACCACTCTTTAATCAAAGCAAGAATAAAACTATGTCTCCCATAATTTAGATAAAGAAATCAAGTATTCCAGTGCCTTATACTGGGATGGGGTAATATCCTCCAGTTTATAGTATACAGTGTATATACTTGTTTTTCCTAAGCTAGTATTCATGGGTTTACTAGTCAAGGTGTGTTAATGTGAATAGCTTTTCTCCATATTATGCCTATTGACCCACTAACAAAATTTTGTTTCCTATCCCCACAAGTTTAAATTTTACTGATCTAGGGATCTTAGTTTCTAAAGATAGAATGCTTCCTCTTAGGGACACACAATGAATTACTTTAAACTGAAAGTGGAGACTGCTATTTGGCTCTTTGGGGTTCTGTATGCCAATAAATTATAAAGCAAAGTAGTGAGTTTGTACTGGTTAGGGTGATTAATCTTCAATTCTAGGAGGGACTTGGGTTACTACGGCACAATGAGAATAAAAAGAGGATTATATCTGGAACTCAAAAGTTTTCCTAGGATGCCTCTTAGTACTTCCATATCTGTGGATCAAGTCAATAGAGAACTATAACAACACAATGCAAGTAGGGCTGAACCAAGTCAACAACTCAATTCAGACAGCATTAGTTTGAATCACCTCAGTATGCAAGGAACTTTGAATAACTGAAGGCAAAGGAGAAAGAATGGATAGAGAAAGAAGTTAGGTACGTATCAGCTACAGTCATGTTGCTACTTGCAGAAATGAAAACTATAAATTATGTGTATTTCTTCCTAACTTTTATAATTATATTTACAAATTTAGTAACCAATTATTTTTCTCTTTTCATCACTATTCTCCTTCTATCTAACATCATATTTGTAAACACTAATGGATTTAATAGTTCAATTTTTTAGTCATAGGATCTCAAACAGGGACTGTGACTCAGCCAGAAGATTGGACATTAATTAAAAAATGGACACAAAGACATTGTATCTATAAGAGGAGAAAGTTAGCATGCTTTGGTTATATTCAAGACAGGTATATAATATTAGGTTGAAGCGTAACAGTATTATCATCTTTATTTGGAAATTAAGTATGGTTAAAAAAAGGGTGTTTGGGTGCCTAGCTGACTGTGATAGCTTTATAAGCTGTTGACTTGTGTTAGCTGAACTATATTTTCCAGAAATATTTCCTTTTATGTTTTTGCTTGTATTTGCCTACAAGAGATATCAATGTGAGACTTAGAAAATAAAGCAATAGCTATGTCGGCTCTAGGATGGTTGATAACCATCTCTTCTGTAGCTCATCAAAGTTTCTGCACTTTTTCTTACATTGTTGGCATGGGCAGCAGCCCAGCCCAGACCTTCAGCTCCTGCTGTCAACATCTCAGCTCTGAGCCAGGAACAAGTTTGGTTCCTTGGTAGACAGCTCTGTCTACAAGTCATCCATGGCAGTGGGATTAAAGGCTTGGAAATGAGAAGAGGCCAAAGTGGGTTCCCATGTGATACAAACGCAGGTTTCAGTTGTCACTGCTCTTCTCTACTTGTCCATCTTTCAAACCTTACAACCTGTCCTGTGCCTTCAGGTTCAGTAGTAGATGGAGATGAAACATTAGACCAAGACTATGATATCAGCTATCACGAGTGTATAAAGTCAAAGCCCTATAGTAAGTCTCTTATTCTACAGCATCACTAGTAGTTTTATTTCTCTAATTTAATTCTGACACAATCTCCTTTCCAATATACTACCTCTCATTTCTCAACAGTGATAGGTACTTAGGAAATAAATGCTCATACTTCAAAGGCATATTGTCATGACAAAAATTTTAAAATTAAAAAATAAAATATATCAAAATTAGACATATGGTCCTTTATATTTCAAACTTCACCACTTTATACCCAGGATGAGCTAAATATCTCTAACCATCTCTTCCATAATTTGATGTAGAAGAATCAAACCTCTTAGAAGAGATTTTTCATTCTTTGACCACTTCATTATCATAATATCATAATGACATTATGCATATCATTATAGTGCTATGCATTATAAGACTAAAATCATCTCTAAAAGTGATTTCATCTAATGGGTTATGGTAGGGACTTAAGATATCCAAATTAACTCAGTTATATGTACTGAAATAAATGGATGTGAATGAATGATGTTCTGTGGTATTACTAACACCTATAAATTGTTTCAGAATTTACACAGAGAAACTATACAAATATGTTCTCATATTATGTAGACTGTGAGTGAAGCCCAGCATTGGCAAGGCTCTTACTATTGAAATCTATATAATAGCTTATTTTAAATTCAGTGTTATCTTCCATTGAACTCAGACAAAAATAATATAAAGGCTATGCATAATAATTACAATTTTATTTTATCTTTTATTTTTTTCTCCTAGCACCAAGGACATGTATCTAATAATTTTGAATCTGCAATTGGTGAATTATGCAAAAACAGCCACTTTATGATCAGTTAAAAGAGAGAAATATCTTTTGCACCACTTAAAGCATTTAATGTGCAAATATATAGAATTATTCAATTCAAGGAAAAACTATAAAAATAATTTGGATTTTTTAATATTTAATATTTTAAGACATTTTGTATTATTTCATAAAATAAGCTTTCCTTTGGAAAAAGAATAAAGTGAGTTATATAAAAATATAACAATTTTTATTTCATTTTGTAGAAGTTATATTCCGTTCTTTTTTCATGGCAACTAAGTTTTGTGTACCAGAGACACTCACAGATATTTTAGTTTAAATGTGGTTTTGTTTTATTTTGTTTTTATTTCTGAAGGAGCACACATGCACACATACATACACATACACTCTAATTAAAGCCCTCTAACTTTTGTATGTTGTATATCCTGCCTCTGAGCTGTGTAATTTTAAATTTTAAATTATTGAGGAGGAAGTTTATGTTTTTTAAATTATTGACATAATAATGTTTATTAATGGCTACTATTATTTGATTATGTCACAACCCTGTTAGCATTCTTCCATGTTTTCTTCCCATCACTGCCAAAATGAAATCTAATCTTAATATGGTGTGTAAGAATCTTCAGTTTAACTCCTGCCTACTTTTCTGAACTCATGAAATTCCACTCTGAACAGTGGTTACCAGATTCTCAAATTGCATTAAGTAGTAAAATGTGAAACCAACAAAGCAATAAATACATTATGGTAATCAAAAGAAAACTGGCCATTTATCTGTCAGAATTCAAAACAATGATTCCATGTGCTACTTCTCTCATTTAATAAAATAGTGAATATTTAAAAACCAGAGTGACTGCACCAGTTTGCATTCCCACCAACAATGCAAGAGGGTTCCACTTCCTCCACATCTTTGGCAACACCTGTTGTTTCTTGTGTTGTTTATTTTAGCCATTCTGGCAGGGGTGAGGTGATAGCTCATTGTAGTTTTGATTTGTATTTCCCTGAAGATGAGTGATGTTGAGCACCTTTCTATGTGTCTATTAGCCATCTGTATGTCTTCTTTGGAAAAATGTCTATTCATGACTTCTGTTCATTTCTTAGCTGGATCATTTGTTTTTTGGGTGTTGAGTTTGATAAATTCTTCATAGATTTTGGATACTAACCCTTTATCAGATATGTCATTTGCAGATATCTTCCCCAATTCTGTAGGTTGCCTTTTAGTTTTGTTGATTGTTTCCTTCCCTGTGCAGAAGATTTTTATTTTGATTAAGTCCCAATAATTTATTTTTGCTTTTGTTTCCCTTGCCTCCAGAGATGTATCGAGGAAGAAGCTACTATGGCTGATGTCAAAGAGGTTACTGCCTATGTTCTCCTCCAGGATTTTGATGGTTTCCTTTCTCACATTGAGGTCTTTCATCCATTTTGAATTTAGTTTTGTGTTTGGTGTAAGAAGGTCCAGCTTCATTCTTTTTCATGTTGCTGTCCAGTTTTCCTAACACCATTTGTTGCAGAGACTGTCTCTTTTCCATTGGACATTCTTTCCTGCTTTGTCGAAGATTAGTTGACCATTTAGTTGTGGGTCCATTTCTGGGTTTTCTATTCTGTCCCATTGATCTATGTGTCTGTTTTTGTGCCAGTACCATAATGCTTTGATTACTACAGCTCTGTAATATAAATTGAAGTCTAGACTTGTGATGCTTCCTGCTTTTCTTTTCTTTTTAAAGATTACTTTGGCTATTCGGGGTCTTTTGTGGTTCCATACAAAGTTTAGAATTGTTCTAGCTCTGTGAAAAATGCTGTTGGTATTTTGATAGAGTTTGCATTAAAGGTGTACATTGCTTTGGGGATATGGACATTTTAACAATATTTGTTCTTCCAATCCATGAGCATGGAATGTTTTTCCATTTCTTTGTGTTATCTTCAACTTCTTTCACCAGTGTTTTATACTGTTCAGAGTTACAGGTCCTTCACCTTGTTGGTTAGGTTATTCCTAGGTATCTTATTGTTTTTGGTGCAAAATGTAAATTGGATTATTTTCTTAATTTCTCTTTCTGCTGCCTCATTATTGGTGTATAGAAATACAACAGATTTCTATACATTGGTTTTGTATCCTGCAACTTTACTGAATTCATTTACTAGTTCTAGCACTTTTTTTTGGTGCAGTCTTTGGGGTTTTCTATATAAAGTATGTCATTTGCAAATAGTGAAAATTTTACTTTTTCCTTACCAGCTTGAATGCATTTTATTTCTTTTTGCTGTCTGATTGCTGAGGCTAGGACTTCCAGTAGTATGTTGAATAAAAGTTGTCAGCCTGGACATCCTTGTCTGGTTTCTGACCTTAGGAGAAAAGTTTTTCTCCAATTAAGGATGATATTAGCTATGGGTCCTTTATATATGGACTTCATGATGTTGAAATATGTTCCCTCTATTCCTACTTTGTTGTGGATTTTTATCAAGAATATATTCTGTACTTTGTTGAATGCTTTTTCTGCATCTTTAGAAGGATCATATGGTTCTTATCCTTTTTTCAAAATTAATGTGGTGTATCACATTGATTGATTTGAAGATATTGAACCACCCTTGCAGCCCAGGAATAAATTTCACTTGATCATGTTTAATGATTTTTTTAACATACTTTTTGGATTTGATTTGCTAGTATTTGGTTGAGAATTTGTGCTTCCATGTTCATTAGAGATATTGGCCTGTATTTTTTTTTTTTTTTTTTTTTTTTTTTAGTGGAGTCTTTGTCTGGTTTTGGAATCAAGGTCATGCTGGCTTTATAGAATGAGTTTGGAAGTTTTCCTTCCATTTCTATTTTGTGGAACAGTTTCAGAAGAATAGGTATTAATTTTTCTTTCAGTGTTTGGTAAATTCCCCTAGGAAGCTATCCGGCCCTGGACTCTTGTTTGTTGGGATAATTTTTTATTACTGATCAATTTCTCTGTTGGTCATGTGTCTGTTCAAATTTTCTATTTCTTTCTGTTTCAGTTTTGGTAGTTTATATATTTCTAGGAACTTATCTGTTTCTTCCAGATAGCTTAATTTAGTGGCATATAATTTTTCAAAGTATTCTCTTATAATTATTTGTGTTACTGTGATGTTGGTTGTGATCTCTCCTCTCTCATTCATGATTTTACTTATTTGGGTCCTTTCTCTTTTCTTTTTGATAAGTCTGGTAGGGGTTTATCGATTCTTTCTTTTTTTTTAAAGATTTTATTTATTCATTTGAGATAGAGACAGAGAAGGCACAAGCAGGGGGAGAGGCAGAAAGAGAGGGAGAAGCAGGCTCCCCTCTGAGCTGAGAGCTGGACGTGGGGCTCGATCCCAGGACCTGGAGATCATGACCTGATCCAAAGGCAGACGCTTAACCATCTGAGCCACCCAGGCACCCCGATTCTATTAATTCTTTCAACAACCAGTCCCTGGTTTCAGTGATCTGCTGTACTTTTTTTTGTTGTTTCTACATCATTTATTTCTGCTCTAATCTTTATTATTTCCCTTCTTCTGTGGGCTTTAGGTTTCATTTGTTTTTCTTTTCCTAGCTCCTTTAGTTACAACGTTAGGTTGTGTATTTGAGATTTTTCTTGCTGTTTGCGGTAGGCCTGCTTTGCTATATACTTCTCTCTTATGACCACTTTTACTACATCACAATGGTTTTGGACCATCCTGTTTCCATTTTCATTTGTTTCCATGTGTTTTTTATTTCTTCTTTAACTTCCTGGTTGACCCATTCATTCTTTAGTAGGGTGTTCTTTAACTTCCATGTACTTGTAGTCTTTCCAAAATTTTTTCTTGTGGTTGACTTCAAGTTTCATAGCGTTGTGGTCTGAAAATATGCATAGTATGATCTCAGTCTTTTTGTAGTGGCTGAGGCCTAATTTGTGACCTAGTATGTGATCTATTCTGGAGAATGTCTCAGGTGCATTCAAAAAGAATGTATATTCTGCTGCTTTAGGATGAAATGTTCTGAATGTATCTATTAAGTCCATCTGATCCAGTGTGTCATTCAAAGCCATTGTTTCCTTGCTGATTTTCTGCTTAGTTGATCTGTCCATTGCTGTGAGTGGGGTTTTAAAATCCCCTACTATTATCATATTGTTATCAATGAGTTTATGTTTGTTATAAATTGTTTTATATATATATGGCTGCTCTCAAGTTGGGGGCATAAATATTTACAATTGTTAGATCCTCTTGTTGGATAGCCCCCTTTATTAAAATATAGTGACCTTTGTCTCTTGTCACAGTTTTTGGTTTAAAATCTAGTTGGTCTTATATAAATATTGTTACTCTGGCTTTCTTTTGATGTCTATTTGCATGATAAATTACTCTTCATACTCTCACTTTCTTTTTTTTAAAAGATTTTATTTATTTATTTGACAGAGAGACAGCTAGAGAGGGAACACAAGCAGGGGGAGTGGGAGAGGGAGAAGCAGGCTTCCCACTCAGCAGGACCCTGGGATCATGACCTGAGCCAAAGGCAGACGCTTAATGACTGAGCCACCCAGGTGCCTCATACTCTCACTTTCAATCTGCAGGTGTCTCTAGGTCTAAAGTGATTCTCTTCTAGCAACATATAAATGAGTCTTTTTTTTTTTCTTATCCATTCTAATACTCTATGTCTTTCAGTGGAGCATTCAGTCCACTTACATTCAGAGTAATTATTGATAAATATGAAAGTTAGACCTTAAAATTTATCAATAACAAGAAAAAAAATTTGTAACTATGTGTGGAGTTGAAAGTTAACTAGACTCATACTTTGCAATATATATTTTGTTATATATCTGAAACTGATATAATGTTATACGTTATTATATCTCACAAAACATATTATTAGCATAACATAAAAATATAGCCTCAAGCTTCCCTGAAATACTTTTCGTTGAAGTATTATTTGTAGAGGCAATAAATGAATGGATAAACTATTGAATTAATACATGTTAACTTTGTGTTTCACATATGTGTTTAAATATAAATATGAGATATAATCCTCCACTTACTGGTCAATACAAAGCATGTATACATGACCAGTCCATGACAATCAGTGTTTTCTTTCTTTCTTTTCTTTTTTTTTTTGAAGGGCATTTAAAAATGAGAAACTCTAGGACTCATATAACAACAAAAAAAATAAAATACTTTACTTTTTACCATTTTCTGTGCTTTATCCTTGTTTTGAGGCATAATAATATATTGTTTTCAAAGTTCCTAATAAAATAATAATAACATAAAACACGTTTAATATTTATAATCAGTGTATTTGATACTATTAAGTAATTTGCAATAAGAATATTTACCTATTCAAATTACTCAGATGAAGCAAGATAAAGACCCCAATTTCCAACAGGTTCATGTACAAATGTTTCAGATAGGTTAAGGCCACCTAACTTTTAAATTGCTATAGACTGATGGATATAGACAAGAAACATCATTTGAGGTTTTACATCATTCCAAAAGCAACCAAATGAATAGGAGAAAATATTTGAAAATCATATATCTGATAAGGAATTAATATCCAAGATACACAAAGAAGAAATACAACTCAATAGCAAACACACAAAATCATTAAAACCTGGGCAGAGAATCTGAATAGATATTTTTCCAAAGATGGCCAACAGGCACATAAAAAGATGTCCAACTTCAATAATCATTAAGGAAAGGCAAATCAAATCCACAGTGAGATATCGCATCTGTCAGAATGGCTAGTATCAAAAAGACAAGTAATAAGAATTGTTGGCAAGAATGTGGGGAAAAGAGAACCCCTGTGCCCTGTTGGCGGGAATGTAAATTAGTACATTCAGTATGGAAAAACAGTATGTACATTCTTCAAAAAATTAAAAATAGAATTGTCATATGATCCAGCAATTCTACTACTGGGTATTTATCCTGAGAAAATGAAAATACTAATTTGAAAATATATAGGCACTCTCATGTTCACTGCAGCATTAAATACTACACACACACACACATACACAGAGGAGTACTCTTTAGCTATAAAAATGACGAAAATCTTACCATTGGCAACAACATGGATGGACTTGGAGGGCATTATGCTAAGTGAAATAAGACAGGGCAAGTACTGCATGGTTTCACTTATATGTAGAATCTTATAGAAAAAAAAATAACCAAGCTCATAGATATAAGAGAAAATATTAATGGTTGCTAGAGGGAGTAAGAGGGAAGGTGGACAAAATGGGTAAAGGGGATCAAAAGATACATACTTCCAGTTATAAAGTAAATAAGTCATGGGGATATAATTACTGTGCAGCATGGTGAGTACATATAGTCAATAATACTGTATTGCATATTTAGAAGTTTCTGAGAGCAAATTTTAAAAGTCCTCATTACAACAAAAAATTTGTAACTAAAAATTATAATTTATATTTAAAAAATCAACATCATTTGAAAATCAAATTGATATCTTGATCAAAAACAAAAAAATGTATTACTGCTTCTCAGTATTTGCTGCATAACATTATAATGAAACACTTTAATATTGCTCTTCGTAGTATAAATAGGTGCCTCGATTCATGTATTTGGTTATGAATTCCTAAGTTTCAGTTGAGTTATATACAATTATGTTCTGAACATTTATACTAACAATTTTTTATAAAAAGATATTATTTTGCTAAATTAATGATTACCATCATCAAAAACTTGACACCTAAATGAAACTCAGTGGCCCCTTGCTCACTTAGAGCTTCATCCTGCTATTAGCATCGTACTCAAAAGTCTCACTGCATCAAAAGCAACAATGTTTTAATGGTTCGGACCATTGCTCATTCTATGAAATGTAGGAACATGGGACACTACAGTTACAATTCTTGAGTTATGCTAAAATTGATTAACTGTGACATTTGGAGGATTCTTAGACCTATTTATACAGAGGCAAGGGAACTGATAACAACTTTTATCACTAGTCATCTATATTGTGCAAAGATTTCATCAGAGTTATTTCTAATATCTCTTAAGCTAATTAAAATCTTGAGAAAATATTCATGATAATAGTTAAAGACATAAATAACAATCTCTGGAGTGTATTATATCCTGTTTAGAGTACCTGCTAATTAATAGTATGTAGATTTAAGATTAGAGCTAGCTTGTATACAGATGGATACATCACACTCTTTTACTCGTTTTTTTTTTTTTAAGTAAATAACCATATGGATAATATAACAGCATATCTATCGAGTAGTGCATATTTGACGTTCTGCCCGATTCTGATAACACTCTTCCAATTTTTCCTGGAGCACTGTCCTCCTTTGTTCTTATTCCATGTGGTGAAATCGACTCTATCTGTTCCCACAAGTGGATTTGTGAACCAGGCTTTGCCATTTAGAGCCTCTGATTCTTCAGAATGTGATGATTTATTTAAAAAAAGACATATGCTTATGGTTAAACCAAGCCAATCAGAGCCAGAGGCTCAAACCCAGAACTTTGTTGAAACTGCTGAGAAAGCAAGGTTTGTTTTATTTTTGTCATTAAATTGCAGTTGTGAGGGTGTAAGGGGGAAAGCAGAACTTAGAAATGCTTTAAGGAAAAGTCTTCATGGCATCAGTTGAATGATTATCCAGTGAGGCTTGAAATGTTGGAGTTTTTATTTATAATGAGACAATATGTTCTGGATTCCTTATATGTGGTATAGATATACATATGCACATAAATCCATTCTATATACAATACAAAGACTTACATAATGTATATGCAAATCAATGTTATAGATACAATGTGAATAGTTGTTGAAACACAGTTTGGCTGGAATTTACAATTGCCCTGCTGGGATTGAGAAATGTCAGTCAGCACCAGCCAAAAGGAGAAACCAAGTCTCCTTCTAGATGACAACCAGGGAACATGGGGTTAGTTCCCCTAAATGTGTCAGCTTTATAGGATTATAGGCCTTCCAGTCTTGCTTTCTCCCTAACTTTGGTTCTGGCTTTCAGAAATCACTCAGTTTAACTTGTTTCAGTTACCTCTTCAGCATAAATATGGGGTTGGATGAAATGAATGTGAAGGCATTTTAGTTCCATAATACAAGATGAGCAGCACTTAAAGAGTATATAAAAGGAGTGAGGGTCGACCTTAGGAGATATAAATTATTGAACCCAGGTGTCAAAAGCTGAAGTCAAGTTCAAATGCTAAAGTCAAGTTCAACTGCTAGATTGGAAGGTTTGTTGTATGAATTAAAAATGTGTAGGTGGTAGAAATTATTGTCACATGGAAGAAAGGAGAAACCTGAAATCTAGTCTTAATTTTGCAGCTAGCTAGCAGTATGCTGAATTTTTCAGGCTCAAGTCTCTTATCAGTGAAATGAGAAGAAATGAGCAGCATAATCTGGAAGCTTCACATACATTTGCTTTTCTATGAGGGCAAACCTGGCCAGTAATGTATTGCATTGGGCAGGACCAACTCGGGGAGCAAGTGAGCAATAACTGATATGATTTCTTAATCAATGGTAGCAAAGTGATGTGAGGTTTAGTCATTCCTTGGTCTGTTTCTCTAGGCTTAGATAGATAGTTCTTATTTACTTGAATTCTTTTTTATATATAAAACTTGTCCTCTCCTTCATTAAATTTCATCACAGCCATGTTTCTAAATCACCTCTATGCTAGCTCTGGTCAGCATTTCATTGATGACCTCCACCCTCTCTTTCTAAGTGTTATTTGTATTATATTTCCATTTATGTCTGTAACATTTTAAAATAACTCAGATTAGCTATCAAATCTCTTCTCAAAAACTCTTTTGTAGAGAAACCTTAACTTTCAGCAAGTGGAAATATACTATTAGGTGAGAGATAAAGTGTTTGATGACCAAATATCATATAATTTTTTAAATCTGTGGAACTATTTTCTGCTATTCAAGGAGGTTTTATTATTTTTATTATATTTAATATTATTTTATATATTATCATATATTAATATTTTTGTTGTTAAGCAAAACATAGGAAATGATGAGACATTAAATATACTTTAAAGTTTTATAAATTTTAACTTCAAATTTGGTTTAAAGGGTAAGTAACATTATCAAATACCTAAGTCAAAATATTTTAGTCATTAGTTCTAAAATCATGTTTGCTACTAATATAAGTCAGCCAGATATACAAGTATAACTCTCATAATGCATTGTTAAAAATTAAAATTATATATGAAGGTAATAGACTCTAGAATTGTCAGTTTACATAGTGATTAGATGTAGTAATATGCTCTCTAATTAGAAACTAATTAAGAATGGAATTGTGTCAATGTTCCATGTATTAATGGTTAGTTCCAGTACCTTAAAATGATGTTATAATTAACAACATAGCCTAAATTAAAGATAAGCCATTTTTGAAGTAAATATGTAACAACACCCAATTCCACAAGTATGTGAAAACTAATGTTCAGGGATGTTCATTACAGTGACTTTACTTTTTAGATAGTAAAATAAAAATTTTTATTTCTCCATAGTTTGTTTGTTTCATTATAGATATAGTCCTACTAAACATATTTTCTTTCCATACCATTATAGTGACCTTTTAAAAATAAAAACTTGCAAGAAAATATATGTCACCAAATACGGTACTGTTTAGAAAATTGTATGGTGCAGTCATATAATAACCATGCATAGGCATTTAATATGATGTGGACCTACAAATTGTGATATAGGAGAATGTTAAGTATTAAAATTAGTTCTGGAGAAGTAATGATAAATAATATCATAAATATACAGCAGTTACTAGGTGCTTACTATGAGTCAGGTGCAGCACCATAGTCTTCTAGATATTACCTCATTTAATCTTCACAACATTGTTAATTAAGTACTACTATCATCCTTTTTGTACAAAGAATGAATCTGAAGCTCTAAGAAAATAAAAAGATTAAATATTATGCTCAAGGGCACATGCAGTATATCACTGAACCCTTGTTTCTATCTATTATCTATCTATCATCTATCATCTATCTATCTATCTATCATCTATCTATATCATCTATCTATCTATCATCTATTTTTAATTGGCAGTATACTGTTTGAATACGAATCAATATGGGGCAAACATTTGGGGCCGCATTAGGATGATAGCTATGCAGGATGAGTGTGTGTGTGTGTGTGTATAAAAGTTATAGTCAACAGTTTAGTGATTAACTCTCTATAGAAAACATGCATTAAATTCTGTTGGTCAGGATAAATATATTGGCAAATTTTTTTTAATTTTTTTTAATTTTTTTATTCTTATGTTAATCCCCATACATTACAACATTAGTTTTAGATGAAGTGTTCCATGATTCATTGTTTGTGCATAACACCCAGTGCTCCATGCAGAACGTGCCCTCCTCAATACCCACCACCAGGCTAACCCATCCTCCCATCCCCCTCCCCTCTAGAACCCTGTTTGTTTTTCAGAGTTATTGGCAAAATTTTTGACCTCTAAAAGAAAATGGAAGAAAATGGAGAAAATTTTAACTTTGTGAGCCTTCCAAATATTACAGCGAGAAATATTTCAGCCTCCAGATTGAGACTAATGACTATTCCCCATATCTTAGTTAAAATTGTATTTCATTTTCTATAACCTTCTTATGGAGCATAGATTGATTAATAGTCATAGTACTATTTAAAAAAGAAATTAGAAAGCAACTTCAGTAAATTAGCTTATAATGCAATTTTTTGGCCTTTCTTTTATTTAATCATCTTACTTATCAGATATATTAATATGAAAATGGGACAGTCAGAAAATGTATAGAAAAAGAACTGCTGTGAAAAGAAGAAAACTAATTTCTACGCAGAAAGAACAACACATAATTTCTAAAGCAGTAATAAGATAAATTAATGTTAAAGATTAATCAGGGAAATTTTCATTTAAACAAATTTCTTAACACAAAATTATGAAAATAAAAGTATCTTACAAGTGTCTGTTGCTTTACAGTTTTTAGTACCTATTCATACGTTGATGATTTTTTAAAATTTGATTTTTAACCCCCCGAACTGTGACACGACGGGACTGCAGATGTGTTTGCGTGTTCCAGCTGAAGAAATCAGGGCCTGGGGAAATGAAAAGATTTGCCCAAGGTCAAAGAGCTGGGTCTAGAGGCCAGAGCTTCCCAGTATCTACTGTTGTTTTTAGCATACTTCACTGCTTCTCAATGGAAATTGATACAGAAACGTTGTACCAAAGAGAATACTGTCAAACTTAGTAGAAGCTAATTAAAGTGCAAAGTATTCTTAATATAAGATTTGATAGCAATTTGTTTTCAGCAGCAAGTTACAGGTAATTTTGCAGTTATCTAAGTGGCTTTTTATTTCTGAAATTGTGTTGTACTGACTGCTATTTTCTTGCTCTTTGCATTCTTTGTAATTTTTTTTTTTTTTTTTAGATTTTATTTATTTATTTGACAGAGAGAGGCACAGCGAGAGAGGGAACACAAACAGGGGGAGTGGGAGACAGGCTTCCCGCTGAGCAGGGAGCCTGATGTGGGGCTCGATCCCAGGAGCCTGGGATCATGACCTGAGCCGAAGGCAGACGCTTAATGACTGAGCCACCCAGGCGCCCCCATTCTTTGTAATTTTTAATATCTTTAGTGATTTTGAAATATTTGGTGCTGGATCATTCTGCTGCAAATGTGACCTGTCATTCCAACAAATGGACTGATTGAATCTGTCACCCTGGTGGGATTTATAGTAAATTCACCACAGCACAAGTAAAACCATTAGAAATTGCATTGGTTTAAATGACTGAATATAAGAGCTCTTGATTCTATCAGCAAGATAGCTTATATTTTCCCTCCAAATGACCATGGAGAATCCTAAAATAATATCAATTTTAATGTGCATATGTTGCTGTGTTGATTTCTGTTTCAGATCAGTAACATGGTTTTGGCCTCTAAGATCTCTATATTAAAATTAATGGGAAGGATTAGTGAGATTTTGTACTGCAAAGTATGTTGCTTTGAAAATAATATATATATAAAATATTTCTTTTGAATTTTGATTATGATATATACACATATACATACATTAATGTGAATTAGCTACTTTTCATTGTACATATTAGAGTTCTTTGAATCATTTATTTAGCTTTCAGACTGTCCCACAATTGAAATGGAAAAAACAATTATTAATCAAGACCTACGCCCTAGAGTAAGTTCTGAGGTATTGATAATTTGGAAAATAATTGAGTGGTTATGGTGTTATTGTTCATATACTACTTGCTATTCCAAATAAAATATTTTGAGTCATGTTCATGTCTAAAATAAAAGAAAAAAACAAGCTTAATTTTTCAATACTTAATACATAAACATTTTTTCTCAAATATGAAAACATTTTATTATTTCATATAGATCAAATGTATTTTGTTTTATGTTGTTTGTCTCCACATACATGATCACCTGCATTTTTTAGATTTTTCAGATTTAATGTAGTCATGTTTCACAGTGTATTTTACTTTGTTAACTGAACAGTTCAATTTGATACTCTCCCTATCTGAATACTAAAACTATAATAAAAAACCATTTTAATAGTCTTGTAAAACAGGACACATAAAACAAGAACATTTATTTTAGTTGAAGACATGTGCTAATTTTTTATTGAGAAATGCATTAAACATTGATACATCCAACCTCTGACTGAACCTTCAGACTTGTCACATGTAGGGGCTGTTGAAGATTTATTGCACAATATAAAATTAGGCATATACAGTAAACTTGATAGTAAATGACCTTTGCAGAAAGGAGACTGCCACAGAGAAAAGTTGCACAATAGAACAGGATTTGAAAAACATATTTAAAGACATTCAAAGATGAGTGATGGAAACTGAAAAACATAAAGAGAAAAAAATATTCTCCAGTGAAATAGATATACAGAAAATGTATTTCTAAAGTAAATAGATGTTTTTTACATCCCTAATTTGTTTGTTATACAACAATCCACTAAAGAACAGGTGTTTAACTCCAAGATATAAATATGCTTATTTACTTATGTCAGTTTACTAATGAAATATAAATATGAAGAGACCTGTTTAATCTATAAAAAAGCACAAGTTAATAGAGCAATAAAGACTCACATAAGGATGGATATCATATGTCAAAAGCAGGGCACCCTGTGATGTGACAAGAGGTTGATTTCATTGTGAATTAAATTTAGTGCATGCTTCATTCTGTTGTCCTCCCATTTTGCTCTCTTCTCCTCTTCTCTCCTCTCTTCCCCTCCCTACCCTTCCTTTCCTCTCTTACTTTACAGTCTGATTGCCAGCTTTTTGGCTTGAAGTAAAGTGCTCTTGGTTTTCTGCATCTCAGGTGATCTCTGTCTTTCTATGTATCTCTCTCTTTCGGTCATTCTGCACGGTTCCCATTTTGAGGAATGTAGCTGGATTATAGTTTGTAAAGTCCCAGAATGACTCACAGAACTTCTTTCAGCTCTTCTGCCCCACCTGACTCTGAGAACTGAAAACCCAGAGTGCTTCCTCCACCTCCTGTTTTTGGTGTTCTATCTATCATCTATCTATCTATCTATCTATCTATCTATCTATCTATCTATCTATCTATCATCTATCTATCTATCTATCATCTATCTATCCATCCATCATCTATCATTTGTTTATTTAATTTTTTCAGTTTTATTGAGATATAATTGACAAGTAAAATTGTGTATTTGTGATGATTTGACATATATATACTTTGTGAAATGATTATCACAATCAGGTTAATTAACATTCATCTCTTCACAGTTACCTGTTTGTGTGTGTGTGTATTGAGAATGGTTAAGGTTTACTCTTTTCGTGAATTTCAAGTACCTAGCTATAATCACCATGCTACATACTGTACATTATATCTCCAGACCTTATTCATAGCATAACTGAACATTTGTACCCTTTGACCAGCATCTCCCCATCTTTCCATCCCCCAGCTCCTGATAACAATCATTCTAATCTCTGTTTCTGAGTTTGAGTTTTTTTTAAAGATTTCACATGTAAGTGAGAACATGCAATATTTGTCTTTCTATGTCTGGCTAATTTTATTTAATTCTTCTAGATTCATCCATGTTGTTGTAAATGATAGGCTTTCCTTCATTTTCATGGCTGAAAAATATTCCATTGTGTCTATATCTATATCTACATATCTATCTGAATCTATCACTTATCATCTATATATCAATCATCTATCATCTTATTCATATATATCCATTTATAAAAATATACAATATATATTATACTAATTGTAATTATATCTATTATATTTTTATTATAATAATATCTATATTTTTATATCTTTTTATATAAAATATCTTTCTTATCCATTCATCCATCCACAGATATCTTAGGTTGTATCTTGGCCATTGTGAATAATATTACAATGAACATGGGAGTGCAGATATCTCTAGATACTGATTTCATTTCCTTCAGATATATACACAGAAGTGTAACTGCTGGATCATATGATAGTTCTATTTTTAATTTTTTAAGGAACCTCCATATTGCTTTCCATAATGGCTGTACCAATTTACTTTCCCACCATCAATGTACAAAGTTTCTCTTTTTTCCACATTCTTTCCGACACTTGTTATCTGTTGTTTCCTTGATAAAAGCCATCCTAACAGGTTTGAGGTGATATCTTACTGTGGTTTTGATTTGCATTTCCCTGATGATTAATGATGTTGAGCACCTTTTCATGTACTTGTTGGCCATCTGTAAGACTTCTTTGCAAAAATGTCTATTCAGATCCTCTGCCCATTTTTTGATCAGAAACCTGTTTTAGGGGCTCCTGGGTGGCTCAGGTCATGATCCCAGTGTCCTGGGATAGAGCTCCACATCAGACTCTGCTCGGCGGGAAACTTGCTTCTCCCTCTCCCACTCCCCCTGCTTGTGTTCTTGCTTTCGCTCTCTCTCTCTCTGTCAAATAAATAAAATCTTTAAAAAAAAAAAACAAACCTGTTTTAGCTAATGAGTTACATGATGCCCTTATATATTTTAGATATTAATTCTTTATCAGATATATGGCTTGCAAACATTTTCTTCCATTTCATAGGTTACCTTTTTATTTTGTTGATTGTTTCCTTTGCCGTGCAGAACTTCTTCATTTTGATTAGTCTCACTTGTTTAATTTTGATTTTGACATCTCAGCTTTTGATATCATATCCAAAAATATCATTTGCAAGAACAATGTCAAGGAGCTTTTCTCTGTTTTCTTCTAGGAGTTTTATGGTTTCAGATGTTACATTTACATCCTTAATCTATTCTGAGTTAATTTTTTGTGAGTGGTGTAAGGTAGGAATCTGATTTCATTCTTTAGCATTTGAATATCCCATTTTTCCCAACACCATCTACCAAAGAGACTATTGCTCCAATTGTGTTTGGTTTTGGTATTTTAGAGATGTTACTCCACGTTTTTCTTGCTTGCACTGTTTCTTCATCTTTTTTTTAAAGAGGCTATATTTTATTACAAACTTAAGAAAAACTATATAGGTAGAAAATAGTTACATTTTTTACAATGTTCATTTCTTTCTTGAGTTCTCTTCACTACTGAGAGAAAAAGAATATTTTCTTTTTTTTTTGAGTTTTTGTTCAAATTCCAGTTAGTTAACATACAGTGTAATATTAGTTTCCAGTGTACAATATAGTGATTCCACACTTCTCCACAGCACCCGGTGCTCATCACAGCAAGTTGCTTGCACTATTTCTGATGAAAAATCTGTTGTTATCTTTTTTGTTTTGTTTTTTAAGATTTTTATTATTTATTTGACAGAGCACAAGCAGAGGGAGAGAGTGAGAGAGAAGCAGGCTCCCTGCTGAGCAAGGAGCCCGATGCGGGACTCGATCCCAGAACCCTGGGATCATGACCCGGGCGGAAGGCAGCCGCTTAACCAACTGAGCCACCCAGGTGTCCCAAAAAATCTGTTGTTATCTTTAATTTTGTTCCTCACTGTATTACACTTCATTATTTTCTGATTGCATTTAAGATTTTCTCTTAATCGTTGGTTTTCATTATTTTTTTATTTTTTATTTTTTTAAAGATTTTATTTATTTATTTGACAGAGAGCGAGAGCAGGAACACAAGCAGGGGGAGTGGGAGAGGGAGAAGCAGGCTTCCCGCCGAGCAGGGAGCCCGATGCGGGGCTTGATCCCAGGACCCCGGGATCATGACCTGAGCCGAAGGCAGACACTTAATGACTGAGCCACCCAGGCGCCCCAAGTTTTCATTATTTTAATATGTTGTGATTTGGTGTAGTTTTGGGGTTCATTGAACTCCTTGAATCTGTAGGTTTATACTTTTTGTCACATTTGAAATATTGGGGCATTATTTCTTTAAATATTTTTTCTGTCCCTACAGGTCACCCTCCATATTTAGGGGCTTCAATGATGCCAATATTAGGCCATTTGATGCTGTCCATCAGCTTCCTGGTGCTCTTTTTTTTTTTTTTTTTAACGATATTTTCTTTCTGTGTTTCATATTGAATAGATGCTATTGCTATTTTCAGGTTCAATAATCTTACTAATCTTTTCTTCTGCAATATTTAAGTTCCACAAATTCCACCAAATACATTTTTCATCTTGTATATCATAGTTTCAATATTTAGAAATTTGACCTGTGTCTTTTTCATATCTAACATGTCTCTAAATTTTTCAGGAAATGGAATACAGTTAGAACAACAACTTAACGTACATATTTGTCTGCAAATTCTAACGTCTATGTTAGTTCTGGATTGATTTCAATTGGTTGCTTATGGATCATATTTTCCTGTTTTATTGTATGTGTTAAATTTCGGTTGGATGACAGATATTGGAAATTTTACCTTATTGGGTATTGGAGTTTATTTATTTATTTTTTTTCACATCTGTATGTATTCTTGAGATTTGTTCTGGGATGCAGTTAAGTTACTAGAAGAAACTTTGATATTTATAAATCCTGTTTTTAAGATTTGTTAGCTAGGCCTAGAAAAATACTTAGGCCCTGATTAATTACTTCCCATAACTGATGCAAGACTTTTCTGTTTTGGTTCCAAATCACTGGGCTCTGGCTGTGCCTTCCATCCTCCCTAGCACTGTAACTCCAGGCATCATTTGGCAGTATTTTTTTCTTCAGAATCCTTCATAAGCTAGGAGACCTTAGCTTCCAGAAGTAAAACTGTTTCAGGTTCTTCATCTTCCCATGGATATACTTAATATCTGTTATCTCACTTCTTTCTATTGATTATGTGAACATTAAAAATAACAAATACATAACATGTATTCTTAGAACATATTTGCCTCCTTTATATTTATTATTTATTTATTTATTTAATTTATATTTAGTTATTTGCCTAATTTATTTATTTTTATTCTCTAATATCATATCAAAAGTTTTTTACACATAGTGTTTTTCTTTTTATATTATAAAAGTAAATTCAATTATAACTTTTAAATGTCAAATTTATAGTTAGTATATTTTAAATCGTTAAACCTTCAGTTGGCTCTTTTCTGGACTTAGAGCAGTGCTATGCAATAAAAATGTAATGTGAGTCACAAATGTGAACCAAAATGCAATTTTAAATTTTCTAGTAGTCAGATTTTAAGAAGAGCAAAGAAACAGGTAAAAATTTTTAATAATTTATTTTATTTGATCTAGTATGTCCAAAATATTGTAATTTCAATATATGATCTCTAAACAAAGATTAATGATTTTTTTTTCAAATTAGTCTTCAAAATCCAATATATTTTATACTTACAGGATATCTCAATTTGTATTAGCCACACTTCGCATCTTAGGGGCCTACGTGGCTTGTAGCTGCTGTAGTCTATAGCATAGACCCAGACAATAATATTTTAAAGGAGAAAAAACTTTCTACAGATGCTGAGGTACTGGTAAGTTCAAAGCCAGTCCTGATAAATGGATGATGTTTAAAGATCACAATTAAAATGTGCAATTATTTCTACTCAAGTATTTTAAGATTATTTTTTTGCCTCCATTCAAAGTAGCTTTGTCTGACAACTATTTTTTTACATGAAAGAAATCATAACAATCTTGTCTTTATAATTCTTTTGAATATGTTCCCATATTGAGATATCTCAAAAAGAATAGGTATTCTCAATTTCATTTTATTCTGATAAAGAATATAAATTGGCTCACCAAGATGTTCTAACCATAGGTCAATATATTCCAAGGTTAAGTTTTAGAATTATAAAATTTAGTCTTGTATTTTGTTTTAGCTTCAGTTTGTAAGCTTCCAACCCTCCCCCCCAAAAATGGCAATTTGTTTAAAGTGTTTCATGTTGGGGTGCCTGGGTAGCTCAGTCAGTTAAGCATCTGCCTTTGGCTCAGGTCATGATCCCAGGGTCCTGGGATCGAGTCCTGCATCGGCTCCCTGCAGAGTGGAGAACCTGCTTCTCCCTCTGCCCCTCCCCGCTGCTTGTGTTCTCTCAAATAAATAAAATCTTAAAACAAATTTTTTCAAGTGTTTCATGTTGAAATTTGTTAGTACTTTATTGATACTTTAATTGAAGCTTTCTGATTTATTTTGAAGAGGTATAGGGCTCATTAACAAACCTGTTTATTAAATTTTTTCAAAGGATCGAACATTTTAAAATTTCAATTTATGAAAGGAACAAAGAAAGTGTGTATGCCATACTAATGTGATTTATTTTTATAACACTATTAATGGCAGACAATTTTTGTATTTCATTTATTCTGTGGATATCCTTACACTATGTATGAATTTATGTAAATCTCTGCAACTTTAGTTTTTATATATATCAGTAGAACATTTGATCACAGTTTGAACTCAGTTTTGAATTTTGTGCATTTTAATCCAATTCCCAAGTCATTTCTACTCCAGAGCTCTCTTAATTTAGTAAATGTGTGTGTACATGAAATATATGTTTTATCAAAATACTATCATTCACTACAATCTGTATTAGTATTTTCTATGTAAAAAATATTTTTATTTTCAATGTTAAACTTTTTAATTAAATTTACAACAGCACTGATAATAATGTCAGATGTTCTACTTTATCAATATAATTTCCAAATCCATACTTTGATTTTGTTAAGTGGGAAAAAAAAGGAACTCTTTTTGGAGTTAACTGATTTTTCTTTCAAGCTTCTAATGACATGGGCAAAAAAAAGGTGGCTCATGCAACTCTATCAAATTCTTTGTTGGCTAGATGGACCAAATACATTAACAGCTATCACACTTTACTTTTACTTTTTATGTGTGCATAAGAAATTGAGAATTAGTAATCTCATCTTGTTCAACTGAGAAGTCATACTTCATACAATGTGTGAATGTCTAAATGTAGTTTCATAATACAAATTCTTAAATTTTGAAGTATATGGTAAAAGTTTTGTCATAAAATATATGTCTTGTTGATTTTATGATCAGTGATATTGGAGTATAATCCATGGTGATTGACAAATGCCAAAAAATATTTTGTGTAAGTTACAAAATCACCACCAAATTTCTAGAGAAAAAAAAACCAGACATTTGGTACTTAGTTTCTCATTAAATATGTACTTTTAGTTTTATGAACTCATAGCTGTGAAAATATTTATGGCAAAATAAAGAATCACTGTCAAAAAATTAAATATAAGATTTCTAGGTTTACATAATAAATCACTGGGGAAAAAAAAATCACTGTCGAAAGACATTGACTGCTCCTTAGAGAAGTTGGCTCAGCCTCTATTTCCAGTATAAATTTCAAATGCATCTAATTGTAATGTCCAGTGACCCAGTTGACTAGTGGCATGATGGCTTTGTGCATTTTGCTGCAAATGGCCTTCAGGGCTGAATATTAAATACTTCTCTGACCAGACCAGAGTCTGGAATTAGCCTTCCCTAGCTGCTGGTGCCAAGCACACTCTGTTTTATTAGTGAACATACTGAATACTCATCTTGGAAGAGAGGTACTAATTGAAAGGGGGCTGTTCCAGGTTAACTGGGAGCTATTAATGATCTATCAATAAATAATTGAATGTATAAAATAATGCATAAATAATAAAAATGACTCATTATTTTATTTTGAGAAAGAGAGTGCGTGCGTGAGCTGGTGGTGGGGGCGGGTAGGGAGAGAAAGAATCTTAAGCAGGCTCCATGCTCAGCATGGAGCCCGACATGGGGCTTGATCTCACGATCTTGAGATCATGACCTGAGCCAAAATCAAGTCGGATGTTTAATGAACTGAGCCACCCAGGTGCTCCTCTTTTACTATTTTAAAAATTAGTGCCCAATATTAAAATATATTTTGACGATGTGTAGAATAATAATTATCTAACTTTTACACACCTACTGCTCTTCTTAGAGGTGTACCAATTCCTATCAATATTTCATTAATATATACTATACTTATTGGATATTCCAACATGTTTTTGTTTTATTCTCTGTATATTTGCTTTCCTACTCAATACAAAATAAAATAACTTAAAATTGTAAATGGAGAGATGAATAGCATACTTTGTAAATCTGTATTAAACTATGGAATGGTGCAAACTTGGAAATAAATGCAGGTGCTTGGTATGTTTATTGGTATTTTGCGTAGTAGTAATTAATTGTCCGGCCATTTAGTGAGTTTTCTTGAGTCAAAGTTCTGATACTATGATTATTGACATTTTCCATCGGGATATTCAGTTTTCCGTAGAAAAGATTTATTGACATGTTTTTGTTTTAAGTTCAAATTATTTTTAGCCTTATTTAAGTGGACATGAATTGTGTAACACAGGAAGTCTTATAGAGTTACATGCTTTTCAGTAATGGAGATACTTTGACAAGTGGTTTTCAAATTAAAAGGAATTTTTTTCCCTCTAAAAATCCAGTTGAGGGTGCCTGGGTGGCTCAGTTGTTTAAGCGACTGCCTTCAGCTCAGGTCATGATCCTGGAGTCCCAGGATCGAGTCCCGCATCAGGCTCCCCGCTCAGCAGGGAGTCTGCTTCTCCCTCTGACCCTCCCCCCTCTCATGTGCTCTCTCTCTCTCATTCTCTCTCTCAAATAAATAAAATCTTTAAAAAAATAATAAATAAATAAATAAATAAAAATCCAGTTGATCTATAAACTTTCATTTGCCAGTACTGTGAAAAATGGATAGAAGAAGCCATTTTCTAGTACTAGTATGGTAAACATCAGCACTCTTGAAACTTGGGCACTGGAGAAGTGATAACTCTATATGCTCTAGTACTGAAGAGACCTCTGCTTTGCAAATAGAATAATATGACTCAAATGTGCTGAAACAGAATGGAAGAAAACTTTGAACTTAAAATTTTTAATAATGATCAATGTAAAAATACTGATGGAATATATTTCATTTATTATAGTTTTCACTATAGATGGAAAGGATCATTTTAGCAGTGATTATCATAAAGAAAAAAGATTAAATGAATACAAAAATTATAAAAAAGATCATCAATATTGATTGAACAAGAATCTAGTGTATAATCAGGTTGAGACAGGAAAAATCTAAACAGGTATTTCCCTTACTGTTGTTTAATAATGTTTTGAGCAATATTTACCGAAGAAAAATTTGAAACTAACTCTACAGAGATGCAATCTTTATGTTATTTGCATTTTATGTAAACTTGTCTTTCAGTTTCCTGTTTACTAAAACTATATAGACTTTATTCTTTAGTATGAGTTTGGTTACTTTCAACAAGTATTTTTGTTTGTTTTTTTGTTTTTTTAAGATTTTATTTATTTATTTGAGAGAAAGCATGAGTGAGTGAGAGAGAGAGCCACATGAGCAGGGAGAGAGGGAGAAGCAGGCTCCCAACTGAGCAGGGAGCTAGATATGCGGCTCGATCCCAGGACCCTGGGATCATGACCTGAGCAGAAGGCAGATGCTTAACTGACTGAGCCACCCAGGCACCCCTCAACAAGTATTTTGTGTTGTTGTTTTCTTTATAAAAACCTTAACCCTTAAAATTAAAAAAAACTTTTTAAGTTAGACTAATTGGCAATTACATCCAGATTCTGATATCCCTAGCAAATGACATCCCATTTAGAATGAAAAAAAAAAAAAAAAAAAAAAAAAAAAAAAAAAAAAGAATGATGCCTGTATAGCGTTATCCCCATCAGGATTCACCACATATTTATAAAAAAGAAAATCTGTAGTTAAAAATAAGTTAGCTTTATCCTAAGGTACAGTATAAAAGTAAAAGTAGGTTAAACTCCGGATGGAGTGGGTGTATTTTATCCTGCTGTATTTTAATCATTTGTATTTTTACAGCTTCCTACTTCTCTTGTTAGTTTGTTGTATTATTTCATAGGCCAGAATCCTCAAACTTCCCAAGAGATAGTCTTTGGCCAGATTTGGCCAGAGCCTGTTTTACTGAGTATATATGGTTTGGCCTCTTGACAAAGATGAATTGTTTGTTTGCTCATTTGTTTTTATTGCCCTAGGCCCATAGGATACTTCTTACAGAGTTGGCAATCACTGTTTGTTTTTTAGGTGCCTGACCCTTTTATCTTTTGTGTCATCGCTCTGGGCTGTTGTGATTTCCTCTTACATCTTGGCATGCTGATTATTTCTCAGTTGTCCTTTGGCTGTTACCAAACCCTATGGTGATATCTCTCAAATCTTCTACTGTTCTGGCAACATTTACAAAGGGCCATGTAGAGTAATCTTCTAAACATTGTCTAAGTTTTCTCAGAACATACTGTTTTTCTAGTGTACTTAATAGTGTCTTATGGAAGTTTCTTATTTCATAGACTTGTTTCAGAGTCAAACTATCCTGGTCATCTCAAAAGTATGCTTATAACAAATGAACACTTACATTTCAATGTTTTATGGTCAAGTACAGTAGTTGATATCAAACATAAAACATAACTTTCATCAAAATCTATTGAATAAGTCAGGACTCTGCTCATAGTTTTAAAAATTGCAATGACATTCATTCCTTCCTTGAACTTTCTTTTTTCTTTTTCATCCTTAATAATGAAGTTTTAAGCTTTTCCTTTGAATAACATGCTTTCATCTAATTTATCTAATTTGACCTTAAAACAATGCTATGTGTGAGAAACTATCCTAGCAACATTTACTTCTGACCCAACATCAAAAACATCTTTAAAAAAACCTGATTTTTATAAGAAAATATACTCAATAATTAAACATTATGGGATAATATGTAGTAAAATAAAGTATGCCAAAATGTTTTATGAACTGTTATATAAAGGTTAATTATTTTTGCTATTATTAATTATTATTATACTTTCTTAATGGTCCCTGATAGTATATTCACTGTGAAGACAAAAAGTGAGTCAGAGTGAAATTAAGTCATTTTTCATTTGTGCAAGGACAGTGTTTTACTGGTGATAATACCGTCTGGCTGATGGTTGTCATTAAAATTCATCATCACACCATACTCTTATATTTTTGAAATAAATTCTCTCCATAAAAAAGACATTGTTGTAGTTGACAAGAAATGGATCTGAAGTAAATTTGCTAGGTTTGTATCCAAGCTTTTAAATTTACTTGACCTGAAATCTGTTATCTGTAATATTAGGGTATAAAATGGTATATCTGGAATGGTTGTTATGAATTGAATAAAATGACATTTTTATCTAGGAAGAATAAAAATATCCCCTTTTCTCAAATATATGACCCCCCTTCCCACTTTCATTTTTAGCAAATGACCTTCTCTCATATTAGAAACCATAGATGAGTGTCTGTCCTCCAAATCTTTGAGCCTGTGGTCATTTATACTCATCTGCTTTACTCCTTTAACAACGGAGGAAAACTTCTCACCTCTCAAAGGCAAACTCCTCGCTTTTCCCCTTTGTTAATACTGAACTTCAGTTTGTCCACTTCTTGTTAGTTTCAAGTTTTTTCTTTTATAACTGAGTATTCTCATTAACATTCAAACATCATCTATCAGTGTTTGCGTGAATATCATCCACTTTGACTCTCTCCTCACCCTCTCATTCTCTTCACTTCTTGACCTTTCCTCAGTCTTTTTCAAGGGCATAGTTCTTCAGAAAGAGTTGTTTACATATGGTTGTTGCCATTTCATCAAGTTCCATTCATTTTTCAACTAGCTAAATTTTTGGCTTCTACTTGCACCCATCAAAACTGGTCTGGCTAATATCACTTATCAAACCCCATACTGTTAAATTTAATGCACACTTTTTCTGTCATCTTATAGGTCCTCCCAACAGCATTGCACACTATTGACTACTACTTCATTTTTCATGCATTCTTTTATAGTGGCTTCTGTGACGTTGGTTTTCCTTTTGTTTTTCTTTCTCAGTTTCCTTTGCCAACCCCTTCTCTTTTACTCAAGTGCTTCTCACAGCTAAATATATTGATCATCAAGTGGTCTTCTAAATGCAGGTTATGAGTCAGGAGGCCTGCCGGGAGTCTTGAGACACTGTACAGTTGAACTTTGAACAACTTGTGTTTGAAATGCACAGATCCACTTACACATGGATTTTTTTTTTATAAATACAGTATAGTACTGTAAATGTATTTTCTTTCTCTTATGATTTCTTTAATAACATTTTCTTTTCTCTACCTTACTTTATTGTAAGAATACAGTATGTAACAAACATAACATATAAATATCTTTTTTTTTAAAGATTTTATTTATTTGACAGAGAGAGACACAGCGAGAGAGGGAACACAAGCAGAGGGAGTGGGAGAGGGAGAAGCAGGCTCCCCACCGAGCAGGGAGCCTGATGCAGGGCTCAATCCCAGGACCCTGGGATCGTGACCTGAGCTGAAGGCAGACGCTTAAGGAATGAGCCACCCAGGCGCCCCCATAACATATAAATTAAGTGTTAATTGATTGTTAATGTTACTGGTATGGTTTCCAGTCAACAGCACCCTATTAATTAGTTAAGTCTGGGAGGGTTTAAAAGTTATATATGGATTTTTGACTGTGTGGGGTGTTGGTGCCCCTAACCCCCATGTTGTTCAAGGGTCAACTGTGTTTCTAACAAGATTTCAAGTGATGCTGATGCTGTTATTTCACAGACCACAGTTTGAGGAAATTTTCTATAAGATCACTAAAAATCCTCAAGACTCACATGTAACTCTTATAACTTCTCATGAAGAATTCTCTCCCTGGCAATCTCACCCATCCCCAAGGTGTTAAATACAATACATATGTTTATGGTCCTCACATTTAATATTTATCCTGGACACTTTTTCTAATTTCCAGACCCACAGATCAAGTTTCTACTTGGCATTATCTCTTGAAAGTTTTATTGGCATTATAAGCTTCTAATTCAAAAGCTGAGCTCTTAAGCTTTCCTCCAAATCTTTCACTCCTCTTAATTATCCATTTCAGTCAATGGTGCCTATATCTACTTAGGAATAAAGCCAGAAATTTGGTGTCAGACTTTATCTCCTTTATCTCCTAAATGTAATCCTTTGCCAATTAATCCTTTTCAATATTTCACCTTCCTGCAAGACGTATTCAAAGATTGCCCACTTCTTTCCTCCTCAGAGTACCAACTCTAGTTCTAGTCTAGCTTCATCAGATCTTAGCTTGAATATCCATTTTTAATCATATTTTTCATGACTGCTCCTGCTAATAAAATAATTCATTGTGCAAATTTTTAATTTCATATTAAAATATATTTATATTCCCTTACTCCTGCACTAGACTGTGAGCACCATAAAAACAGAGATTATATCAGTTTCATTTCACACTGTATTACCACCTAGTAGAGTGGTTGGGCTTCAAACATATTTGTTGAATGAATGAATACTTCAACTTGGATAAAGATGAGAAGATAGCATTTTAATCCACATATCTTGACCTTCTAACTCTATAATTTATTCTGCCTCTGTGATACTTAAGTCACTCAAATTGAATTAATTTTCAACTGTCATTAATTTAAATAGCTATTTGATTCCTCCCTTAGGCCTTAGCTGCTAGATAGAATAGTTCCCTATTTCTGAATGTCAACAGGACACAGGTGTTCTGTAAATGAGCTCACTGAAAACCAGAATTTGGTTACACTTTGTTAAAGAACAATTAATTACACAATGTGTAGACAAAGAACTGACGCTTAGAGTTAAGAAATGCTAGAGCTACTCAGCCGGGAGCCTGCTTCTCCCTCTCCCTCTCCCCCTGCTTGTGTTCCCTCTCTAGCTGTCTCTCTCTTTCTCTGTCAAATAAATAAAATCTTTGAAAAAGAAAAAAAAAAAAAGAAGTTGCAGGCTTCATTATAAAAAAAAAAAGAAATGCTAGATCTACTAGAGATTATCTAATCAAAAGATGCCAAAATTATTTCTTCTCTAGTGCCAGGTTCATTAGTTACTAGTGACTGCTTGAAGTGGTAGGATAAGAATTAATTTTGTTACTTTGCGCACAGTGGCAAAGATTGCTGGGATCTGTTTGCATTGTCTGCCATATTTGTGCAGTAGTAGATGGGCTTTGTGACATCTATTTCAACTCTGATTTGGTGCATAAATAAAGAACTTTAAAATCAGGAAGAATATTTGCTTTACTAAAGGCCCACTGCTACCTGTGGACAGAGTCAAGACTAGAATTTAGATGTCACAACTTTTAAACTTATTGTATAGTTCTCTTATTTCTAGAATTTTATTTTATTTGTTTTCCTCACAATATTTTTATATTTAACTGAGTAGTCTAGAGATTTAATGTGTGTGTATATTCTTTTGTTCTTGTTATTTGAATGGAACAAAATTAAACATTGATCCTTTAATTTATTATATCAGATTTTCATTTGTTCAGGTGCCTAATAATATCCAAAGCAAAAATTTTTTTTTATCATTGAGTTAGTATCTTTTAATACTCTGGCAATGATCGGTTTTAGACCCAAGACTATTTCAAATGTGTTGCTAACAAATTCAACTGTATTTTGTAACTCTAAATACTGAAAACTGCCTTAAAATTGCCAAATCCCTGCCCTATCTCTTTCCTTGGGAGTGTTTTTCCTTGGAGTGTGACCTGTTATTCTACTTATTTTTATTATTTTTTTAAAATTTTACTTATTTATTCGACAGAGAGATACACAGCGAGAGAGGGAACACAAGCAGGGGGAGTGGGAGAGGGAGAAGCAGGCTTCCGCTGGAGTGGGAAGCCTGATGCGGGGCTCCATCCCAGGACCCTGGGATCGTGACCTGAGCCGAAGGCAGATGCTTAATGACTGAGCCACCCAGTCGCCCCTATACTCATTTTTATTTATTTTTTATTTTTTAAAAGATTTTATTTATTTATTTGAGAGAGAGAGAGAGCACATGAGACGGGGGAGGGTCAGAGGGAGAAGCAGACTCTCTGCTGAGCAGTGAGCCCGATGCGGGACTCGATCCCGGGACTCCAGGATCATGACCTGAGCCGAAGGCAGTCGCTTAACCAACTGAGCCACCCAGGTGCCCCCCTATACTCATTTTTAAATGAAAGTTAGAATCTACTGCCACTTAGTAGGATTATTTAATCAGCATAAATATAAATAGATTAAGTTAGTTACTGCAATTGCTTTTAAAATTTTAATAAACAGGGGCACCTGGGTGACTCAGTCATTTAAGCATCTGCCTTCAGCTCGGGTCATGATCCTAGAGTCGGGAGGGAGAGCCCCACGTTGGGATCCCTGCTTGTCAAAGAGTCTGCTTCTCCCTCTCCTTCTACCTGTTGCTCCCCCTTGTTGTCTCTCACTCTCTCTCTCTCTGTCAAATAAATAAATAAAATCTTAAAAAAACTTTAATAAACATAAGATGACAAAGCTATTTCCTCACTCCATTAGGCTATCAGCATTTCATTCACCCATTCTCAATGAAAAAAATTGTCAGACAAAAGTAGGAAAAGCATGACCTTTTAATGGCTGTAAAGTAAGAATTTATACCTAAGATTGGCGTTGTTAAAGTCTGAAGTATTTTCGAAGGTATGATGAATGAGATTAGACTCCCCTGTTGAAAATTTAAGATTGCTCAGTGTTTAGAGAAATCAGAGAATATTCACTGAATGAAGTAAATCCTTTATGAGAGAATAAAAAGTTCTAGAAAAATAGGGATGATGGCAATCTCAATAACTAACAAAACAGTGATTAAAAACACTTGACTGCATCACAGAAACATTTCTTATTTTCCTATAGAAAAATAGGGATGATGGCAATCTCAATAACTAACAAAACAGTGATTAAAAACACTTGACTGCATCACAGAAACACAAATCTTATATATATATATATATATAATGATTTGATGTCAAACTAACAAGAATATATTCTGATTTTTTGCCAAAATCTATACATAATTTTGATGCTTGGAAATAAATATAGTTGTATGGAGGGTCTAGGTACCAATGAGTTACTTTGTCTAGGAAGCAACATTTACCTGGGTCCTGCAAAGCAGGATTCTGAGAAGCCCAAGTTTGTTGAGAGTCTCCCTAAACTTGTATTACACATTGGACTTTATTTTGTAGATTCTCCAAGAGATGTCATATAAGCTTCAAGATAACTTATAACTCTCAGCATTATCAAGCTATCCCATCTCTGAACAACTTGCTTCATGTCTTAATGGTACTTCTTACTTCTTACATGATAGTCAATATGATAATACCATATAGTAGCGCTTTGCACCTTTGCCTCACTTCCATTTTTTTCTTTCTTTCTTTTTTTTTTTAAGATTTTTATTTATTTATTTAACAGAGAGAGAGAGAGCACAAGCAAGCAGAGCGGCAGACAGAGGGAGAGGGAGAAGCAGGCTCTCTGCCAAGCAGGGAGCCCGATGCGGGTCTCGTCGATCCCAGACCCTGGGATCATGACCTGAGCCGAAGGCAGCCGCTTAACTGACTGAGCCACCCAGGCGCCCCTATTTTTTTTCATCCTTGGCCCTTGGCTGGTACTTCTCTACTAAAGGATCAGCATTTTAATCCTTGCCTCAGGCTCTGCTTTCAAGAGAATCTGTCCTAAACACTGCCTTATTTTGAAAATTACCATATGTAAGTTCAAAAAGTTCTCAGAGGCTTTTACTGGGTCAAATTTTTAGGTATTGCAATGTGATTATACTGTATATATATATGTGTATATATATAGTATATATATGTATGTGTAAATATGTATTACACTTATTTGCATATGTATTATACTAAATAGTATATATGAGATATAGAATATATTTTTATATATAAAATTAAAGACTAGAAGCCTGGAGTTACAGAGGATTAAGAAATAACTAATACAAATTTTTGTCAGTACCATTTCTCTTTAAATTTCATGTTAAGAGGAAAATGATTGGATTTTAAGCAACAAATTTTACAAAGAGGAATGTCCTCACTGAGTAAGACTCTGTAAAGGAAGAAATCTCTCTCTCTCTCTTTTTTTTTTTTTTTGGTGTTGTTATTCATTATTGAAATCCCCCAGAGCCCAGTAACTTGCTTGACACAAAGAAGAAACTCAATAAAAATGTGATAGATGGATAAAAGAATGAGGTCTTAATACTATCAATTGGAAGTTTATCAATGATGGTTTCTATTACTGTTTCTGATGTGATGATTGTCCTCTATACTCTCAGGTGCATTTTGTTATTAAATAATTTCATTTGACATCTGAAGTAGTCTATTTTTACTTCAAAATAATATCTTTTAAAATGTTAACTTTTCAATGAATGCCCTCTGATATTATTTAATTTTCTTCTTTCTATATCTTTTTAAAGTGTAATAGTGCTTCCCTTTGCATTTTCCAACTTAGTGCTAAATGAATTCCTCAGAAGAAGGTGCTGGGTAAATTTAAAGTGTTTTTACTGTTGCAGATGACTTATTTCTGACAGGCATCTATGTTTGAGTACTCAGCAATATTCGTCAAGTACAGAATTTGTTTTCACTTACTTCCCAACAAATTCAAATTTCTCTCTTCCTGCAGATGTCTAGCTTACAATCAGGGATATGAAGAACTTCTTGGAATTCTATCCCTATTTGAAAGTGATGCTTTTGAAGTCTTTCCTCTAAGGAATATCAGGGATATATATTTCTTGCATAACTTTTTATAGCAAAAAGGTCTGTAGATTTACCTGGCATATAAGCCCTGAATAAGTATGTTGTGCAAATAAAATATATACTCAAATGCTTTCTCAGAAACAGGCCTTTTCCTGTTGAATTGATGAGAGCACCTTTGTGTTTTATTTGGAGCAATATAAAAGACTTTGAAGATTTTTGACTGTAACTGATTGTATTAAAAGACTAAATTATGGAGTTAAAATTTCTGTGTTCAAATGATAATTACGGTAACAACAAAATGAGTTAGCATTATGTAGTTACAAAACATATTTATTATGCCCATTTCACCTGACTGCCAGGCTTATCAGATATTGCAAAAGGGAATTTTATAGTGATTATTTAAATACATAAAACAAAAATAATATTTTTATTATTGTGCTTTGAGCTTCAGTCCATGTGTAATGAAAAACATTTTGTTAAAGCCATAGTGTTTATCCAACTGTAGTGTCAGTTTTTTGGTTATATATTCGTATTTCTGAATTGTCAGTCTCCTGAGGCAGATAAATATATTTTATTCATTTCTTCAGCCCCAGTAACTAGCTTAATACTTGAGTGCCCCAAACACTTTTAATTGAATGAGTGAATGAAAGAATGAATGAAAAATACAGAATTAAGATTACACACACACACACACACACATCAGGGAATAATATTACCTGCATTGCCTTGGAAAAATTTTACACATGTTGTTTAAGGAATGTGACTCCTTGCCAAATTACCTGGTTTAATGGCATGCACACAGATGGAGATTATTTTATATCTGTGATAATGCTTTACTATTTAGCATAGGGAAATAAAAGCCTGGCAACCGATATCTGGGATAAAACCCTTTAATCATGTGAACTTTTCCACATGCTGTTGCTCACAGAATTCAAACAGGATATGTGAGGCTGGGCCTCTAGTTCATGTCCTTTATCAAATCTGATTTAAGAATATCATAAATTCTTTTAGCTGCCATTTATAAATACTATTGGTAATCATGTCCATATCTATTTAAATTTATTTATGTCCTCTTTACCTCACTCTTAAGGCTAATATCTTTTTTTTTTAAGATTTTATTTATTTATTTGAGAGAGAGAATGAGAGACAAAGAGCAGGAGAGGGGGAGGGTCAGAGGGAGAAGCAGACTCTCTGCTGAGCAGGAAGCCCGATGTGGGACTCGATCCTGGGACTCCAGGATCATGACCTGAGCCGAAGGCAGTCGCTTAACCAACTGAGCCACCCAGGCGCCCTTAAGGCTAATATCTTTATATTAATTTCTCAGTGGGTTAAGTTGCAACACCTTTTATTACTCATCACATTTTTTTTCTAGTGTCCTTTTGCTACTAGCTTTTCCATATTTTGTGAAAAATTTCCCATAAGTTTTAAATCAGCCTTGCATTCATTGAAGGCAGGAAAGGTTCCTATGAATGGAAGACAGAAGTTTTTAATGATGATAGAGAGATTTATATTTTCCTATGATTATAACTTATAATCAGAGATTTATAATTATTTTTGAAGAGCAGCTTTTACTCTCATTAATACAACCTAAAGATATTTATTTTTATTTTCTAAAATACAGTTTCTAATAATTTTAGTACTCTCTCTAGCCACAGAATTTTTAAAATAGGAAATATCTAGGATTTTCTTTTTGGTAGTCTTTACAAATATTTGCACTTGACATGCTCTCATTTACAACCCTCTAGATTAATTTATCTAACAAGCATTTATTCAACTCTTGTGATGTGCCAGGTATTGTTTTAAGTCTTAGAGGTATGACAGTGAGTTAAAACAAAACATGAGCTTATATTTTTGAGCTTATATTTTTGAGGGGGTAGACAGACAATAAGCAAGATTAATAGGTAAAACATATTATTATTATTATAACATAAAACTATTAAGTAAAAGGAATGTAGTCTTTAACTCCTCGGAATCTTAAACCCCCTCCCAGACTCTTTTACACTTTTATTTCACAGCTCAGCAACTTATATATGATGTTTTTTTTCTTCCTTTTGGAAAAAAAAAGACCTATTTTCTAAGAAGGTTGAATATAAAAAATTAAAATTATATGCAACTATGTTGAGAAATGTTGCTTCCAAAAACGAGGACCATCATTTAATTGATCAATGTTGTTAACCCTTAGCAGGGGTTAGTATAGCAGAATGCAGTACAGATGCCCTTTAAAGATCACTTCAGTGATACAATGCCTTAAGAATTTGGGAAAGGGCAAATGACTGGATCTATACAAGGTATGTAGGATGAATAATTGTGGCCTGGTGTCATATGCCATGATGCCTCATTGGTATCCAGGTCTAGTCTGAGTACCTTAGGACATGTTTTAGAACTGAGATAATCTCAAACTGCTTAAACCTATGATTTGGGGTTTATATTAGCTACTTGCTAGAACTTTTTTTTTTTTAAGTTTTAGTTTTAATTCCAGATAGTTAACATACAGTGTTATATTAGTTTCAGGTGTACAATATAGTAATTTAACACTTCCATACATCACCCTGTGTTCATCATAAGTAGTGGTATATATATACAATGGAATACTATGCAGACATCAAAAGGAATGAAATATTGCCATTTGCAACAACGTGGATGGAACTGGAGGGTATTATGCTGAGCGAAATAAGTCAATCAGAGAAAGACATGTATCATATGACCTCACTGATATGAGGAATTCTTAATCTCAGGAGACAAACTGAGGGCTGCTGGAGTGGGGGGTGGGGTGGGAGGGGTGGGGTGGCTGGGTGATAGACATTGGGGAGGGTATGTGCTATTGTGAGCGCTGTGAATTGTGTAAGACTGTTGAATCACAGACCTGTACCTCTGAAACAAATAGTACATTGTATGTTAAAAAAAAAAAAAAAGAAGAAGAAGAAGAAGCTAGCAGGAGGGGAAGAATGAAGGGGGGAAATCAGAGGGGGAGACGAACCATGAGAGACTATGGACTCTGAGAAACAAACTGAGGGTTCTAGAGGGGACGGGGGTGGGTGGGTGAGGGGATGGGTTAGCCTGGTGATGAGTATTAAAGAGGGCACGTTCTGCAAGGAGCACTGGGTGTTATACGCAAACAATGAATCATGGAACACTACATCAAAAACTAATGATGTAATGTATGGTGATTAACATAACATAATAATAAAAAAAAAAGAAGTGCACTCCTTAATCCCCATCACCTATTTAACCTATCCCCCATCCACCTCCCCTCTGGTAACCATCAGTTTGTTCTCTATAGTTAAGAATCCATTTCTTGGTTTGCCTTTCTCTCTCTTGGTTTTCCTTCTGTTTGTTTTGTTTCTTAAATCCCACATATGAATGAAATCATATGGTATTTGTCTTTCTCTGACTGATTTATTTTGCTTAGCGTAATAGTCTCAAACTAGGGTAGCCACTCTGGAAAACAGTATGGAGATTCCTCAAAATGTTAAACACCAAACTACCCTGCAATCCAGCTATTGCACTACTAGGTTTTACCCAAAGAATACAAAAGTACTAATTCAAAGGGATACATGTATTTCAATATTTATAGCAACATTGTCTATGATAGCCAAACTATGGAAACAGCCCAAGTGTCCTTCAACTGGTGAATGATGAGAAGATGTGGGGGTGCCTGGGTGGCTCAGTCAGTTAAGCATCTGCCTTCTGCTCAGGTCATGATCTCAGGGTCCTGGGATTGGGCCCCATGTCAGTTTCCCTGCTCAGTGGGGAGTCTGGTTCTCCCTCTCTCTCTATTCCTACCCCCTGCTCAGGCTCTCTCTCTCTCTCAAATGAATAAATTAAAAAATAACACCAAAAAAAAAGAAGATATGATATATATATCATATATATGTATACGCACACACACACACACACAGACACACACACACTGGAATATTACTCAGCCATAAAAAATGGATGGAGCCAGAGGGTTTTTTTTAAAGATAACCAATTTGGGGATGCCTGAGGGGGCACAGTTGGTTGAGTGTCCAACTCTTAGTTTCAGCTCAGGTCATGATCTCAGGGTCTTAAGTTGGAGCCCTGTGTAGGGCTCTGCGCTCAGTGCAGAGTTGGCTTGAGATTCTCCCTCTCCCTCTGTCCCTCCCACTTGTGTTCTCTCTCTCTCTCTCTCTCTCTCTCTCAAATAAATAAATCATTAAAAATATATGACCAGGGACACCTGGATGGCTCGGTTGAGCATCTGCCTTCAGCTCAGGTCATGATCCCAGGGTCCTGGGATTGAGTCCTGCATTGGGCTCCTTGCTCAGCAGGGCCCCTGCTTCTCCCTCTGCCTGCCACTCCCTCCGCTTGTGTGGGCTCTCTCTCTGGCATAGAAATAAATAAAATCTTTAAAAAAAAGATAATTTCACCTACTATGGTATAAGGAGATAGAATATGGAGTAGGGATTGGGACAAGAATGAGGTCATAATGTGTCCATCGTGGCTTCACAAATTATGTAAATACAAGAGTCATCCAACAGAGAGGACACAATCCAATATCTTGGTAGACATTTGCACTGCATTGCTGATAAAAACTAACGGTAATTTGGAGCTGCTTAAAAAAAATCTAAGAGGAGGTTCTAATAGAGTGCTTAACTTCATTGTATCTAATCTAATTGTTATAATAAACCGATGGTTAAACATAGTTACTAGTTGAGATGAGAATACTTAGCTTCAAAGAGTTTAAATTATTTCTTCAGTCATTAGTTAGGTGCAGTTAAAATTAGCATGGAAATCTGCTTGATTCATCCATACTCTTTTTCCCAGAAAGGTGGACCATCTTCATGGCCTTAACTCCTATTTCTTGTTTTTTTAGTTCTTGAAACTTTGTGTTTCCCGAAGAGTCTTCTATTGAAAAACTAGGCAAAGGAATGTTGAAAAGTGCTTTTATAAAAAAGGCATTTGTAGAAAAATGTTTGATTAATAAGGGCCAAAGTTAAATGGTTTTTATGTTTATAATACTGTTCTGAATACAGTAATCCCCCTTATCTATAGTTTCTCTTTCTAGTTTCAGTTACCCCTGGTCAACTGCAATCCAGAAGCATATGATCCTTCTGATGTACTATCATAAGGTCAATATCAGCCTAACACTGCATCACAATGCCTAGTCATTCACCTCACTTCATCTCATCATGAGGGCATTTTATCATTTCACATCATCACAAGAAGAAGGGTGAGTACAATACAGTAAGATTATTTTGGAAGAGAGAGAGCACATTTACGTAACTTTCACTATAGTATGTTGTTATAATTGTTTTTTTATTATTGTTGTTAATCTCTTACTGTGCTTAATTTATAAATTAAATTATATCATAGATATGTATAAGAAAAGATGTATATATAGAGTTCAGTACTATCCAGTTTCAGGCATCCACTGGGTGGGGGTCTTGGAATCTATCCCCTGCAAATACTACTGTATTTAAAATACAAATACACTAGAGAATACACAAGAAACAAATATAGAGTATTATTTATAATGAGTCCCCAGTTTTTATCCTATGAACCTCTTTTTTGTGATGGAATATTCTGAGATTAGTGTACTAAGGAACATAATTTTCAGAATGCTGTTTTAGACCAGGGTTTGCCTAGAAAATGTAAACTATAATGATCAGAAATTTATTTTTATTTTTTTAATTAATTAATTTATTTTAGAAGACAGATTGAGAGCGCAGGGGGAGGGGCAGAGGAAGAGGGAGAGAATCCTCAAGCAGACTCCCACTGAGCACAGAACCCAACATGGGGCTTGATCCCAGGACCCTGAGATCATGACCTGACCTGAAATCGAGTCAGATACTTAACCGACTGAGCCACCCTGGCACCTCTAAAATGATCAGCAATTTAGAAGACTAAATGAATCCAGGATATCACATTTATTTCCACTTAAGTGTTTACTTATTAATTATCATAATTACAGTCCCAAATTTTTCAATTTTTTAGATAAACAACAAAGAAAACATGAATACAATTATAGCTTCATATAAAATCAACAAACCCCAGTTGGTTGCGGTGACAAACTCTATTACTGTTAAATAAGCAAACACTAAATTCAAAACAAAATTACTATAGGCATTCTACCACATTGCTGACCACTGATGGATATTGATCTCAAGATTGTTACTATATATGTAAATTACTAGGTTGTATACCATCAATTCAGAGTAAATGCATAATAAATACACATATATTAATATGTACAATATATTTCATATGTCAAATTTCAGAACTCATTTGAGAAAATGAAAATTCAATCATATATGTAAGAAACATTTTAAAATAATAAGTAGTGACATTGGGGGGGCTATTGCATAAAGTTTATCTGGAAACTTATTAGTAACCTACATAATTTTTCACAAACAAAATTCTCAAGTTGTATAATAATGCTTGGATTTTTCCCCCATTGTTTCCCATATTGCACATAATGGTATTTTCTGTGTTAGTTATATTTGTATAGTTAAAGAGAAATCTAAATGAGCACAATAAATAAATTCACTTCTTAAGTCCTCAGTGACCACTTGTTATACATAGTATGTGCAAATACTTTTCTAATTCATATTTTCATCTCTTACCTCTGTGGTTTATTTTACTCACTACATATGCTGCCTCTGTTATAATTCAAAGTATGTCATTTTAGCCAATCCAGGCAATATCTTGAAACATTGAAGAGATCAGCAACATTACAGAAGACAGTATGCAGCAGGCCAATAATTTAGGGGATGATTTCCTTTATAAATGATGTGATATTTCTCATTTGAAACAATCATCACTTACTGTGCAATGTCTATATATAAGATCAGTTTTAAATGAACTATTCTCTAAATTTCTAATGATGAGCTGAAATCATGGATATTTTAAGACAGTTAATCTGAGAAAGGTATTTGTCTCAGCATAGCATCAATTAGAGGGGCTGCTGTCATGACATTCAGAGGATAGGTATTGTAATAATACTGAATAGAATGCAATTATATTAAATAGTGTATGGGGATTGGGTGACACAAGGAATGGCTACTGAAATGTAGTCTTTTTCTACTCTTTCATTCAAGATTTAAATTATGCCAAGGTCATTTGTGATCGAGAGCTATCTGATGGTTGTTGGTATTCTCTAGGAAAAATTAATTGAGGGTCACTGTTCCATTCTGAGTAAAAAGCAGAGCTGGACCTTCTGTATTTCTTGGCAGGATTCTATGAAAGCTTGTCTGAAATAATCCATGTTGTAGCTGTATTAACAGAGATTACATGTTAGGGCAAACTGGCATGGATTTTGAATACTGACCTATTTTTCAAAATACACGTTTCCAAGAGAAAAAATACCCATGTATGTATCATTTTCACTATATTGTTATCTCCCAGAAATATTTTTAACTTGGAATGGCCTTCCACTTTTAGATACACCCAAGTGCTTTCCTCTTTGGTCTTTTAACATCTTCCAATAA